>NC_038046.1:18140483-18473730 GCF_002211085.1 Panicum hallii | reverse complement strand
ATCGAGCATGCTTTGAATGTAGACCCGAAGGCCATGCCCAAAAGCAACGCCTCCGGAGGTTTGCTCACGACAAGCGTGAGGCTATTAAATGAGAGATCACTAACTCCTTGCGGCTGGATTCATTAAAGAAGTAATTCATCCAGAGTGGATAGCGAATCCTGTGCTTGTAAAGAAAAAGAACAATGAAGGAGAATGTGTGTCGACTACACGATTCAACAAGCATTGCCCAAAAGATCATTTTGGGCTGCCGCGCATTGACCAAGTCGTCGATTCGACGGCTGGGTGTGTCCTTCTTTGTTTTCTTGATTGTTACTTCAGGGTATCAGATTGCGCTCAAGGAGGAGGACAAATCAAGACTGATTCATCACCCCCATACGGGACTTATGCGTACAAAACATGTTTTTGGGTTGAAGAATGCAGGAGCAACATACCAACGCGCGATCCAGATGTGTTTCGGGATCAGCTGCACCGGAATGTTGAGGCTTATGTGGAGATGTGGTCATCAAGACCAGGGATCCCGATAGCCTGATCGAAATTTGGAAGAAACATTTAGTAGTCTACGCAGATACTGGTGGAAACTCAATCCACCAAGTGCATCTTTGGAGTACCTTTGGGAAATTGCTTGGTTTCATCGTCAGCAACCGGGGCATCGAGGCCAACCCTGTCAAGATCACGGCCAATCACTGATATGGAGGCTCCGGCCACAATCAAGGATGTGCAGAAGCTGACAGGTTGTATGGCGGCCCTGAACAGGTTCATCTCCCCGACTCGGGGAGAGAGGGCTACCTTTCTTCAAGCTCCTAAAACGCCAAGACAAGTTTCAATGGACGGAGGAGGCCGAGCGAGCTTACAAACTGAAAATTCACTCCAGTCGCCTCCGATCCTACCGCTCGCTACCGGAAGAGGATCTACTACTTACTTGCGGCAACAACCCATATTGTCAGCAGTGCTATTGTAGTCGATCGAGGCGAAGAAGGCCATGCGTTCGGAGTGCAGAGGCCCGTCTATTTCGTCAGCGAGGTCCTCTCCGAGTCAAAAGTACGGTACCCAGCTGTTCAAAAGCTCTTATATGCAATTTTGATCACATCAAGAAAGTTGCGCCATTACTTCGACGAGTACAAGATCACTGTGATTACGGACTTCCCGCTGGCAGATATTCTCCATAATCAAGATGCCACGGGACGCATATCTAAGTGGGCAGTGGAACTGGGGGCTTTGTCAATCGACTTCAAGCCACGCACTGCCATCAAGTCACAGGCTCTAGTCGACTTCATGGCTGAATGGAGGGAGAATCAAGTCCCAACCCCAGTGGACAAGCCAGAGCACTGGACCATGTATTTTGATGGGTCCCTCAAGCTCGACGGCGGAGGTGCTGGTGTCTTGCTCATCTCCCCACGAGGCGAACAATTGAAGTACGTCCTTCAGATCTTATGGAAGGTATCTAATAATGAAGCCGAGTATGAAGCCTTGCTTCACGGGCTTCGTTTGGCGATATCACTAGGGATCAAGCGATTACTTGTGTATGGCGATTCTCTTCTTGTTGTTCAGCAGATCAATAAGGAGTGGGACTGCAACAAGGAAACAATGGACGCATACGTCCAGGAAGTGCGCAAGCTGGAAGGCAAGTTTTCTGGCTTGGAGGTTCACCATGTGCTACGGGAGCACAACGTTGGCGCGGATATCCTGTCCAAGTTAGGGTCAACGCGCGCTCAAGTCCCGCCGGGAGTCTTCGTCCAGGAGCTTGATCAGCCATCCATCAAGCCTTCTCCGCAAGTAACCATCGACTCGGGTTCCCAACAACCCGATCGAGAGGTTCTGATGCTGGGGAGGACTGGCGAGCGGCTTTCATCGACTTCATTCAAGACCAACGGCTACCAGCGGGAATTGACGCTAAGAGTGCGGAAGCGGCGCGCGTCTTAAGAAGAAGCAAGGGCTTCGTCCTGGTCAACGGCAAGCTCTACAGGCGTGGCGCTCGGTCAGGAGTTCTTATGAAGTGCGTCACGAAGGAAGATGGGTACGACATACTACGAGAGATCCACGAAGACGTCTGCGGCAACCATGCGGCGTCAAGAACGCTGGTTGGGAAAGCATACAGGGCCGGCTTCTGGTGGCCCACCGCAGTCACCGACGCGGAGGATCTCGTGCGCAGGTGTCAAAACTGCCAATTCTTCGGCAAACACACCCATGTTCCTGCTCATAGCCTCATCACTATACCACCATCGTGGCCTTTTGCTTGTTGGAGTCTCGACATGATCGGGCCCTTCATGACGGCGCCAGGCGGTTTTACTCATGTTCTGGTGGCTATCGACAAGTTTACAAAGTGGATCGAGTACAAGCCAATCGCCAAACTCACGCCAGACCGGGTTGTTGACTTCATCTCAGAAATTTTGCACCGGTTCGGCTTCCCCAACACTATCATCACGGACTTGGGGTCAAATTTCACGGCCAACCATTTCTGGGAATTCTGCGAGAACGCTTGCATCGAAGTCAAATATGTCTCAGTTGCACACCCGCGGGCCAATGGACAAGTCGAACGGGCGAACGGCTTGATAATCGACGGTCTCAAGAAGCGACTATACGATGAAAACAGCAAGAAGGGAGGCAAATGGGTACACGAGCTGCCGCATGTAGTCTGGGGGCTTCGGACTCAGCCGTCCAAAGCCACAGGCCAAACACCTTTCTTCCTTGTATACGGATCTGAAGCCATTTTACCAGCCGATATCATGTGGAAGTCCCCAAGGGTTGAAATGTACAATGAAGGCGAGGCGGACGAAGCGAGGCAGTTAGAGCTCGATTTTGTGGAAGAAGCTCATTGCACCGCCCTTGTCCAGTCAGCCAGGTACTTGCAGGGGATCCGCCGATACCATGATCGCAACGTCAAGGAGCGGTCATTCAGCGTCGGCGACCTGGTTTTACGTCGTATCCAGGACGAATCTGGCCTACACAAACTCAATTCAAGGTGGGAGGCCCGTTCGTCGTCAAGCAGGTCACACGGCCAGGGTCGTATCGACTACAATGCCCCGAGGGCCAGGACATCCCAAATTCCTGGAACGTCCAACACCTGCGTAAGTTCTACCCATAAGCAAATACCTGGCGATATCCGAATTCCTCAGGGGCTTGGAAGATCTCCTTTCTTCGATGCATATTGGAGGCTATGAGCCACAATATTCGGGTTGAACATTCATTCTCCGGCGCACGACAGTCACGGCCACGAACCAACACTCGTGTAGACTGGCCGCTCGTCGTGAATAAAGTTGTGACTACATTCACAACTTATCGACTTTACTTTTTGTCGAACCATCTGCTCCGGCTAAAACTCCTCGATATATCGAGTTCCGCCGCGACCTTGGGTGGTCGCACGCGACCGAAGTCGCACTTTGTCCAACTCAGTTGATCCGCTCGACTGGCTCAAAAACAGCACGTTGGACAGGCTCGCATGAAGAGCTACCTCGACTACATCCTGAGTGGCGGCACTCAGAACAGTCATGTTTTTGCCAAAAGAATGGCCAAAACGCGGCAACGACCGCACCTGCTCCTAACAAGCCCGATCCGTCCGCCTGGGTCTTACACAGCTTACGGAGCACGCTCATAAGCAGGAGCGATTTTCGACTACACTCAGAGTCGCCGCACTCGAGCTAGTCCTAATTTTTTTCCCTACGCACGGCAATCCCGCGACGATGCTCGCGTTCCTTCCTAACGAGTTTAGGCCTACAATTTCGGGTTGTGGGCCACTTGTTAGACGAGTTCCTACACGGAGCTACGGCTACCTTCAGGGTCGTTGCACCCCGGGGTAGTGTCTACTACTTGCGTCTTGTAAGCCTGGACATTCGCTCAGCATAGGCACACACACACACACAAGTAGAGACATCGACATAAACATATATACAAGAGAACGAGTACTTGTTCCTCATACCCTAATCCTGCAGTACACTGTGTACAATTTGTTCTGCTACAGGTTGGGCTTCACGCAGGTACTCTTCAAAACGCTCGTCCGAGCAGTCTGCCGCCATCCCCTGCGCAAAGATGCCTAACTGTGCATTGGGCACGAAGGACTTTACATATGCAAGGGCGTTGCTTACGCAAGCGACTGGAGCTTCGGATAAGAACTTGAGCATTTTCTTCGGGGCTTCACGGAGCCGTCCTAGCAGGGGCCGCGGGCCTGCCTCGCCTTCTTCTGGCCGGTCCACCATGTCCACCAGTTACTGGGCGGCTCCCTGGAGGTCCTCCAGCTCCTTGCGCCGCTGCTCGTCCCTCTCGCCCAGCGCTTTGACTTGCTGAAGGCAGTCGACGAATTGACGTTCAGTGTCGTCGATCACCTTCTGCAGCCTTTTGACTTCATCTGTACGACGATACAGCATATTCTTCACGTCAGTAAGCAGCTCCTCTTTGTGTTTTATTACTTTCCTAAGCTCTGTGGTGAAGATGTTTCAGCAAGCAAGTGAAATCACTAAGGAAAAGTACTCGAGGGAAGCGGGGGCCTACCTTGGTGCGCCTTCTTTTCTGCCTTGAGCTGCTCCTGGTACTCTGCTTGTTGCTCCTTGACCCGTTGTTGGAGCTCGGAGTTGGCCTCTTCAAGGTTCTTCAGGTCATTCTTGAGCAGCCAGGTCTCTCGAGTCCTTTCCTGCTTCAGCATATCCAGCTCGCGCTGCAGATAGCAGTTCTTCGTCTTCTCCTCGGAGATGCGCTTGTGCAGGGCACCTAATTCCCGCGCGTCACTCACAACCGCGTGGAGTTTCTCCGACTTCTTCTGGGATTTGGTAATCACATGCTGCGCCAAAGGAGGAGAATGAGTACTAAACAACTCACCAATGCACACACCCGGAACTTTACGCGAGTACTACCATGGAGAAGTCGTATAACTCCTTGAAGGTGCTCTTAAAGGTCTTCAGGTTCTCGGCCGTTAGCAGAAGATCATCCACCAGGTCGGTGGTGATGATGTTCTGGTACCCTGGCCCGGTCCTCAGCACCTCACGGGGACTCTCCGAGGGCCCGGCGGCATTCCCGGACGGCGGCGGCTGGACACCTGCAAGCATACGAAGTAGTCACCACATTGTCCCCGGACCCTGGCATCAAGCCGCGGGCGGGTAAGCGCGTACCTGTACCACTGGTAGGAGCGACACCAGGGGCTGCGACTTGTTCCTCGCCACTGGGCCCGGCTCCCTCTTGCCAGGACCCGGGAGGCGGCAAGTTGGGGAGCCCCGCATCCGCTTCCGGGGCCACGACTTGTTCATCGCCACCGGGTCCGGCTCCTTCTTGTCGGGACCCGGGAGGCGGCAAGTCGGGGAGCCCCGCATCTGCTTCAGGGGCCACCTCTGCGGGTACAGGCCCCCCAGGCGCCGAGGGCTCGGGGGCTGCTGCAGCTGAGGCAGGCGCCGCAGCCCTGCCCGGTTCCAGCTGGAGTTGCACTGCACTTGCAGCCCTGGCGACATCGACAACATGGTTATCCACGCAGGCGCGGTCAAGCTTTTCAAGCGATTGAAGCAAAACTTACAGTGTCGACTTCTTCTTGGCAGCCTTCTTCACCCGCCAGGCCCGCCGAGGAACGCTCGTCGCTGATGGCGAGGCTTGGCCGGCCGATAGAGGGGTTTCCGCCACGGCAATTGTCACCGCCGCGACGTCGGAGGGGCCTGTCCCCACCCTTTCGGGTTCAGATCCGGGTGGTGGAGCAGGAAGACTGCAAGGGGGTGCTGTTAGTGTTTGGCATCATTGGAACTTGGTAACTGGCCAAAACAGCAACTCCGTACCTAGAGGACTCGACTTCTTCGGCCTTGCGTTTGCGCATCTGCCGCTGGCCCTTCGGCACCGGTGGCAAAGCGCCGGCCAACTCCAAGCTCTGGTCGGAGGAGCTCTCCCGGCGCGCTCCCCCCTCGGTTCCTTCACTCACCGGCGAGTCCACGCACTCGGAGGACTCGCCGCTGCCTCAAACCGTAGCAGGGCGAGTTGTCTTGGTGGCAACGGCGGCGGCCGGGCGCGGTCCTTCTCCAGCTTCTTCCCCCGCCCGCGGGCTCGCGCATTCGGCGGACTCGTTGCGGCTTTGAGCCGCAGCAAGGCGAGCCTTCTTGGCGGCTGCGGCCGCAGAGGGGAGGAGGTGATACGCTCGGGGGAGGTCCGGCTGCGGCGGGTAGCTGTAGTACAACTCCGAGTGCCCCTGCAGAAAAGTTTTTCAGTACACCATCGGCGCAGTAACAGATTTCTTCAGTAAAAGAAGTCGAACACTCACCGGCGGGGGCAGATTTTGCGCGGAGAACAGAGTGGGCACATATGGCACGGCGTTCACGTCCAGCAGCACCCGCTGAACATGCTGGAGCGCGACTTCGTCAGGTACCTCTTCTGTGCACATACGAGAAGGGTCAGCGGGGCCGGTGTACTCGAAGCCCAGATTACAGCGCTGCTGGATGGGTTGGACGCGGCGCTTGTAAAAGGAGAACATGACGGAGGCACCGGTCACCCCCTCCTTCTTCAGTGCATCGATGGCCTCCAGCAGCTCCTTGACTTGAATCATTTCCATGCCGGAGGGTTCAAGGTTCCACTCCCCCCTCACCACGGGCGGTTTGCTCGACTTCGTCGGCAGGGGGGGAGCATGGTTCTCGATGTAAAACCAGAGGTTTTTCCACCCAGGAAGGTTGGAGGGGAATCTATATGCAAGGTATTTCTCGACGGCCTGCTGTCGCAGTTGGATGCCGGCGCCCCCTACCACGGCGAGTTTTTTTGTGGTTGGCTGGGGTTTCACGCAGAAGAGGAAGCGGAATAGATCCCAGTGGGGTTCAATTCCGAGGAATGCTTCACAAAAGTGGATGAAAATGGAGATGTGGTAGATGGAATTCGGGTTGAGGTGATGGAGCTCAAGCCCGTAGTAGTAAAGAAGGCCGCGGAAGAAAGAACAAGTGGGGAGGGCCAATCCCCGTTCGGCAAAATGGAAGAATGTGACGATTTCGTCGACATTCTCCATGGGGAAAGGTTCACGGAAAGAGGGGCGCCAGTTAACAAGGTTTTTCTCTTGGAGCAACCCCTCGGAAACCAGTTTGTTCAGATTGTTAAGGGAGCACTTACTGTGTGACCATTCCTCGGTTGATGGTTCTGCCGCTTTCTTCTTCCCCTCGATCTTCGACTTCTTAGGCGCCATCTCCAATGCGCTACGCCACGAGATGCTCGGGGGCTGCAGGGAGACGGGCGGGGAAGTTGGAGTCGGAGGATCTCCTTGGGCAGTGGCGGCGGCGTTCGGCTCAGATTGGGGTTTTGGTGGTTTTTGGCGGAATGCGGACTGAAAGCACAATTTTCCCTCCTATGGCCGCAGGGTTAAGTAACCTGCGGGATGGGGAAAAGTTACTGTTCAGAAGACCAAGAGTCGTTTTGTGGAATATTCCGAAGGTGAGGGGTCACTTGGTGGTCTGATTAGATTGAATATTTGATTAATCATTTTTTCAGGGCCAATTAGCCCGAAAGAAGGGGTTTTTCGAATCTTTGGTCTAATTGCATCATTTGTACCATCACTTTGGTCTCCCCTTACAGTGTCATTGTTTAGCCTGTATGCCACGATTTTTTGGACCCTTATCTCCAATTTCGTGGGATTTGGATTCAAGGCTCGGGGGCTGCGGGGTACGTGGCATCGACTACTTATTTTTCAAGTTTCTTTGAAGGATAAGGAGGATTACAAATTAATGGGACCCTCAGCCTGATTCTCTGATTCAATCTGAGGCTCGGGGGCTACTCCATATGGAGTGCGATTTTTCAATCGCACACCATAACAGAACTAAAATTCGGGGCATGAGCACCTCATAGCTTCGATGCGGCCAAGGAAGTACTCGAAGCAGGGTTTCAAGACGAAGCTTCAGAAGAAGTCGAAGACTGCTTCGAAAGTACTCGATAAGCCTGCAGTACTCAGCTACGAAGAGCTCGGGGGCTTGTCAGACCCGGGGCTACCGGGCTGGGCATGTAGCGTAGTCTACGGAGTTTTAAGAGATTAAGTTCGTCTTATCTCTTATTCATTTGTTTATCTTTTATTTATCCCGTTTAAATAGGAGATAAGAGCTAACCAACGCGGAGAGGATCTATCCGAGACATGTTCTGGTAGGATCCCTCGGCAAAGGTTGGTTAGCGTCTTTGTAACCCTGGCCTCTCGGATATATAAGGGAGGTCAGGGACCCCCTCGAAACAGAAGATCATTAGGTCATTCTATACAGAAGGCAATACAAACCATACAGGACGTAGGGTGTTACGCTCCGTGCGGCCCGAACCTGTCTAAGTCTTGTGTTCCTTGCACCTTCGAGTTCCTGATCTCGGCGTCCCCTCACCCAAAACTTACCACCTTGGGTATATTCAACGGTGGGCAGCCGGTTAAACACCGACACCGACGCCTCAACTTTTCTATACGTCGGTTAAACTTGGTCAGCAGAGTCTGGACAAGTCAATACACCGGTTAAACCGACGATGTTTGAAATTGGACATCGGTGCAGTTGTCCAGAGACTTGGTTTTTCAGTTGATCAGTGGACAACTACACTCACCGGTTAAACCGACGATATTTGAAATGAGACGTCGGTGCAGTTGTCCAGAGACTCGGTTTTTCAGTTGATCAATGGATGACTACACTCACCGGTTAAACCGATGATACGTCGGTTAATCTGCCCAAGCTGTAACGGCTAGTTTTCAGATGGGGTAGTTTACATTCACCGGTTAAACCGACGATGACTATTGGAGGTACGTCGGATTAACCGGCGCTACGCAGTCTTCTGGCAGCTTTTTCTCCAACGGCTCTATTCGTGTGAGCTGCCTATATATACCCCTCCAATGGGTCATTCTACCACTCTTGACACCAGGCAACATCCAAACACTCATACTATAGTCAAGAGCCACCTTGAGCTTCATCATTTCACATACTTGTTCATTCAATCATTCAAGAAGCAAGATTAAGGACTTGAGTAGAGAGAAGCTTGTGTGCATCCGTTCTTGGTGATCGGTTCTTGCTCAAGTGAAGGCCTTAGCTTGTTACTCTTGGTGATTGGCATCACCTAGGCGATCTTGGTGATCGAGGTGATTCTCGCGGAGCTTGCCAAGGATTGTGGAAGCCCGGAGAAGAAGATTGTACGTGGCTTGATCTCCACCACACCGGGATGGTGAACGGAGACTCTTAGTGAGCGCCCTCGTCTTGGTGACTTGGGAGGTGACAATACTCTTTGTGAGTGTCACAACGTGGATTAGGGGTGTGTGCCAACACATCGATACCACGGGAAAAAATCCGGTTGTCCCTTGTCTATTTTACTTATTCAAGCATTATCTTTCTTGCAATATTTTCATGTGCTTGATTTAGGGATCATCACTTTGCTCTACCTTGCTAGGCTTTACCTCTTTTTATCTTTCCTAGCTTGCGTAGGTTGTTTAGTTACCCGGTTGGTGAATTGGTGCCTTTCTAGCTTTGCATAGGTTAAGGTTGCTTTACCTTGTTTTAGAAATTGAAAAAGGCCCAATTCACCCCCCCCCTCTTGGTCCATCGATCCTTTCAACCATGCCAAAGGAGAAGAGAAGAGGCATCCTGGCTAGGTCGGCCGAACCAGTTTTTAGGCACAACCGACTTACCTCTACCACGTGCTGCCCCATGACTAGCTCCCAATGGTGGTTCCAAGTGACTCCCTTCATTTGCCAGCCGAGAGACCCCTGTGCCACACATATAAATATGAGGGGAGGGGCTCCAAATGAAGACACACCTCAAGTTGCTCTCTCTCAAGTTCCTCTCTTGCTTGGTCCATAGGTTAGTAGAGTTTAGGCTGAAGTAGCTCTCTTCAGGTTCCTGAGGTTGCCTAGGAGTGTTCGGTAGGGGTTTATCTCTTCCTCTCCTTTCTAATTCTCGGATATCTTTAATAGAGTTATCTTCTAGATTTATATACTTGCATAGTTTATATACTGCGGTGTCAGACATCTATGCTATGATTAGTTTGTATTCATACCTTATGCCTTGCATGATTAAAAGAGTAAATCTAGTGCCACGGCAACGGTTCTGGTATTCGTATGTTTGCTATAGTGTGATGTCTGTCCATCCGGAGGGTAGGGGCTCCGCGCGGGATGCTAGAGTAGTCAGACCTGGGCCCACGGGACTGTGTACAAGGCGTAATCTTACAGGATAAGGGGTGGGACATGGCCCATGCCCTAGACCAGTTGTAACCACTCGTAACGTAGTAGAACTACTCGAACCGTAGTAGAACTAGTCGGAACAAAAGGAAACTACCTGAAAAGTACTCAGGTACCTGAAAAGTACCAGTTAGGATTTCCATGTAACCCTATCCCTCCAAACTATATAAGGGTGGGCAGGGACCTCCAACAAGGGAGAGGATCACCCAAAATCACCCCGATCAACACCTAAGGCAATACAAACCACACACAGGACGTAGGGTATTATGCCCTCAGCGGCCCGAACCTGTCTAAACTTTGTGTTCCCTACATCTTTGAGTTCCTGATCTTAGCTACACCCTACCTAAAAACTCACCACCTCAGTGGTATCCCTCAGTGGGCGTGGCGGTAAAACACCAACAAGAGTATCGCTCATTTTTCAAACCCGAGTACACGGAACTGTCCACGTGGCACACTTCTCCTTGGATACAGAATGGGATATGACCCGAGTACTCGTAGTGTAGTAGGATTACTCGTACAGTAGTGAAACTAGTCGGATGCGGTAGGAAACTACCCAAGAAGTACTCGGGTAGGACTCCTGGGCGTGTACCCGACTAGGACTTCCATGTAAACCTGTCCCCCTAGACTATATAAGGGTAGATAGGGACCCCCTCGGGGAGAATAACCATCAAAGGCAATACAAACCACATAGGATGTAGGGTATTACGCTCTCGGCGGCCCAAACCTGTCTAAACCTTTTGTTCCTTTGCACCTTTGAGTTCCTGATCTCGGCGACACTGTCAGACCCGGGGCTACGGGACTGTGTACATAACGTAGTTCAAATAGGGTTAGGAGATAAGGCTTGTCTTATCTCTTATTTATATTGTTCTCTACTCGTATGAGAGTAGGTCTAGTCGGTACAGAAGGAAACTACTCGAGTTGTACTTGGGTATGATTCCTTGGCTAGTATTGGCCTAGGATTCATGCAACCGTGTCCTCCCGGATATATAAGGGGGGCAGGGACCCCCTCAAAACACAACATCAACACCCAAGGCAATACCAACCACCATACAGGACGTAGGGTAATACGCACCTCGCGGCCCGAACCTGTCTAAATCTTGTATTCGTTGCACCTTTGAGTTCCTGATCTCAGTGTCTCCTCACCTAAACTTACCACCTTGGCTATACCCCTCGGTGGGCAGCTGGTAAAACACCAACAACTGGCACGCTAGGTAGGGGGGCGCATTGAAGATCCACCGGCGAACTCGATGGCATCTTTCTAGTTCACCAGGTGTCACACCCGATTTATAAGAACATAAATTGAGCAATCATATATGCGCCAGGATCAAGTCACGCATATATACAACAGAATCATCAAGATATCACCACACGTATCTCGAAATAAAAGTGTATAAATTATAAATGAATATCTTTATTACAACT
The DNA here is from genome assembly GCF_002211085.1 of Panicum hallii. NCBI lineage: Eukaryota > Viridiplantae > Streptophyta > Magnoliopsida > Poales > Poaceae > Panicum > Panicum hallii. The sequence goes on along the minus strand of NC_038046.1, from coordinate 18,462,188 downwards.
GAATCAAGAATCAGTTCAAGGGATGCGGAAGCGTAAAATAAATACATGAAGAATAGGGCGCCACAGGGACATCGGCTGGGAGACAACGCCTAGAAATCGTCGAGTCCGCTGATGTAGTTCTCCACGTCGCCTGGTACTGAGCAGCAGTCGAAGATATTCCAAGAGAACAGAAGAGTAGAGAAGGCAAGTGTGAGTACACAACTTGTACTCAACAAGTATAACACAAACTATGAGGCTCTACGGTTAGCTGACTCAACTGCATTAGCTTTTAATCTTGGCAAATTTTATTAAAGCTATTTACTACAAGTGGATGAATTACCATAACCCAAGTTACATAATAATTAATCAAAATTAACCAGGAGACTACTGAAAACCAAGCCACTCCACCAGAGGTACAACCCACTAATCAGACGGAGGATCTGGGCCGCTCATGACCGTGAGCACGGCTAGTATACCAGTTTTACACTCTCGAGAGGTTGCACAACTTTACCCACAAGTCGTGAGCTACGCTAGTTGTTCATCATACTTCCTTAGGTGAGATGACTAGCAAGCGCACTACGAGACCGTTACAAAGGATCACGTTAGTAAGGTGTAACCGCTAAGGTTTCTGGATCAGCAACGATGGGACCCACCTCACGGGGGTACAAGACACACAGCACAGACCAAGCCGGAGGAGCAGGGACCATTGAAGCTTACCACCCCTCTTGCCCCGCAGGTAAGTTACTCCCAAACCAAAATGACCTAATTAGTAAGTCAAGACCGCCCATTCCAGTCTTGTCGCTGCGCGGTTGTCCCAGGTTGTTGCTCCATGAACCAGTCCTTATGGAGAGTGGCCAACCAAGCACTAAGCACCGTGCTGGCCCCCTAAACCAAGTTTCTATAAAAACAACTTTTAACGAGACGTGAGCCGCTCAAGCACACAGCACAGAGGGCCACTCTCAGAATTAAGTTGCATATAACCATTAATCAAATTAATTAAAAAGGACCGAGATGGGTGAGAGCGCAACACCTAGCACAACTAACCAAAATGCAACCCAAGGTATTTTTATAAAGGATAAAAGTGGCTAGGAAATCCTTATAGGCATACAGTATTAAAATGCAGTATGAAATTGTATTTAAAAGTGATAGGATGTTCATTTTATACTTGCCTTCCTCAAAGTTCTCCTGCTGCTACTCTGAAGAAAGTGGCTCCTGATATTCCTCCGATGGCTCAACGTCTACTCACGATCGTAACGTCCAAAACATGGTCCACATAGGCACACACATGCAAACAATAGAAAAATATAAGAAATAGTACAATAATACAATAAAACAGCACATAAAACTAAGTTAAAACTATTCTACGCGTTACAACGATCGCGTGAGCGTGAAAACCACCTAAAACGGAGCTAAGACGCGAAAACTAGGGTTAAAACAAGGTCCAGGGGCTTTTCTGCGAGAAATCAGAGCTTCCAGGGGGGTTCTGGGCAAAACCAGGGACCTAAACATAATTAAAGGTTAGATGCAGGGTCTAACACGCAAAACTACTGGGGCTGGACTGCAGGTTCGATTTCCAAAGAGCTCAGGGGCCTAAACAATAAAAACAGGGCCTAACTGTAATTACTTTTGAACTAAAGGTGGACTGCGGGTTGTTTTCGGGAAAACTCAAGGGCTCTTTAACAAAATAGCCAGGCCGAACCGGTATCTTCTAATCAGGATCGTTGGATCAAGATCTGGCTGTTCGAGACATTTTGGGGCGCGGGCGGCGGCGATTTCTCACCGGAGACCGCTTCCGCGGTGGTGCCTCGCCGGCGTGTGGCGTTCCAGCCTCGGGATCGACCTAGGGTGCACGACAGCTAGTGCAAAAGGAAGAGGGGACCGAGCTGTTGCTCACCTAGGCTCGAATGGGCCGGAGAAGCAGCGCAGGATGGCCGGAGTTGATGACGAGCGGCGACGCACGGACGGCGTCGGGGAAGAAGCTCGCAGAGGGGCGGCTCAAAGCTTCTGGCTCCACGGTCCTGCTCGGGGAGGTCCTGCGAAGCTGGTGGAGAGGTCAGCACGGCTTGAGGGGCACTGGTGGCAAGCAATTGCTCGAAGGCGGGGCTCACCGGCTGCGATGGTTCGGGGCCAAATCCGGCGAGCGCAAGGGCGGAGGACGCGAACAGGGGCTCGGGGTCGACCCTGTACTTGGGGCAGAGCTCCTGCAGTGGCCCCATCCGGCGGGGATGCAGTGGAAGACTAGCCCACGGTGGAGCCGAAGCTCGGTGCGGCGGAGCGGATCGTGGCGGTGGCACTATGGTTCGCGGGCGGGCGCTTCGATGGGTTAGGGTCTAGAGGCGTGTGCGGGGCCAATTAAGGGCCGGAGCAGGATCTGGGCGTGCGTGCCCTGGCTGGCGCGAAAATCACGGCAGTGACCTTGGTGTGCGGAGGAGGCGGATCGCCCACAACGATCTCGCGCGATATTGGCTCGGGTGGTGGGACTTCTAGAGAGAAGGGGAAGGCTCGGGCGCTGGCCGGGGTGCGGGCTCGGGCGAAGTGCGGCGCGGTGGAGCGGTCCCAGGTGCAGAGGCGTGGCCGGGCGGAGCGGTCAGCTGAGCAGAGAGCAGCGTGAGAAGGAAGGGGAAAGAGCTGACGGGCGGGCCCGGGGCGTCAGCGGGCGAGGTGGAGTGGAGAGTGAGCGAGCTGCCTCAGCGCAGGTGGGCCAAGCTGGCGTGCACGAGGGGGGAGAAAAAGAAGAGAGTGGGCCGCAGGGGAAAGGGGCCGGCCCAAGGGGGAGAGGGGAGGCAGGTCGGGCTGGGCTGGCTGACTGCCTTCTCCAAATTTCTTTCCTTTTTCTTTTCTACTCCTTTTGAAACTCAAATCTATTTGAATTCAAATGAACTTTTGAATTCAAACCCAGTGCGCTCATTCCAATAAAACATATGCACCAGCATGAATGCACAATCATGTTGTTAAAATAAATTGTATTTCTTTGTATAACTTAATTAGTTTAAATGCAAACTAAGCATAATAAATCTTTAGAAAATTAATGGAGCCAATTTAAATCCATTATAAATCTTGGAACTTTACATTAGGGTGTTACAAACCTACCCCCCTTACAGGAATCTCGTCCCGAGATTCAACTAGGCTAGCTAGCAAAGAGATCAGGATATGTCTTCCTCAGCTCATCTTCTTGCTCCCAGGTAGCCTCATCCTCCGTGTGATGACTCCACTGAACACGGCACATCTTGATCTTCTTGTTTCTGGTAACCCTCTCAGACGTCTCCAGAATCTTCACCGGATGCTCGGTGTAGGTCAGATCCTCCTGCACCTCCAACCCTTCCAACGGTGCTTGCTCTTCCGGCACCCTCAAGCACTTCTTCAGTTGAGATACATGGAAGACATCTTGCACTCCTGAGAGACTGGGAGGTAACTCCAAATGATATGCCACCTCTCCTTTCCGTTCCAAAACCCTGAACAGACCGATGTATCGAGGGGCTAGCTTCCCTCTCACATTAAACCTACGGATTCCTCTCATCGGCGAGACCTTCAGGTACACATGATCACCCACTGCAAAGGTCAGATCTCGATGACGAACATCCGCGTAACTCTTCTGACGAGTCTGTGTGACCCTCAGGTTCTCTCGTACCTGCTGTACCAGCTGTTCTGCCTCTTCAACAATATCCGGACCAAACACCTGCCTCTCGCCAATCTGATCCCAATACAGCGGAGTTCTGCACTTCCGATCGTACAGGGCCTCGAAGGGAGACTTCTTCAGACTAGCCTGATAACTATTGTTATACGAGAACTCTGCAAACGGCAGGCATTTATCCCAGCTGGTACCATACTGAATAGCACAGGCTCGAAGCATATCCTCCAACACTTGGTTGGTTCTCTCCATCTGCCCATCTGTCTGAGGATGATAAGCGGTGCTGAAACATAGCTTCGTATCCAATGAATCATGCAACTGCTCCCAGAACCGTGAAGTGAACTGAGATCCTCGGTCAGATATGATCTTATTCGGAACACCATGCAGACAGACGATCCTAGAGATGTACAACTCTGCGAGTCTAGCACCAGAGTAAGTAGTATTCACCGGAATGAAGTGGGCAATCTTCATCAACCGATCCACTACTACCCATATAGAGTTGTACCCTTTCTGAGTACGAGGCAACCCAACAATGAAGTCCATAGTGATCTCCTCCCATTTCCACTCTGGAATCCTCAGGGGCTGCAATAGACTGGCTGGTCTTTGATGCTCTGCCTTGACATGCTGACAAGTGTCACAGATAGCCACGTACTCCGCAACGGAACGCTTCATTCCATACCACCAAAATCGTTCCTTGAGGTCATAATACATCTTTGTGCTGCCTGGATGAATGGAATATATTGTATCATGAGCCTCACTCAAGATCAGTTTCCTGAGATCCTTTACATCTGGCACACATATCCAGCCCTTGTACCACAAGGTACCCTGATCATCCTCTCTAAAATGAGGTGCCTTGCCAACCTTGATTAGTTCACGGATCTCCTGCAACTTCTTATCTTCTTTCTGATGCTGCCTGATCTCTGCCTCTAGAGTGGGTTCTGCCTCGAATGATGCACTCGAGGTGTGATGCAAGAAACCCAGACTTAACAGCTCAAACTCCTCGCATAACTCCTGAGGCATCTGGAAAGCCACAGCCATGTTAACATAGCTCTTCTTGCTCAGGGCATCTGCTACAACATTGGCCTTGCCCGGATGATAGTGAATCTCCAGGTCATAATCCTTGACCAACTCTAACCATCTTCTCTGCTGCACGTTCAGCTCACTCTGAGTAAAGATGTACTTGAGGCTCTTGTGATCGGTGTAAATATCACACCTTTGCCCAAACAAGTAATGCCTCCATATCTTCAGAGCATGCACAACTGCGGCTAACTCCAGATCATGAGTGGGATAATTCAGCTCGTGTCGGCGCAACATAATTCAGCCTCCATATCGCGAAGCATAAGCTAACACTCTGCCCTCCTGCATCAGGACGCAACCAAGACCATCCCTCGAAGCATCACAATACACTGTGAACCTCTTGATCTGGTCTGGCAGAGTAAAGACTGGCGCCATAGTCAACCTCTTCTTCAGCTCCTCGAAGGCCTTGTGACGCTCATCAGTCCAAGAGAAATCCACACCCTTCTCTAGCAAGGAAGTCAAAGGCTTCGCAATCTTGGAGAAATTCTCAATGAACCTCCGATAATATCCTGCTAAGCCCAGAAAAGAGCGGACTTCCTTCACTGTCTAGGGCACTACCCAGTCAAGCACATCCTTCACCTTGCCAGGATCCACAGCAATACCTCCCTTAGAGATGACATGACCGAGGAATGGAACCTCGTCAATCCAGAATTCGCACTTGCTGAGCTTGGCATACAGCTTGTGCTCTCTGAGCCTCTACAACACAAGCCTCAGATGTTTCTCATGCTCTGCCTCCGACTTGGAATATACCAGGATATCATCAATGAATATCACCACAAAGGTGTCCAGATAATCCATGAAAACCTTGTTCATCAGATGCATGAAGAAAGCCGGAGCATTGGTCAAGCCAAAGGACATGACCGTATACTCGTATAGCCCATACTTGCAGGTGAATGCCGTCTTCGGGATATCCTCGGGATGAATCTTCAGCTGGTGATAACCTGAACGCAGATCAATCTTCGAGAATACACAAGCACCCTGAAGCTGATCAAAGAGATCCTCAATACGAGGCAATGGATGCTTGTTCTTGATGGTGACTGCATTCAGATCCCGATAATCGACGCACATTCTCTTCGCGCCATCCTTCTTCTCTACAAGCAATACAGGAAAAGCCCAAGGAGAGAAACTACGACGAATATAACCCTTGGCTAGCAACTCGTCGATAGTTTTCTTAACTTCCTCATGCTCAACGGGTGCCATACGATAGGGTCGCTTAGCAATAGGAGCTGTGCCAGCCAAGAGATCAATAGAGAACTCAATGTCGCGATCAGGCGGCATACCTGGCAAATCATCCGGAAGGACATCCGGGAATTCAGACACCACGCGAATACCATCCGTGGGTCTAGCCTCCATCTGACAAAGAATTCCAGAAGGCTCCGAAGCACTGACTGTGACTTCCTGTCCATCCGGTGCTGACAAGTGGACAGTCCTCTGAGCACAGTCGATCTTGACACCCCATCTAACAAGGGTCTCCATTCCCAAGATCACATCGATACCCTTGGTGTCTAGCACCATCAGATTAGCACTGAACTCTACCCCCCTTATGACAACACTGACTCTGGGACAGAAGATATGAGACCTCAACTGCCCGCCCGATGAAGATACTAACATGCCCCTCTTTAATGTGCCCGTATGAATGCCATGATGCTCAACAAAAGATCGAGTAATGAAGGAATGTGTAGCACCAGTATCAAAAAGCACTGTAGCAGGATGGGAATTGACCATGAACGTACCAATAACCACGTTGGGAGCCTCGGCCGCTGACTCGGCCATCACGTGGTTCACCTTGCCCTGGAATGGCGCCTTGGGCTAAGCTGGGCGCCCCTGCTGTCCAGACTGCGCCTTCCGGGGACAAACGTTGGCGTAGTGTCCCTGCTCGCCGTAGTGATAGCACACCCGTGGGAATGCTGGAGCCTGCTGTCTGGCAGGAGGAGTAGGCACTCCTTGCCTCGGAGCTGGTGTAGCCGGTGGAGCGGAGCGTGCCGGAGGCGGTGGAAGCCTCTGGCCCTGTCCCGCCTGCTGCTGCTGAGGACGAGGCGGGTACTGCTGCTGTCGCTGCTGGTACGACTGGATCTGCCTCTGCTGCTGCTGCTGTGGGTACTGGTACCGAGGCCGGGTGTTGCTGCCAGTCGCAGCAGGAGCCATCTTCCTCTTCTTGTCCTCAATCTCCCGGCGTTTGCGCTCGGTATTGAGGGCAGCGTCAACCAGATGGTTGAAGTTGTCGAAGCGGTGGTTCATGAGCGTGTACTCCAGATGATCATCCAGTCCCTCCCTGAAGCACTCCTGCTTATCGCCATCATTGGCGACCTCAGCGGGGGCGAAGCGAGCGAGCTGGAGGAAACGATCACGGTACTCGGTCACCGTCATAGCTCCCTGCTTAAGCGCAAGGAACTCCTTGCACTTCATCTTCATCACTCCAGCAGGGATGTGGTGGTTCCTGAAATGCTCCCGAAACTGGACCCAAGTGAGGGCGTCGTGGTCCCGAGCTGGGTAGGACTCCCACCAATCAAGAGCTGAGCCTCGCAGCTGCCCTGCCGAGTATATGACTCGCTCCCTGTCGTCGCACTGAGCGACATCTAACTGGTGCTCCACCGAGCGAAGCCAGACGTCAGCCTGGAGTGGATCAGCCGCATGAGAGAACGTCGGCGGGTGACCCCTCAGGAAGTCTGCACGCCTGTCGCGGAGCTGCGGCGGTGGAAGAGGTGGCGGCTGAGTGTGGATCTACTGCAGAGCCTGAACAGTGTTGTTCATGGTGGCCATCATCTGCATCTGGAGCTGGAAGAACTGCTCCGGAGTCAGAGGTGGAGGCATCGGCATCGGCGTCGGTTGGCTGGTACCCTGGTTGTTCTACCCCTGTTGGCCAGAACCGGGACCGGTGCTCCTAGTGTTTACCATCTATTTGCAGCAGAGCGAAATTTATAAGAGGTAGATATTGTACAACTTCCGAAAAGAAAACTCTGACAGGATAAAATAGAGAGTAAGGAGTGTACGGATTTACCCCCAACGGTCTATCTCAATTTTATTACTTAATTCAAGTTTGCATTAGAGTCGATTTGCATGGGCAAGTTTCACTTCTAAACTATGCAATCAACCAAAAATCCAAATCAAACATTTTGCATAATCACAAACATTCAATATTCAATCGTTAGCCGAGTTTATCACACCACTCGACTAAAACAACCATACGCTCTAGCGTGTTTTGCTTGCAAGGGCATCCTAGGCTTATGAGGACAGACAAAATTGCAGGCCAACATCTACAGAAGGGATCAAACTAATTCTCAGAAAATGCAAGAGAGAATTAGCAAATCGAGGTTTAGAGCTCAAGGAATAGAAGCAGAAATGAGTGTGTGAGTTTTGCGGAAGCAAGGCAAGAGAAAGGAGATCCCTAAACTCGACCATTTCTATCTAGGCTTCGTCCTACAGTCGACACGGCTCTGATACCAATTCTGTCACACCCGATTTATAATAACATAAATCGAGCAATCATATATGCGCCATGATCAAGTCACGCATATATACAACAGAATCATCAAGATATCACCACACGTATCTTGAAATAAAAGCGTATAAATTATAAATGAATATCTTTATTACAACTGAATCAAGAATCAGTTCAAGGGATGCGGAAGCATAAAATAAATACATGAAGAATAGGTGTGGCAGAACCAACCTGAATTATACCGGCTCAAGTACGCGAGTCCAATCCTGAGGGCTCCAACGTGCTTCAAACGGTATAATCCCTTGGCCTGTCGGGTAACGTCCCGATAAACCACCGATACACAGGATCAAATAAGGTTACCTCACACGAAGGTGAGTCCAGAGATACAATCACCATCATATTTTACATCACAAGGAATTACATGACAAGAGTTTTCAAAAGTAATACGAAATTTCAAACTTAGAGAAAACAGTACAACTGTTGAAATTTTGGCTTTTGACAGCGGAAAAACATACGCGATGATTTACAATACGTCGTCAAGCCGGATGCCATGCTAAGCCCGGGCACGACATCACTCGAGATCATCAGTATTGGCCGGGGATGGATCCCATTCCTCGGACCAATCTTCTGGAAGAGCACAGGGCCATGACGGGGAAAGAGTAGAGTCTTCAAAGGCTTTACCTGAAAAACATAAACTAGCAAGGCTGAGTATACTAATACTCAGCAAGGCTTACCCGGGATTGGGTATACTTTTGCCCATAACTAGACTCATGAAAGCTTGTAATGGTTCCGGGTTTAGTTTTAGCTTAAAAGCAACTAAGAATATAACCTATTTTCGAGTTTTAGCTTTCAGAATCTAGTTTGATTAGCCATTCTAGGTAAGCACCTATACTAAACAAGCAAGATATAGATTATCATCTATCAAGATTATTCCATCAACAATTATACTTTTTACTCGATGTGGCAGAAGGAATAAGCAGTCTCAATCATCGTGAGAGGTGGACGATCCGAATCGAATTTAACCTTGCAAGGTAAGCCTAACACACACGCTTGGAACGTCCAACAGGGTGTTCCAAAGTAACCGTTTGCCTTTCATTCCGGGTTGTGGACAGGGCCACCCCCGACTACAGGACCATAAGCACACCCAATGTGTGCAGGACGTACGTCTGTAGCGCGACTACAAAACCCGTACTCTTGGTTGCCCTTGCAACACGTATTCCCACACGTCGAATGAAGTAACCAAAAGAACCAAATACATGTGGTGGTCAGTATGTCCACTTGCCGGGCCGATTGATTACTAGGATTACCGCTTACCATATTTCGCGGTATGTGGCTAGTACTTTCAAACGCTTAGCCACCACTACCACACATTTCGACCTTAACGCTTTTATCAAAACAGACAGGGTAAACTTTAGGTCATGATACAACACATGACCCTGCCCATCATCCTTATAGTGGTTGCAGAATTGTAACAAGGAACTCCTATATCGCGCGAGTGATAGGGAATCACCCGACTTTTACCGGTCCTATTTAGCAGAGCATTATGCGGAAAGGACTCGGATACAGTACATTGGGTTCTTAAGATATCATGCAACTAGGGTGTCATTGCAACTCCTAGACGTAATGCAAGATATATGATGTATAAGATTGCATATTGTAGTAATTTGAAATACTGGGTTATGCACCGGGGCTTGCCTTTACTGGTGGGTCTGAAGTCAGAAATGTTAACATCTTCCGAACTTTGGTTCGGAGCTTCAGTCAATCCCTTGGTGACGTTCATTTTGTCTTCAGGAACATCCTCCGTAGACTTCTGGGAGATCTCGCAGGTACCGTTGCTGAAAGTAGTCGTATCTACATGTAATGTAACATTACATTCAAATGTGCACACAAAACTATTTTACTTCACAACAAAGTTGCAATTCAACATTCATTTAACAAGCTACTCACATAACAATCAAAAGAGATCTGAAACTAAACTTAGGTGAAGCTTTAGGGAGATAATTAATCAGAATCAGCTACATGTTGAGGGTTACAACAGAGCTGGTTGGAAACAACGAGGGTTTAGCTGATTGACGAGTGTATCGGGTTCCTAGACGATCGATGGAAGCATCGATTACTTTGGCAGAAGGATGATTCCTAAAGCAGTTGTCTTAACTGAGATGTGCTTAAGTGTTTTTCTAGGTAACTAGGTGTGGTTGTATCGACTCGATTACGTCAGCACAACTATTGAGTGACGCATAGCCGAATGGAGTGTGGTTAAGGGTGTGTGACCGATAAGTATAGATAGCCGATCTCTCAGTCGATAAATCGACCGAAACCGCCCCCGCGCTGGCTCGTTCCCGCGCGCCTCCACACCTGCTCGCGCGCCAGGGCCTGTCCGTGCCGTGCGCTCACGCTCAGCGCCTGCACTGCCCGCGCACGCGCCCCACATGTTCCTGTCCAGCTTCACATCCGCCGCCAGCACCATGCCTGAGCCGCCGCATCGCGAGCCGGCCTCGCTCCGCACGCTCGCACCCGCCTGCTGCACTCCAACTCCCGCGGCCCGCCTGCACCTGCCTCCCGCTGCTCCGCGTTCGCACGCAGCGCCGCGCCATCCAGGGCCCACCAGCCCGTGCCGCTCGCCGCCCTTGAACCCGCGCTGCCTGAGCCCGAGCCTCCTGCTGCCGCCAGCCGCGCGCCTCCGGTTCCCCGCCAGCCACGCGCCTCCGGCTCCCGCTGCCAGCCGCGCTCGCGCTCGCCTAACTGCGCCCTACACCGCGCCGCGCGCCGCTCGGCCCCCGCGCTGGCGCCCGCACGCCGCGCCGCTGCCACGCGCTCGCCCGCTCGCGCCCGCGCTCACGCGCCCACGGCGCACGCCTGCCCCGCTCCTGCGCGCCGCTAGAGCCGCGCCGCAGCCGGGCCGCGCCGCTCTCGCTAGAGCCGCGCCGAGGCCGTGCTGACCTCTCCACCAGCTTCGCAGGACCTCCACGAGCAGGACCTCCACGGGAAGAAGCTCGCAGAGGGGCGGCTCAAAGCTTCTGGCTCCACGGTCCTGCTCGTGGAGGTCCTGCGAAGCTGGTGGAGAGGTCAGCACGGCCTAAGGGGCACTGGTGGCAAGCAATTGCTCGGAGGCGGGGCTCACCGGCTGCGATGGTTCGGGGCCAAATCCGGCGAGCGCAAGGGCGGAGGACGCGAACAGGGGCTCAGGGTCGACCCTGTACTTGGGGCGGAGCTCCTGCAGTGGTCCCAGGTGGCGGGGATGCAGTGGAACGACAGGCCCACGGCGGAGCCGAAGCTCAGTGCGGCGGAGCGGATCGTGGAGGCGGCACTAGGGTTCGCGGGCAGGCGCTTCGGTGGGTTAGGGTCCAAAGGCATGCGCGGGGCCAATTAAGGGCCGGAGCGGGATCTGGGCGTGCGTGCCCTAGCTGGCGCGAAAATCACGGCGGTGACCTTGGCGTGAGGAGGAGGCGGATCGCGCACAACGGCCTCGCGCGATATTGGCTCAGGTGGTGGGACTTCTAGAGAGAAGGGGAAGGCTTGGGCGCTGGCCAGGGTGCGGGCACGGGCCAAGTGTGGCGCGGTGGTGCGGTCCCAGGTTGTGACAGTTCGTGTATTTGTAATGCTAGACATATATTTGTTAGTGTGAAATATGTGTTTGTTAGTATAAAGCTTATGTGTGTTTTTGTGAAACTTTTGAAAATTCAAAGTGCAAGTAAAAAGGGTATTTTTGTAATTACAGAAAAACCTAGGGTTGTTTTTGCAAAATGTATTTGGATTAGGGTAATTTCAAAATAAGTGAAATATGTTTTTCTTACTTTATGTCTTGTAAAAATATACATTTATTTATCAAAAAGTTTCATATGAAATGTGTATGTTGAAGTGTGTAAAAAATTTCGGGTAAAGTGGTGAAAATAAGGGTGTTTATGTAATTTTATAAAAGTACAAGTCCTTTTATGCAAATGTTTGATTTACAAAAGTAACTTTCAAATTTACTCAGGACTAAAGTGTAAAAGTGCAAGTCATCATGACATGTCTATCCAATCATTATGATGAGTCTATCCCGTCATTATGACGTGTCATAAATGCTTGCATTTAGGTCCTGAATTTTATAAAGTTTCATTCTTTAGGACAAAAGCCGTTCAAATCTGACTTTTGTTCAAAGATTCACGTGTAAAAATATAAGTTTTGATTTTTTGAACTTGAGCCCTAAAGCAATATTGTAGAGTTTGAAAAACTCTCCAACTTTCGTTTTGGGCATTTCTTCATTAGGGTTTTAAATCAACGAGAAATTTTTCTTTACAAATAAGTCCCTGCAGTTCTCTGAAATTGTGTATAAGTCCTTGGGGAATTCCATTCCCTCTTCTCCTCTGTTTTTCTTCTCCCTGGTGCTTCCTTATCCTCTGCCGACGCCATCTCTTTTCTGGTCTCCACACCGGTTCTTTCCCCCTCCCTCTCTCTTCTCCAAGCGCAGCAGGCGTGCGCGCTGCGGCTCGGACAGCGCGGGGCGCAGGCACACGGCGCAGCGCGGCTGGCAGCAGCGGCCCTGACGGCCTGAGCGGCGGGCGGCGCTGGGGCAGCGCGCGGGCAGGCGCGGCGGGCGGCTGCGGCTTGGCTCGGCGCAGCTCCGGGCGGCGTGGTGCCTCCTGCGCGCGGGCGAGCGCGCGCGGGCCGCGGCAGGCGGGCGGAGCAGAGATGGCTCGGGTGCGGCGCGCAGCGCGGGGCACGCGCGCAGGGCGGCGGCGTGGCTGGCGGTAGCGGGCTCGGGCGCGGCGCGCGGCTCGGCCGGTGGGCGAGCGGCAGCGGCCACGCGCCGAGCGGGCTGGCGCGGCCCAGGCGGTGGCGCGGCCCTGGTGGCGGCGCGGCTCGGCCCGAGCGGCGGGAGGCGTGGGAGCGAGCGCGTGGGCGCGAGAACGCGCGGAAGCAAGCGGGGGTGAGCTGCTGGCAGCGGCGCTGGAGCGTGGGCAAGCTGCTTGGACGGCGCGGCGGCTCGTGGGAGGCAGAGGCCGAGCGGGCAGCGTGAGCGGGCAGCGTGAGCGGGCGTGAAGGCTGGTGACGTGCGTGCCCAAGTGAGGTGCGGCGCGCGGGAGCTGGAGCACTGGCCAGGCACGCGAGGCGCGGACGCAAGCGCGAGCTGGCGGCGCGAGCAAGCAGCGAGCAGCGCGCGGCGCAAACGCGGAAGCTGGCGGCGGCTCGGGTGGCTCGACGCAGGAGGCTGGCGCGCTAGGGCGCTGCATCAGGCGACGGCGCGGGTACCAGCAGGTGCGGTTGGTGGCGGCACAGGAGTGGCCCGAGGCGGCGGCACAGGGCGTGGAAGTGAGCAGCGCGGACAGGAACAGGCGTTGGAGCGAGCAGTGGCGGCGCCAACGCAAAGGCTAAAGCAGAACGCGCGCTGGAAACAGGAGCAGACGCAGGGCAAGAAGAAGTGGCTGCACAGCGCGGTTCGGCAGCGCGATGGCGTGCGCTGTGCAGACGGTGTAAGCTTTTGAGCGTAGGAGCGGGACCCAAGCGGCGGCAAACAGCCCGGAGCTAGCAGGGCGGATTCAGACACGCGTGAGCAGGCAGCAGCGTGCGGGACGCGCGCGAGCGCGGCAGGTGCGGGACCTGGGCGGAAGCGAGCAGCCCGGAGCGAGCAGTGGCGCGTGGAGTGGCCCAGGCGCGTGGGTGAAGCAGCGCATGCGCGGTGGAGCAGCGCGTGCGCGGTGGAGCAGCAACGCGGGAAGGCGCGGTAGACGGCGGCGCAGGAGTGTGAACACGCGAGCGGCTAGTAGTGCAGGCACGCGGCGCAGACGCAGGCGGAGCTGCGGCCATAGCGTGGCAGCGTGTGAGCAGAAGAGGGGTGGCCGCAGCAGGTGTGGCGCGGGCCAAGGGCGCACGCAGTTCAGGCGTGCGCGGGAATGATTCGGCAAGGCCGGAGCAAGCGCGGGTCCGACAACAGGAGAAGAGGAGTAACTGTGCAGGGCAACGACGTGCCGAGCGACGACGTGCAGGGTGGCGGCGTGCAACGCATGGCGGTGTTTCCGCTGGGCGAGCTCAGGCCGCGACCGAGTTGGGTGCAAGAGGGTCGCGCATGATGGATAGTAGAGGCCGTCGAGGAAAAGGCAGCGGAAGGCACGGCCCTAATACAGACAGACCACGGTCCTCGCGAAGGCGGAAGTGTGAGTATGGCGTGGCGAATCAGAAAGAGAAGCCGCGAAGCGAAGACAGTGGTTGGGCGTGACGAGCTCGGAGGAGATGCGGTGCAGTCAGGTTAAGGAGGATTTCTTCTTGTGCGAGCAGGGGTGTTCGGTCGGCCATGCTTTGGCATCGCATGTGCGTGGGCAGAGGAAGTTCAACCCGTGAGCAGGAAAACCCTAGGGTTCGCGAAGAAGTCGGTATAGCGAACCCATTCGGCTCCATCATCTCGTATCATGATCCACGACATCCAACCGTTCTTACCCTCGTGGATCGCTCAATCGCTATCCCCACGAATCACCACGGAGACTACTCCTTCGGCCATCTTCCACCCACGACAACTATTCCCGGCAAAATTCTTCGTCATCCATGGAGTCTCGTCATCGTCGAGCTTTTCTCTTCGCTACTCCTGTCGCCATGGGACTTCACTTTCCGTCTGTTCTCCTTTACGACCAAGGCTACCCCAAGGTTTGCCCCGATTCACTGAATCTTCCTAATGCCGGCGACCCCTTTGCCGGAATATCGTCGTTAACTTCCTGTTATCTGTTTTCCCGGACCAGGGACTTAATTGCTTCGTTTTAGAAAATTCTAGGGTGTTTTCTGTAAGATTTCCAGAGCTTTCTTTATTTCAAATCAGTGAACTTCTACATTTTATAGATTTTCGTAAGGAGTTCATAAAAGTACAAAATCAGTTTTGTTTGAAACCCTAGGTCAAAATCTACAAGTTTTATGTTGTGATCTTAAGTGAAAGTCTTGATTTATGATCTAGATTAAATATTAGGGAATGAATGCTTTATTGTACTTTATATTGTATGCTTGTGTTATAGCTGAAAAGTAAGTCATAGAATGTATGTCTCAAGTGGAGATGTGTGATGTTTAGTTAATCCTTTCCTATAAGTGCTTATATCCTTGCCGTCAAGACGTTATCCTTGTCTTGATTGCCGTTTCCTTAAGATTCTCTTCGTATAAAGATCTTTGTTAATTCATGTGCATCTGTTGCTTAGCTTATACATCTCTGCAGCTGCGTATCAACATCAGCTTTTGGTTCAGCCGCTAAGCATCCGTTTCCTTGAGTCTATAATATTCCTGTGTAACAGCAGTCAGTCGATACTTCTACCATCGGCTGGTTAGCTGATACGATTGTTACCTTTCTAGTATCGGCTACTGCCGATACAGTTCTTTTGTTCTATCCTACATCGGCTGCACATAGTCGATGTATCGAAGATGCACACACAATCTTAGAACTCTTGCTATCGGCTGATCCAAGCCGATTCTAGTTGTTTTCCATATCAGTCAAATAGGGCCGATCCATCCTTAGTTTTTCCCATCTTCATCCACACACTTCTATCAGCCGATTTATCAACTGAGAGATCGGCTATATACCTATCAGTCACATAACCTTAACCATACTCCAATCGGCTGTACGTCACTCAATAGTTGTGTTGACGTAATCGAGCCGCCACACCTAGTTACCTAGGATAACACTTAAGCACATCTCAGTTAAGACACAGCTGCTTTAGGAATCATCCCTCTGCTGAAGTAATCGATGCTTTCATCGATCAATTAGGGACCCGATGCACCTCTCAGTCAGCTACCCAGACCAAAGTACACAACCCTAGATCAGTAAGATCGCACAATAGACACGCCTCTGTTAGGCACGACCAAAGCAGATCAATCAGCTAAACCCCCGTAGTTCCAATCGGCTCTGTTGTAATCTTCAACAAGTAGCCAATTCTAATCAGTTGTCCAACTAAAGCCCTGTCTAAATTAGTTTCTGATCTTTTTGGTTGTTATGTGAGTAGTATGTTAAATGAGTGTTAGATTGCAACTTTATTGTGGAGTTTTATGTGCACACTTTGAATGTAGTATTGCATTGCATGTAGATACGACTACCTCCACAACCGGTACCCACAAGATCTCCCAGGAGTCTGCAGAGGATGTTTCTGAAGACCAAGTGAACATCACCACAGAATTATCGGAAGCCCCGAACCAAAGTTCGGAAGATCTTAACCTTACTGACTTCAGCCCCACCAGTAAAGGCAAGCCCCGGACATACCCCACTACTTTATTTACACTGCAATCTATGTCTATCTATACTATAGCTTGCATTAAGTCTAGGAGTTGAAGTGAAACCCTAGTTGCATGAGATCTTAGGAGTCCAATGTATTGTACCCAAGTCCTTATCGCATAGATGCTCTGCTAAATAGGATCGGTACAAGTCGAGTGATTTCCTGTCACTCGCGCGATATAGGAGTTGCATGTTTACAATTCTGCAACCATTATAAGGATGATGGACAGGGTCATGTGCTGTATCATGACCTGAGGATTACCCTGTCTGTTTTGATAAAAATTTTAAGGTCGAAATGTGTGGTAGTGGTGGCTAAGCGTTTGAAAGTACTAGCCACATGCCGCGAAATATGGTAAGCGGTAAGCCTAGTAACCAATCGGCCCGGCAAGTGGACATACCTCCCACCACTCGTATTTTGGTTCTCCCACGCACCGACATGCGGGAGTACGTTCTGCATGGCAGACAGGAATACGGGTTTTGTAGTCGCGCTACAGACGTATGTCCTGCACAATTGGTGTGCGTACGGTCCTACAGTCGCTTGTGGTGGACCTGATCCACGACCCGGAATGAAAGGCAAATGGTTGCTTCGGAACGATCGTTGGATCTTCCAGGCGTGTGTGTTAGGTTTACCTTGCAAGGTTTAAATTCAATTCAGAATCATCCGCCTCTCACGAGGATTGAGACTGCTTATCCCTTTTGCCACATCGAGTAAAAAGTGTAATTGTTGGTGGGATAATCTTGATGGTTGATAATCTCTATCTTGATTGTTTAGTATAGGTGCTTACCTAGAATGGCTAATCAAGCTAGAATTTGAAAGCTAAAACTTGAAAGTAGATTATACTCTTTTAGTATACTCAGTCTTGCTAGTGACTTGTTTTTCAGGTAAAGTCTCTGAAACCCCTACTCTTCCCCTGTCTTGGCCCTGTGCTCTTCCGGAAGGTTGGTCCACGGAGTGAGATCCGTCCCCGGCCAACATTAAAGATACTGAGTGATGTCGTGCCCGGGCTTAGCATGACATCCGTCTTGACGACGTGCTGTAATCATCGCATATGTTTTTCCGCTGCTAAAAACCATAACTTTAACAGTTGTAATGTTTTCTCTAAATTTGAAACTTCGTACTACTTTATAAAACCCTTGTACTGTAATTTTTCTGTGATGTAAAATATGATGGTGATTGTATCTCTGGACTCACCTTCGTGTGAGGTAACCTTATTGATCCTGTATTCGGTGGTTTATCGGGACGTTACCCGACAGGCCAAGGGACTATACCGTTTGAAGCACGTTGGAGCCCTCAGGAATGGACTCACGTACTTAATCCGGTATAATTCAGGTTGGTTCTGCCACAGCTTGGATTCAGCTTCGTTATGCATAGAGGGCTTGGATTCAGCTTGATCAACAAAACCCGGCGTCTACCCTCAGGGAGGAGCGCGTGGGCGAAAGCCGAACCCAGGCTCATAGTCGAACGGCAGGCAGCCGTCCCCGACCTCAGCGCAGCAACAACAACGACAACGCTCGCGGGAGTCAGGCCCCTGGCAGGAGCCAGCAGCCACCTCCAGGGGGTAACCCGCGATAGGCCAATCATCGGCCTCCTCCAGAAGACCTGCGCCAGCGAATCAATGAAGTACACGATGCGTAGTCCATAATCAATTCCAGGCACAAAGAGTGCGAAGTAGCCGAGACAGAGGGTACTGAATGTAGCGATTGTTTTCCAGCTTTCTCCGCACAGTTTAGCTGTTACAAGTACCCTGAGGGCTTCAAGCCGATCAGCATCACCAAGTATGATGGCAAGCAAGCTCCTCAGCAATGGCTACATTGCTACTCCACCGCCATTGAAGTCGTAGGGGGCTCCAACATCACCAAGGTCGTCTACTTCCCGATGGCTTTGGACCATGAGCCGCTCACGTGGTTGGAGAGGCTCAGCAACAACTCGATCGACTCCTGGGAGTAGCTCAAGAAGGTCTTCATCGACAACTTCTAGGGGGTGATCACTCGCGCAGGTACTCGTCACGATCTTGCTCAATGTAAACGGGAACGTAATGAGCTCCTACAGTCCTATACACGCTGTTTCTTCGACGTCCGCGCTACCATTGCAAATTTCTCAGAGGAAGACATCATCGACTGCTTCTACAATGGCATCACCTACCTAGGCATCTACAGAGACTTTGGGCGGAACAGACCGAAAACTATTGTGGGGCTTCGTGACATAATGCACGACTGGTCTGAGCAGGAGGAAAAGATGCGGGAGCGGTTCCCAAGGTGCAATGATAGCAACCTGAGGCATCCAAATGTCAACCGCAATGACAAGAGCCAGCGGGACTACTCAGGTCCATCCTGAAAGCGCAAGCCAGATGATCTCATCGTGGCTGTGGATCGTCCCTCACGAGTCAAGAAGACAACGACGCAAGAAGAGTTCGAGAAGCTCCTGCAGAAGAAATGCCCATGGCATCCAGGTGCCAATCATGCGGCAATTGATTGCTACCACTTCCGGAGGACATTTAGCAATACCGGTGGCGGCAAGAAGAACAAGAAGCCAGTGGAC
Source organism: Panicum hallii (assembly GCF_002211085.1). Lineage (NCBI taxonomy): Eukaryota > Viridiplantae > Streptophyta > Magnoliopsida > Poales > Poaceae > Panicum > Panicum hallii. The sequence goes on along the minus strand of NC_038046.1, from coordinate 18,443,308 downwards.
AAAGAACCCGAAGATGATGACCAAGGGGACCAAACGCACAATGCAAAGTTCCAGGATGCCTCAAAGACCATTACCGTCATCTTCGGGGGAGATGGAGACTTCGGTTCCAGACAGGAACAAAAACTGCTTCTCCGGGAGATCATGTCCGTCGAGCCGCCGGCACCGCGACCACTCCGTTGGCCAGAGGTCCCCATCTCATTCTCCCGCGACAACCAGTGGACAAGCTTCTCGGAGCCCGGCAAGTTCCCCCTGGTCCTGGATCCGGTGGTGGCAGAAGTCATGCTCACCAAGGTGCTCATCGACAGTGGGAGTGGTCTCAATCTCATCTTCGCCAGCACTTTGAGAAAGATGGGTCTGGACTTCACGAACATGCTAGTTCCAATCAAGTCTCCTTTCTACAGCATTGTCCCAGGTAATGTGGTGCACCCACTTGGCACGGTGGTTCTTCCAGTCACCTTCGGCACGAGGGAGAACTACCGCACTGAGTTTATCAAATTCGAAGTTGCCAACTTCAAATCTTCTTATCATGCCATACTGGGCCGACTGGCACTCACCAAATTCATGGCAGTGCCACATTATGTTTATTTGCTTCTCAAGATGCCAGGACAAAGTGGAGTACTCACTCTCTGAGGCGACTTGAAGAAGTCATATGATTGCAACCAGGAGGCGATCCAGTACGCTTCGACTACGCGTGTGCCACATGCTTCAGGTCGACCAACGACGTGGCCCTCAAGTCGATCCAGCTCCGGGAGGGTGACTCTTCTAAGATCGCCGTTATCGGCGCAGGCTTAGATAAGAAATAGGAACTCGCGCTCATCAGTTTCCTTTGGGCTAACCGAGACATATTCGCGTGGAAAACAGCAGATATGCCAGGGGTGCCCAGGGAACTGATCGAGCATAGTCTGAATGTACACCCACAGGCCGTGCCCAAAAAGCAACGCCTTCGAAGGTTTGCTCACGACAAGCGTGAGGCAATTAAACGGGAAATAGCTGAACTCCTCGCGGCTGGCTTCATTAAAGAAGTAATCCATCCAGAGTGGGTAGCTAATCCCATCCTTGTAAGGGCGTTGATTACACCGATCTCAACAAGCATTGCCCGAAGGATCACTTCGGGCTACCGCGCATCGATCAAGTCGTCAACTCAACGGCGGGTTGTGTACTCCTCTGCTTCCTTGATTGTTATTCAGGATATCACCAGATTGCACTCAAGGAGGAAGATCAAATCAAAACCGTTTTCATCACCCCGTTCGGGACATACGCTTACAAAACTATGTCTTTCGGGTTGAAAAATGCAGGAGCAACCTATCAGCGCGCGATTCAGATGTGTTTTGGTAATCAGCTGCATCGGAATGTTGAAGCCTACGTGGATGATACGGTCATCAAGACCAGGAATCCCGATGACCTGATTGCAGACTTAGAAGAGACGTTCAGCTGCCTACGTAGGTTTCGGTGGAAGATCAACCCAACTAAATGCGTTTTCGGAGTACCATCAGGGAAATTGCTTGGGTTCATCGTCAGCAAACGGGGAATTGAAGCTAATCCTATGAAGATTGCGGCCATCACTGATATAGGGGCTCCGGCCACCATCAAAGATGTGCAGAAGCTAACAGACTGTATGGCAGCCCTGAACAGGTTCATCTCCTGGCTCGGGGAGAGAGGACTACCCTTCTTCAAGCTCCTGAAATGCCAAGATAAGTTGCAGTGGACGGAGCAGGCCGAGCGAGCCTTGCAAAACCTGAAACATCACCTTCAGTCTCCTCCGGTCCTTACAGCACCATTGCCGGGAGAAGATCTACTACTCTATATTGCGGCGACAACTCATGTTGTCAGTAGTGCCATTGTAGTCGAGCGCACCGAGGAAGGCCATGCATTTGGAGTGCAGAGGCCCGTGTACTTTGTCAGCAAGGTACTCTCCGAATCCAAGGTACGATAACCGGCAGTTAAGAAACTCTTATATGCAATTCTGATTACATCGAGAAAGTTGTGCCATTACTTCAACGAGTACAAGATCACTGTGATTACGGATTTTTCGTTGGCGGATATTCTCCATAATCAAGATGCTACGGGGCATAAATCAAAGTGGGCAGTGGAACTGGGGGCTTTGTCTATCAACTTCAAGCCACGCACTGCAATCAAGTCTCAAGCTCTAGTCGATTTTATGGCTGAGTGGAGAGAGAATCAAATTCCAACTCCAGTCGACAGGCTAAAGCACTGGACCATGTACTTTGATGGGTCTCTTAAGCTCGATGGTGGCGGTGCTGGAGTCCTATTTATTTCTCCAAGAGGCGAACAACTGAAGTATGTCCTCCAGATCCTTTAGGAGGTATCAAATAATGAAGCCGAATATGAAGCACTTCTTCATGGGCTACGTTTGGCGATATCACTAGGCATCAAGTGACTTCTTGTATATGGTGATTCTCTTCTAGTCGTTCAGCAAGTCAACAAAGAGTGGGACTGCAACAAGGAGATGATGGATGCTTATGTACAAGAAGTGCGCAAGCTGGAAAACAAATTTTCCGGCCTAGAGGTTCATCATGTGGTACGGGAGCGTAATGTTGGCATAGATATACTGTCCAAGCTGGGGTCCACCCATGCACAGGTTCTAGCGGGAGTTTTCGTACAGGAGTTAAAGCAGCCATCCATCAAGCCCTCACCTCAGGTAACCACTGATGCTGGCCTTCAACAGCCTGATCGGGAGGTTATGATGCTTGGAGAGGACTGGAGAGAGGCTTATATCGATTTCATCCGGGATCAAAGACTACCAGCGGGGATGGACGCAAGAAGCACAGAGGCAGCTCGTGTCATGCGCAGAAGTAAGGGTTTCGTCCTAGTCGACAGTAAGCTCTACCGGCATGGCGCACGATCAGGGGTGCTCATAAAGTGCATCACGAGAGAAGACAGCTATGACATACTGCGGGAGATACATGAGGGCGTTTGCGGCAACCATGCAGCTTCAAGAACGCTGGTGGGGAAAGCATACAGAGCTGGTTTCTGGTGGCCCACCGCAGTGTCCGATGCTGAGGACCTCGTGCGGAGATGCCAAAACTGCCAATTCTTTGGCAAGCAATCTCACATCCCAACTCATAGTCTCATCACCATACCGCCATCCTGGCCGTTCACTTGCTGGAGCCTTGATATGATTGGGCCCTTCACAATGGCGCCAGGTGGTTTCACCCATGTATTGATGGCTATCGACAAGTTTACCAAGTGGATCGAGTACAAGCCGATAGCCAAGCTCACACCAGATCGAGTTGTTGATTTCATCTCTGATATCTTGCATCGCTTCGGCTTCCCGAATACCATCATCACAGACCTGGGCTCAAATTTCACGGCCAACCAGTTTTGGGAGTTCTGTGAAAATGCGTGCATCAAGGTCAAATATATCTCTGTTGCACACCCAAGGGCCAATGGTCAAGTCGAGAGGGCGAACGGCATGATAATTGATGGCCTCAAGAAAAGAATCTAGGATGAAAACAGCAAGAAAGGAGGAAAGTGGATACACGAGTTGCCACATGCCATCTGGGGGCTCAGAACTCAGCTGTCCAAAGTCACAGGACAAACACCTTTCTTCCTTGTCTACGGCTCCGAAGCTATCTTACTGGCCGACATCATGTGGAAATCCCCAAGGGTTGAAATGTACAATGAAGGCGAGGTGGACGAAGCAAGGCAGTTAGAGCTTGACTCTGTCGAAGAGGCTCGCTGCACTGCTCTTGTTCAATCAGCACGATACCTGCACGGGATCCGGCGATACCACGACCGCAACGTGAGCGAACGGTCGTTCAGTATAGGCGATTTGGTCCTATGCCACATCCAAGATGAGTCCGGCTTACACAAGCTCAACTCAAGGTAGGAAGGGCCGTTCGTCATCAAGCAGGTTACAAGACCGGGGTCGTATCGACTACAATACCCCGAGGGCCAAGATGTCCCGAATTCAGAACCTGTGCAAGTTCTACCCGTGAGAAGGCGTGCGGGGATAGCTGTTCTCCGGACACCTAGGCGGCCTTTTTCTTCCGAATCAATTTGGAGGCTACGTGTTACAAAATTTGGAATGTAAATTTTTTCTATTAACATACGGAGGCTGTAGCCACGTTCATATTTTATATAAATCGACTTCTTATCATGAGTTTTGACAGAGGCTATGGCCATGTTCATGTTTTATATAAATCGACTTCTTGTCATGAGTTTTGACGGAGGCTACGGCCACGTCCATATTTTATATAAATCGACTTCTTGCCATGAGTTTTGACGAAGGCTACGGCCACGTCCATGCTTTATATGAATCGACTTCTTGCCATGAACTTTGATGGTCGTTTGTGATGACGATCGCATTTTTCCCAACAAGTTAGATCTGTTCGATCGGTTTATACCTAACTTGTTGGACGGGCTCACATGAGGAGATATTTTGACTACGCCCAGAGTCGTTGCACTCAGGGTAGTTTTGACTTCTTGCCATAAGCGCGGCAGTCACACGACGACGCTCACGTTCTTTCCTAACTGGTTAGACCTGCTCGATCGGGTTATATCTAACTCGTTGGATGGGTTCCTATTCGGAGCTACATCAACTATTTCTAGGGTCGCTGCACCTGGGGTGGTGTCTACTACTTAGCCTTTGAACTTGGATGATAATTCAGTCATAAGGCACATACAAGTGGAGACATCAAAGAAAAATATATACAAGGAAATGAGTACTTATTTTTACATCTCAATCCTGTAGTACACTTTTTACTATCTTTTCTGCTACAGATTGGGCCTCTTGGAGGTACTCGTTGAATTGTTCTTCAGAGCACTCTGCAGCCACACCCTGCGTGAACGCCTCTACTCGAGCTTCCGGCCAAAAGGATTTTACAAAACTAAGAGCGTGGCTGAAACACGCGATGGGGGCTTCAGTGAGGAAACTGAGGACCTTCTGTGGCGCTCCGAGAAGTCGCTCCAGCAAGGGCCGCTCGTCTGCTTCACTGTCTTCTTGTGGGTCCACCATGTCCACAAGCTTTTGGGCAGCTCCCTTGAGGTCCTCCAGCTCCTTCTGCCGCTGCTCCTTCTCTTCGCCCAGTGTCTTAATTTGCTGAAGGCAGTCGGCGAATTATTGTTCGGTGTCGGCGATCACCTTCTGCAGCCTCTCGACGTCATCTGTGCAGTGATACAGCATATTCTTCATGTCAGTAAGCAGCTCTTCTTTACACGTTAATATTTTCCTAAGCTCTGCGGTGAAGGTATTTTCAGAATTCAAGATAAATTGTTAAGTGAAAGTACTCGAGGGAAGAAAGGGCTTGCCTTGGTGCACCTTCTTCTATTCTTTGAGTTGTTCCTGGAGCTCGAGTTGGCCTTCTCGAGATTGCAGAGATCGTTCTTGAGGAGCCACATATCTCGCGTCCGCTCCAGCTTTAGTTTGTTGAGCTCTCTCTGAAGATAAATGTTCTTCGGCAACTCTTCTGATATGCGTTTTTCCTTTGCAACGAGCTCCTGGTGGCCACTCACGACTGCCTTCAGTTTTTTGGTTTTCTGTTGTGAGAGCTTGATCACATCCTGCATAAGGGGGAAGATTAAGACAAGCCACTCGACAACATATATTGTCAGAAGAGTAATCATGCCTTACCAGGGTAAAATTATACATCTCTTTGGAGATCTTCTTGAAGTATCGTATGTTGTTGTCCGTCAGAATCGGATCATCCACTAGATCTGTGGTGATGATATTCTGGTATCCGCGCCCAGACACCAGCAGCTCGTCAGTGCTCCTTGTGGTCCCTGCAGCATGTTCAGTTGAGGGTTGTTGGGTACCTACAAGTCAAGATGCATTCAGTACATAATGTCTGTGGTCTAAGCAGCTAGCCGTGGGCGGTCAGACACTTACTTGTGCCATCTGCAGGAGCAGCATTAGTGGCCTCGACTTGTTCTTCACCACCAGCTCCAGCTTCGGGTTGCTGGGGCTCGGGGGTGTCAGGTTGGGCAGTGTTGGGTCCTCCTTCGGGGCTTGTTCCTCGGGGCCTAGCTCCTCAGGAGCCGGCGGCTCGAGGGCTGGAGTAGCCGCGGTGGGATTTGGCCTATACCGCATATCAGTTACGGACCTGATGCAGCAGAATCAGTTATGTTACTACACAAGTCGAAAAGAACAGGATCTACATTATGCAAGAAAAGATCTATACTTACAGTGAAGATTTCTTCATGACAGCTGTTTTTTTTACTCTTAGAGCCCGTGGTATTTCAACCACGGTACTCGTTGCTGGTGGTGGGGTCACACCAGCTGGTTGTGCAGTGCCCGCCACGGCAATGGTTACTACTCCTGCGGAAGTAGTCGACGGGTCCGTCTCAGCAGTTTCTGCGGCTTCATCTGCTGGAACATCATTCCCAGTGAGTCCGGTCTCGGCCACCTCTTGGCGCTTGGGGTCGGGAGAAGAAGCAGAAGGACTGCACAAAAGATAGTGTTAGCATGCAACAATTCTGATATTTGACAATTCAACAAGGCAGCAACTTCATACCTGGAGGATTCGACTACATGTGCTATCCGTTTGCGCACAACCCGACGACCCTGTGAGACCAAAGGCAGAGTTTCGGGCAACTCCACGGATGGTCCGGGGGAGTAGTAACCCGACGACCCTGCAGAACAGTAGAACTTGTTTTAAAAAGTAGTCGAATACTTACCGGTTTCGGATGATTTTGCGCAGAAAACAACTGCGGGATGTAGGGAACTGCGTCCACGTCCAGCAGCACTCGCTTGACCCGGATGAGTGCGGTGTCGTCAGTCAATTCCTCTACGCACATCCGAGAGGGATCTTCAGCGCCTATGTACTCAAAGCCTAGTGTGTGGCGTTGTTGGATTGGCTGGATGCGGCGTTTGAAGAAGGAAAACATCACAGACGCTCCGGTCACTCCTATTTCTTTATGAGCTGCTACGATGGTTAGCAACTCGTCGACTTGGTCCAGGTCTCCTCTGGAGAGTTCGGTGTTCCACTCTGGCCTCACGACAGGGGGTTTTCCGGATTTCTCAGGGAGCTGGGGGGCATGGTTTTTGATGTAGAACCAATGGCTCTTCCATCCAGGAATATTAGAGGGGAATTTGTAGGAAATGTACCTATCACCGGCTTGTTGTCTAAGCTAGATGCTGGCGCCCCCTACGATGGATGGATTTTTGGAAGTGGGTTCTGGCTTTACTCGGAAAAGGAAGCGGAAAAGATCCCAGTGGGGTTCAATTGCAAGGAAAGCTTCGCAAAAATGGATGAAGATGGCAATGTGGCAAATGGAATTCGGGTTGAGGTGATGGAGCTCAAGCCCGTAGAAATAAAGAAGGCCTCAGAAGAAAGAGCAAGAGGGGAGGGCCAAACCCTGTTCGGCAAAATGGTAAAATATGACGATTGCGTCTACATTTTCCATGGGAAGAGGTTCGCGAAAAGAGGGGCGCCAGTTGACAAGACTTTTTTCTTGAAGCAAACCCTCGGAAACAAGTTTCATGAGATCATTGTTGGAGCACTTACTATGAGTCCATTCCCCAGACGGCGGCTGCGACTCCTTCCCCTTCCCTTCCTTCTTTGTTGGATCTCTTAGGCGCCATTTCTAGATCTGCTCGCCACGAGTTGCTCGGGGGCTGTGGATAAAGGGGTGGAGAGATTTGGCTAGGTTGGGGCTCTCCAAGGGGGTGAAGGTGGAGCGCGGATTTGATTGTGGATTCAGAAATTTTTTGGCGGATTGAAGTTTGGAAGCACGGATTTTACCTGGTGTTACCGCGGGGTTAAATAGCCAGTGGCAGGATACAGTTTTACTATTTTGAAGTTCAAGAGTCTTTTTAGGAAATATTCGGAAGATGAGGGGTCGTTTGGTGGATTTTTTAGATAAAATATTTGATTAATTATTTTTTCAGGGTTAATTGTCCCGAAAAAAGGGATTTTTCAAATTTCCGATCTAACTTCCATCATTCGTACCATCACACTAATTATTTATCACGGGAATATTTTTTCACTGCATGCCACGACCTTTGGATCCTTATTTCCAAACCTGAGAGATTTGGATTCAAGGCTCGGGGGCTGCGGGATACGTGGCATCGACTACTTATTTTTTTGAATTTATTTGAAATGTAAGTAAGGGAGATTCAATACTAATGTGACCCTCCGCCTGATTCTCCGATTCAACATAAGGCTCGGGGGCTACTCCATATGGAGTGCGATTTTTCAATCGCACACCATACCAAAGAAGTAATTCGGGGCATGAGCACCTCATAGCTTCGATGCAGCCAAGAAAGTACTCAAAGAAGAACTTTAGGACGGAGCTTCAAAAGAAGCCGAAGACTGCAGTACTCAGATACGAAGAGCTCGGGGGCTTATCAGACCCGGGGCTACGGGACTGTGTACATAACGTAGTTCAAACAGGGTTAGGAGATAAGGCTTGTCTTATCTCTTATTTATGTTGTTCTCTACTCGTATGAAAGTAGGTCTAGTCGGTACAGAAGGAAACTACTCGAGTTGTGCTCGGGTACGATTTCTTGGCTAGTATTGGCCAAGGATTCATGTAACCCTGTCCTCCCGGATATATAAGGGGGGGCAGGGACCCCCTCAAAACACAACATCAACACCCAAGTCAATACCAACCACCATACATGACGTAGGGTATTACGCACCTCGCGGCCCGAACCTGTCTAAATCTTGTGTTCCTTCGAGTTCCTAATCTCAGCGTCTCCTCACCTAAACTTATCACCTTGGGTATACCCCTCGGTGGGCAGCCGGTAGAACACCGACAGACACCCTACCTACAAACTCACCACCTCGGGGGTATCCATCAGTGGGCGTGGTGGTAAAACACCGACAGCTGGTACGCCAGGTAGGGGTGTTCATCGAGCATCCAGCGGAGAATTCGATGGCATCTTTCAACTTCACCAGCGCCGTGCTCGACGTGGGAACAACTTTCATCTTCGGCTCCTAGATCTGCGTCGCCAATGGTTTGGGTGGCTTCAACAGCCACCTAGCCAACTCCAAGGAGCCGGAGGCCTCTTCATCAACTCCAAGCAGCGATCTCGACGAGTTCATCGACAACCTCGATGATCTGTTGCTTCCCGATCTGGCCCAGCAGATTGAAAAAATATCCATTTTCAACGTGACTTCTACTTGTGATGCACCAGATCTAGTCAGGTCAGATTCAAACTGATCTGAAAGGACCACACTATCTAAATCCCTCTCCGACTTGGAGGAGGATTTGGATCTGCTGCTCAAGATCAAGGACGTGGGAGCCCCGCTTGCCGGGGCCCCCCATTTTCGACATCTACTCGGACTCCAACGAAGAGTACTCCCCAAGTAGTACTACACCTTCAAGCTAGTCCCAAGAAGGACTCAGAAACAAGGGAGCCACCACTCGCTAGGCGGCCCCCGCCCTTAAAAACCACTCGCAACCCGATGGCCACACCGAATTATTTTTGAGCAACCATCTAGGTTTAACCATAACATCAACACCGCAAATCCGTTTCGTGTATTGGAAGGGCTTTGAGCCCTCCGACCTACTCGATTACGAGTCTCGCCTTGTGGCCTTCATGCAGGGACTACCCTTCCAAGAGGGCAAACCTCTCTCTCCCATCACGGAAGAGGGAGAACGTAGCACAGAGCTACTCGCGTATAGCCTTAGGGCTAACAACTCACCGGATCATCAGGTCTGCATGGCCTCACTTCGCAACATGGAGGATGAGGAGCTAGGCCTTGAGTACGACAACAAGCAACTCACGAATGTCTCAGCCTAGGATGAAGACGAGGAGCACTGAAGGATCCGACGGGTAAAGAACGCCAAGCATGCCCAACACAGGCGCAATGCGCAGAATTGTGCCCGCGAACCAAGGGATCTCAACAATGCTTTTGCAGTAGTCGCGGATCGGGAGTACCGTACACCGATTGGCGCCATCACAGAAGCAGCACTCTAAGCTCAACAACTCCCACCCAATCCTCAGATACAAAGGCTGCAGTATCTGACCCAGCGCGCACTCGTGCAACTCGATGGGCAACATCCAGTGTCTCCCACTTAGAATCTACCCTTGAAGTCCGAGCGCCATGGTGATACTGCGCTGGTCAGTCGCACCCTCGGAGGAGGCCATGGAAGATGGAGGAATGACAACTGTCAGCGCAACGAAGCCACCCGTCCGTGCGTGGCAACAATGAACAGGAAGGCATGGCGCAAGGCATCAAGGCCAAGGCACCCGTCCATCATGAAGTACAACAATCCACTCGTAACCAGCATGGCACAAGGCATCAAGGCCAAGATCCACTCGAGGCCAGCCTTCACGATGCTCCCACGATTGACCTGAAGTAGAAAATCAATGAGGGCTGGGACGCACGGCGTGTTATCAAGTCAAGGAGAAGCGACCGTACCGGCAGGCGCCACGATGATGATGACAGTGATCGCTTCCCCACCTTCCCCACCAGCATCACCAACAAGTCCTATCCAAAGGACTTCAAACCATTTGGAATCCCTAAGTATAATGGTAAGCAGGACCCACGCTAGTGGATTCGATGCTACTCTATTGCTATTGAAGTTTCAGGGGGATCCAACTCCACCAAAGCTTTCAACTTCCGCACCCCTCATGTGGCTTGAAAGTCTCAAGCCAAACTCCATCAACTCGTGGGAGGACCTCAAGTGGGCCTTCATCGACAACTTCCAGGGATCCATGATCAGGGCAGGCACTCACCACGACCTATCCCAGGTGAAGCTAGAGATGAACGAGACCCTGAGATCCTGTCATGGTGGGCTCACAGCTAACCCGAGTACTCATCGATGGTGGGAGCGGCCTCAACCTGCTTTTCATGAGTACTCTGAAGAAGATGGGACTCGACATCTCCTAGATGCTCACCCCCAGCAAAGCTCCTTTCTACGGCATTGTCCCGGGTAATGCGGCTACACCACTCAGGTCAGTAGTCCTGCCAGTCACCTTTGGGACGAAAGACAACTACCGCACCGAGTACATCAAGTTCGAGGTGGCGGATTTTGACTCGTCATACCATGCCATCCTTGGCAGACCGGCACTAGCTAAATTCATGGCCATGCCCCACTACGTCTACCTGCTCCTCAAAATGCTAGGCAAGACAGGCGTACTCACACTCTGTGGTGACCTTAAGAAGTCGTACGACTGCGACCAGGAAGCGATCGAGTGCACCACGACATCAGGCGTGCCAGAGCCGTCTGTGGAAGTACTCGCTACCGCGCAGAAGCTGACTAACTCAGAGAAGGAGATCTCCAACCAGCGGTCTAGCCAGTCAAGGCCATTCAGCTGCAAGAAGGTGACCCGTCCAAGATTGCTTTGATCCGGGGTGGCTTATGCGACAAATAGGAAAGCGCGCTCATCAGCTTCCTTAGAGCCAACCGTCACATATTTTCATGAAAAGCAGCGGATATGCTAGGGTTGCCCAAGACGTTGATCGAGCACTGCCTAAAAGTCAACCCTAAAGCCACTCCGAAGAAGCAACATCTACGACGCTTCGCACCTAACAAGAGGGAGGCCATCAAGAAAGAGCTAGCAAAACTACCGGCGGCTGGTTTTATTAAAGAAGTGTACCACCCCGAGTGGTTAGCTAACCCTATACTAGTCTTGAAAAAGAATAATAATCAATGGAGGATGTGTGTGGATTATACTGATGTCAATAAACACTGCCCGAAGGACCCCTTCATGCTCCCATGCATCGACCAAGTCATCGACTATACGGCTGGCTGCGTCTTGCTCTCCTTTCTTGACTGCTACTCGGGCTACCATCAGATAGCTCTCAAGGAGGAAGATCAGATCAAAACAACATTCATCACCCCTTTTGGAGCATACGCTTACACTACAATGTCATTTGGGTTGAATAAAGTAGGAGCCACGTACCAACGGGCCATCTAACTATGCCTTGCAGACTAGCTACACTGCAATGTTGAAGCTTATGTGAATGATGTGGTCATCAAGACCATATCCCACGACGAGTTCATCACTGATCTCGAGGAGACATTCAACAACTTGCGACGGTTTTGATTGAAGCTTAACCCGACGAAGTGTGTCTTTGGCGTGCCACAAGGAAAACTACTCAGGTTCATTGTTAGTCACCAAGGAATTGAAGCAAACCCGGAGAAGATCAACGCAATCACAGCCATGGATGCTCCAAGGATGATCAAGAATGTTCAGAAGCTCACAGGTTGCATGGCAGCTTTGAATCGATTCATCTCCCGACTTGGAGAAAGGGGGCTACCCTTCTTCAAATTGCTCAAGCTCCACGACAAGTTCCAGTGGACCAAGGAGGCAAACCAGGCACTGCAAGATCTCAAGCACCATTTACAGTCGCCACCCATCCTGACGGCTCCCCCAACCAGGCGAGAATCTGCTACTCTACATCACCGCGACTACTCACGACATCAGCACGGCTATTGTGGTTGAACGCCAGGAGGAAAGCCATGCCTTCGGGGTGCAGTGACCAGTCTACTTTCATCAGCGAAGTCCACTCTGAATCCAAGGTTCGTTACCTGATGATTCAGAAATTACTTTACGGTATACTCATCACTTCCAAGAAGCTTCGCCACTACTTTGACACATACAATATCCTGGTGGTCTCCAACTTTCCATTGGCAGATATCCTCCACAACCGGGACGCTACCAGGCGCATCTCCAAGTGGGTAGTGGAGCTGGGAGCCCTCACACTCGACTTTAAGCCCCGGACGCCATCAAGTCATAGGCACTAGTCGATTTCATGGCGGAGTGGTGAGAAAACCAAGTGGAAGCCCCAACCAACCAGCTAGAGCATTGGGTCATGTACTTTCACGGCTCACTCAAGCTCGGTGGCAGTGATGCGGGAGTACTTTTCATCAGCCCGAGAGGAGAATAGCTCAAGTACGTGTTTCAAATACTATTTGAGGTCTCTAACAACGAAGCTGAGTACGAGGCATTATTGCACGGGCTACACCTGGCAGTCTCCCTGGCTATCTTACTAGTGGTTCAACAAGTCAACAAGGAGTGGGACATCGACAAGGACACCATGGACACCAACATTACAGAAATACGCAAGCTCGAGAAAAAGTTCTCAGGGTTGGAAATTCACCATGTGATTCGCGACAACAATGTGGGCGCAGATGTGCTCTCCAAACTGAGTTGTGATCGAGCTAATGTCCCACAGGGAGTTTTTGTTCACGAGTTACATCACCCTTCCATCAGGGCACCAGACTCAAGTTCCATCGCTCAGGGTCCCAAGGAACCCGACCGAGAGGTCTTGATGATTGAGATCGACTAGAGGGTGGCCTTCATTGACTACATCCAGGAGCACAAACTACCCCCTAGCATTGACCCAAAAAGTGCTGAAGCTACTCGCATCCTACGGCGCAGCAAAGGGTATGTTCTAGTCGGGGGTAACTTGTACAAGCGTGGATCAGCATCAGGCATACTCATGAAGTGTGTCAGCACGGAGGAGGGCAAAGAGATACTCCAAGAGATTCATGAAGGTGTGTGCGGAAACCACACGGATTCTCGCACTCTAGTTAGCAAGGCATTTCGATTTGGTTTCTACTGGCCGACTGCTTTAACAGATGCTGAAGCATTCATTCGCTGGTGTACCAACTGCCAATTCTTTGGCAAACGGCCTCATGTCCCAGCTCATAACCTCATTACCATACCACCCTTATGTCCTTTTGCATGCTGGGGCCTGAACATGATATGGCCCTTAACAACTGCGCCAGGAGGTTTCACACACGTGTTGGTGGCCATCGACAAGTTTACCAGGTGGATGAGTACAAGCCAATTGCAACGCTCTCTGCGGATCGAGTGGTTACTTTCATTTGCAACATCTTACATTGTTTTGGCTTCTCCAACACCATGATTATAGATTTGGGATCCAATTTCCACTCGCACCAGTTCTGGGATTTCTGTGAACGCAGTTCCATTGAAGTCAATATGTTTCGATGGCTCACCCGCGGACCAACGGCTAGGTTGAGCGTGCCAACGGCTTGATTCTTGATGGATTGAAGAAAAGACTCTATGACGAGAATAGCACAAAGAGCGGCAAGTGGATCAATGAGATCGCATAAGTAGTCTGGGGGCTTCGCACACAACCAAGCAAAGCCATAGGACAGTCACCTTTCTTTCTCGTATATGGGCCTGAAGCCATATTACCAGCTGACGTGATGTGGAAGTCTCCGCGACTGGAGATGTTTGATGAAGGCAAGGCTGACACTGCAAGACATCTTGAGCTTGACTCAGCTGAGGAAATCCAATGCAATGTATTGTTGCAGTCGGCCCGCTACTTACAAGGAGTTCATCGTTACCACGATAGGAACGTTCAACGACACTCCTTCAACGTAGGAGATATGGTTCTTCAACGAATCCAGGATGATATCGGGGTACACAAGCTTAACTCATGATCGGAAGGACCTTTCATTGTGCATAAGGTTACAGGCCCTGGATCTTATCGCTTACAGTACCCTGATGGCTAGGAGGTACCAAATTCTTGGAATATTGAGCATCTACGTTGTTTTCATCCTTGATCAATTGGGAACTTCTTCTATTGGTGCCTGAAGATTGATACTTCTAGTACAACTCTATTTTACGAGTTCACGACTGGTATTACGCTCAAGTTTGCTGAAGAGGCCTCGCTCCCATATTTCCAGTAACTAATTACTAGTTTCCGACTAGTCTCTTGGGTTATTGAAGGGGCCTTGTGCTCATACTTTTAGTACAACTCCATTTTACTAGTTTACGACTGGTATTACGCGCAAGTTGGCTGAAGGGGCCTCGCTCCCATACTTCCAGTAACTAATTACTAGTTTCCGACTAGTATCTTGGGATACTGAAGGGGCCTTGCACTCATATTTTCCAGTACAACTCCGTTTTACTGGTTTACGATTGGTATTACGCGCAAATTTGCTAAAGGGGCCTTGCTCCCTTATTTCTAGTAACATATTACTAGTTTTTAGCTTGTATACTATGTTATTGAAGAGGCCTCGCTCCCATGGCAAGAAGTTTACTAGTTTACGACTAGTTTTACACATGTTCGACTACTTCGACTACTCGTCTTGACTACAATCCCAGTCGGGACCGACTCCGACTAGATGGCATCATCAACTGTTCAAGACTCAGCAGCTACTTGCCCGAAGCCTGGGCTCGGGGGCTAGTGCCACCATTCTGCTACATCTACTTTATGCTTATCATCTGGCTCCTGGCTGGGGGGCTTGATGGGACAAGGCACTTAGCGTGCCTCAAGGGACAACTCTTATGCTTACATGCTGCATGCTTACATGCTAGACGCTATACAACTACTCGACAATACCCGATCCAAGAGGCTTTTTAAGATTTATCTTGGGTAGATGTTTGTTAACCATTATTTTAGGGATTTTATGTTGAAATAAGGGGTTTGTTAAAATTATTACCCAGAGGACTTATTTAGTCATTGGCTCAGGGCACAAAAATTGATTTGAGAGGTAATTTTGGGTGTTTTTTTGGGATGTTATTTGTTTAACCATTTTTTCAGGGAATTCATTCTGAAAAAAGAGGTTTTCCAATTTACTACATCAATTTACCCATGTTCACTGTGGCAGAACCAACCTGAATTACACCGGCTCAAGTACGCGAGTCCTCTCAGGAGGGCTACCCCGTGCTTCAAACGGTATAATCCTATTGGCCTGTCGGGTAACGTCCCGATAAACCACCGAACGCAGGATCCAACAAGGTACCTCACACGAAGGCGAGTCCAGAGATATAAATGCCATTACACTTTACATCACAGGCAGATATATTACATGTGCATATAAAAGTAACATTAGTGTCCAACGAGGGACATTATTACAAAACAGTTCAAGTTTTAAGATACAGCAGCGGAGTTTGAAAACACGAACACTATACACGTCATTATTACAGATATCATGCTAGCACTGGCATGATATCACTCAGTGGAATCTGTGTTGGCCGGGGACGGATCCCATTCCACGGACCAACCATCAGGCAAGGGGTAGGGCCACGGGGTAATGAAAGCTGGCTCATCAGGGACGTTACCTGAGGTAAATAGTTTCAAAGCAAGATTGAGCATGCTAATACTCAGCAAGACTTACCCGCTCATGGTATACTTAGCCACTTAACTAGACTTATGCAGACTTTTCAGGTTTTGGTTTAGAGTTTTCAGCTGAAAAGCAACAAAGAGTAGATCCTTAATCTTAACTTTTAGTTTTCAGGTTCTAGTTGTTTAACCATTCTAGGTAAGCACCTATAACTACTCAAACATGGTAGAATCTTTAATCAAACATCATCCTTGATAATCATAAAGTTGCACTTGTTACTCTATGTGGCAAAGGGATTAAGCAGTCTCAATCTCCGCGAGAAACGGACGATTCTGAATCGAATTTCAAAACCTTGCAAGGGTAAACCTAACACACACGCTTGGAACACCAAAGGGTCGTTCCGAAGCAACCGTTTACCTTTCATTCCGACTCGTGGATCAGATCCACCACACGCGACTGCAGGACCATACGCACTTCCAAAGTGCAGGACGTACGTCTGTAGCGTGACTACAAAACCCGTACTCCTGGTTGCCCAGCAACACATATTCCTACACGTCGAACCAAGTAACCAAAAGAAGCAAATACATGTGGTGGGGGGTATGTCCACTCCTCGGGCCGATTGGCTACTAGGCTTACCGCTTACCATATTTCACGGCATGTGGCTAGTACTTTCAAACGCTTAACCACCGCTACCACACACTGCGGCCTTATCAAGTTCCACAACACAGACGGGGTATCATCTCAACCATGATACCTCACAAAATTCCCGTCCGTCATCCTTATAGTGATAACATGAGTGTAAACATCACAACTCCTATATCGCGCGAGTGACAGGGAATCACTCGACTTCTACCGGTCCTATCAGCATAGCAGCTAGTCGAACTCAAGTTCTAGTGTTCACTATATTGGTTCCTAGAATTATGCAACTAGGGTTCCAAACAATTCTTAAGAACTTAATGCAGAGATAAATATAAGTAGATATAAATGGCAGTGTAGTAAAATAGTGGGTTATGTCCGGGGCTTGCCTTCTTGCGTAGGATTGGGAGTGGTAGGGTCAAAGTTATCCGAACTTTGGTTCGGAGCTTCAGTTAAACCTTCGACGACGTTCCCGGGATCTTCAGCGGATTCCACTCCTTGTTCCAGAACCAGCTCGTAGTCATCGTCGGCGAGAGTAGTCGAGTCTACATGATATGCAAAGCTATAAGTTATGGAATGCATATATTTTTATGTTATTTCACAATAAAGTTGCAATCCAAACAAAAGAACATTACATTTCAACAACAACCTAACTACCCTGTACTGGGCAGTCATTTATTGAGTATCAACTAAACTAACTAGTTACGTTAAGCAACAGGGGGGGTTTGGTTATCTTAAGCAAGTAATTAATTACACTTTGTACTACGTTTACTTCAACTAATTATTATAAACACCCCTAGGTTTTACTTAATTAAGGCTTATTTTGATTAATTAGACAAACTCTAAATTAGGAATATAAACCAAATTAACCTAAGTAGGTTTAATTGAGATAACATTACCCTAAATATTTTGTACAATAGATAAATCAGAACAAATCACTTAATTAAACAATATGTTTAACTTGAAAGAATTTTACAGAGCAAGATATTTCAAAATAGGAGTTACAAAAATTACTGAGCACACATTTGTATTAGATATATTTACTGCAGTTTTATTGAAATTTTATTCTAAAAGGAACTAAGCCACAAAATTAAACAAGATCAAAATTGAATTTTTAAGATGCAATTATAACTAGACTTTTACACTAAAACTAGGGTTCCAAATTTAAGTACATCATAAACTACTCAAGATTAGTATTCCCGAAAAATTTCATAATTTTTTATGCATAATAATTATTATTTATGAATTACCTTTGAATTTAAGTTTGAAACTTATAACTCAAGTTATATTAGGTTTCTGATTCTCAAATTTTTATGATGGATCATACTTATAAAGATCAAGTTATGGTAAAAATTTCATCCATAAATATACACAGATGCTTTTGAAATTAATTTGTGAAGGTTTTATTAACATATAACAAAGGTAGCAAAAATATTCTAGCTAGAGGGCTGATCTAAGCCTCAAAAATTTACACAAGGCTACTTACACCACATGCAAAACATGCTCCAAAAACCAATAGCAACAAGGCTATGGATTACAAGATTCAATTAAAGCATCCCTTTACTTGTATTTAAAATACAGAACAAACTTTGCATTTTCATGGCATGATTATGAAATAAAAGTTGTAGAATTCATCACAAGGATTCTAACCCAACAAGTTTGGTATTTTTCTGATTTTTTATGATTTTCTACACATTTTTGAACTTCACTGATTTGAAAGAGAGGAAGGGACTGAACTCTTGCGTTTAGGCCCTTAGAAAAACTTAAATCCTTACACTCCAGTCCCTGCTGCCATGGCCGGCGGGGAGAGCTCTGCTCCGGCCGAAATCCGGCGATCCCCGGGGTCGGCGGCGAGGGGCAAGGGGAGGGGAAGCGTCAGGGAGTCAAGGGCTACCTGTAAAGGGCCTTGGGGAGAGTGGGGAAAGGCGGTGGCGGTCAGCCCACGGAAGCAGTAGCTCCGGCGAGCGGCGGCCCGAATTCCGGCGAGCTCGGGTGAGGAGTGGGGATGGCGCGTGGCCTAGAAGCTTCAGGGCGAGGAGGGGACCCAATTCCGAGGTTCAACTCTAGGAGAGGGAGGTCGGAAGGATGAGCTCGACGTGGAGCACAGGGGCGGCAACAATGGAGGTGGGCGGCGGCCGTCGGCACACACACAGGAGGAGACTTGAGCTGCTTTGTATGGACTACCAGGATGGGAAAGAGTGAGAAGGGAGGCAGCATTGCGGCCTGGGGCAGCTACTAAGGCCCGACGGTGGATGAGCAGGAGGTTGCCGCGGCCAGTGGTGCTGGCAGTCCGAGACAGAAGGGAGGCAATGTGGCGCGCGGGGAAGGAGACAACGGGGAAGAGCTAGGGCGGTGGAAGACCCTCAGGCGACGCGTGGGCATGTGCAGTAGCTGGAGGTGGAGCTCGGGCACTGCGCCGGCGATGGGTGGCGGGGGCAGAAGCAGAGCAGAGGGGAAGCGAGGGTGACAGAGGAAGAAGAAGCAGGCAGGAGTCAGAAGGACCCGTTTGCAATTTGAGAAACTTCCAGGGATTCCTCTGTAAAGAAAGATTTCCCATTGATACAAAATCCTAGTGAGAAAAATGTCTAAAGCAAAGTTGTAAGGAATTTCAAACCCTACAATAATGCTTTAGGGTTCAAGTTTAAAATCTCAAAGGATACAGTTTTATTTTAAACTTTTGAACACAACTCAAATTATAAACATTTTGTTATAATTCAAACAAAATGCTTTAATGTTTAGGGTATTTTTGCAAGATTGCCTGCAGTGTAATCATGACTAGCCTTTTTACACTTTGGCCCTTAAGTAAATCTGAGTTTTACTTTTATCTTTCAACCATTTCACAGGTAAACCCTTATACCTTTGTGTTAATTACACATAGGTCCTTAGTTTCCAACAAAAGTCTATTTTTCTTAGGTTTTATTTAACTTTTGCACTTTTCTTCTCTATAATCATTTAGGTTTACCACTTAAGAGTACTTTTACCCAATTACACTCAAGTACTTATATAATTCATAAATTACAAATATACCCCTAGCTCTCTTTACAACTATATACATCATGGCATGCATACATATAAGACATCCAAACTTAGTGTCTAGGTTGCTAACTACCTGGATGTTAAAGCCTCCCCCCCTAAAAAGAATCTCGTCCCGAGATTCCGAAGCTGAATAGAATCAGAAGATTATACTTGAGGATTGGCTTGAAGGAATTTCGGAAAATTTCTTTGAAGATAAGATTCTGTCTCCCAAGTTGCTTCTTCCTCAGTGTGATGATCCCATAAGATTCTATACATCTTAACTGTCCTTCTTCTGGTGAGCCTTTCCTTGGTATCCAAAATTCGAACAGGTTGCTCGATGTAAGATGAATCGGGTTCAATCTCAATGGCACAGGTCTCCACGATTTCTGTGGGTACTTTGACACATTTCTTAAGCTGAGAGACATGGAAGACATTGTGAATAGCAGCCATTTGAGATGGAAGGTCAATTTTGTATGCCACTGGGCCACAAACATTGAGGATTTCGAAGGGTCCGACATATCGGGGTGCTAATTTCCCTTTTATACCGAAACGTTGGACACCTTTGGTAGGAGATACTCGGAGATAGACAAAATCTCCTACTTGGAATTGTAGAGGTTTTCTCCTCCTGTCCACGTAGCTTTTTTGTCTAGACTGAGCAGTTTTTAGATTGGCTTGAATAACCTTGACCTTATCTTCGGCTTCGATGACTAAGTCTGGTCCGAAGATTTTGCGTTCACCGGTTTCAGACCAACTCAAAGGAGTTCGACATCTTCGACCATATAACGCTTCAAAAGGAGCCATTTGAAGACTAGCTTGGTAACTGTTGTTATAAGAGAATTCAGCTAGAGCAAGGCATTTGTTCCAGCTTGTACCATAGTGAATAATACAAGCTCGGAGCATGTCTTCAAGGATTTGGTTAACTCGCTCAGTTTGTCCATCAGTCTGGGGATGATATGCGGAACTTCGAATCAGTTTAGTTCCTAGAGCTGATTGTAATTGTTCCCAAAAACGTGCAATAAATTGGGGCCCTCGATCAGAGATGATGGTTTTTGGAACCCCATGCAATCGAGCAATTTGATCCAGATAGACTTCGGCATACTTCTTAGCAGAGTAAGTGGTATGCACAGGAAGAAAATGAGCTGTTTTAGTAAGTCTATCGATAATAACCCATATGGAGTCATGTTTTTGGGAGGTGTTAGGAAGACCAACAATGAAATCCATACTAATGTCTTCCCATTTCCATGACAGAATGGGTAGTGGCTAAAGTGTACCAGAAGCTTTTAAGTGGCTAGCTTTGACTCTCTGGCAGGTGTCACACTCAAATACATATTTAGCAATTTCTCTTTTCATTCTGGTCCACCAAAAATGTTGTCGTACATCTTGATACATTTTGGTGCTACCAGGATGAATAGAGAATTTGGATAGATGGGCTTCATCAAGAATTTTTTTACGCAGTGGATGATCTTTAGGTACAACAATGCGATTGTTGAACCATAGGACTCCTTGATGATCAGTGTGAAAACACTTATATTTGGCTTCTCCCAGAGATAGTTTTGATTTGATGATTTTGATGCCCTCATCATGTAGTTGCGACATGATGATTCTATCCTGCAGAGTAGACTCAATGGATAGCAGATTCAGACTACCTTGAGGAATAATCTCTAGATTGAGTTTCCTCATCTGATGGCAAAGAGTGTCACTAAAGGTGGATATGGTTAAGCAGTGACAATGTGACTTGCAGCTAAGTGCATCCGCAACCACATTGGCTTTGCCCGGATGGTAGTGTACCTCAAGGTCATAGTCTTTGATCAATTCCAACCAACGCCTTTGCCTCATATTTAGGTCAGCTTGAGTGAAAATATACTTGAGGCTCTTATGGTTAGTGTAGATATTACACTTAGCGCCCATAAGATGATGTCTCCAGATCTTGAGAGCATGGATAACTGATGCCAATTCAAGATCATGCATTGGAAAGTTTTGCTCATGAGTCCGAAGTGCTCTTGATGCATAGGCAATGACCCGATTGTTTTGCATAAGGACACAACCAAGGCCAATTCCAGAAGCATCGCAATAGACATCAAAAGGTTGAGTGCTATCTAGCTGAGCTAGCACTGGAGCAATTGTTAGGAGTTTTCTCAAGGTATGGAATGCTTCCTCACATTTGTCATTCCAGCAGAATTTAACTTCTTTCTTTAATAGCTCGGTCATGGGTTTAGCTATTTTGGAAAAGTCTGGAATGAATCGGTGATAGTATCCTGCCAATCCAAGAAAACTTCAAATTTGATGGACTGAAGTTGGAGGTTTCCAGTCCATAACCTCTTGGACTTTGGTTAGATCAACCGATATGCCTTTACTAGAGACAGTGTGTCCCAAAAATTTCACACTATCTAGCCAAAATTCACATTTCAAGAATTTGGCATAAAGGTGATGATCACGTAGTCGTTGAAGGACGACACGTAAATGATTAGCATGGTCTTCTTTGGTTTTGGAGTATATCAAAATGTCATCAATGAAGACCACAACGAATTTGTCGAGTTCCGGCATAAAGACTGAATTCATGAGATACATGAAATATGCCGGTGCATTAGTAAGCCCGAATGACATAACCAGATATTCATAAAGTCCATATCTAGTTGAGAAAGCTGTTTTCGGAATGTCATAAGGTTTAATCTTGATTTGGTGATAACCAGAGCATAAGTCAATCTTAGAGAAGACCTTAGCTCCAGCTAGTTGATCGAACAAAATGTCAATGCGGGGAAGAGGGTATTTATTTTTGATAGTGACCGCATTGAGTGGACGATAATCGACACATAGCCGTAGGCTATTGTCTTTCTTCTTAACAAAGAGAGCCGGACAACCCCAAGGTGAGGCACTTGGGCGTAATAACCTTTATCAAGAAGATCTTGGAGCTAAATTTTCAGTTCTGCTAATTCATTTGGAGGCATGCGATACGGCCTTTTTGAAATAGGAGCGGTGCCCGGTTGAAGTTCAATGATAAACTCGATGTCTCTATCTGGTGGCATTCCAGGTAAGTCGTCTGGAAAGACATCGGGTATTCACATACTATAGGAATATCCTTGACTTTGATATTGGTGATGGTATAAGTGCAAGGATGCAGACATTCTGGCTGAGGCAGATAAAGGGTGGTGATTCCATAATATGGTGAATCAATTTCGACAACTCGAGAAGAAATATCTAGCCGTACTTGATGTTTAGTCATCCAGTTTGTCCCAAGTATAACATCAATACCCTCCAAACTTAGTAAAACCAAATCAGTTTTGATCTCTTTACTACCCAGCTGAATTGGCAAACTTTTAACTAATTGGTTGGAAGTAATATTTCCTCCAGGGGTAGAGATCATATATGACCCTTGAGTAAAACAAGGATCAAGTCCTATCCGGGTACCACAGTTGTTACTAATGAAACTATGTGTCGCTCCTGAATCAAATAATGTAACAACTGGTTGATGGTGAATAGAAAATGTACCCGACATGACGGAAGCTCCATCCGGAAGCTCTGCAAGAGTAGTGAAATTAATCCGTCCTTGCCGGACTTGCATCATCGGTTTCTTACCCTTGTTTTGGTTACCCTGAGTAGAACCCTGCCCTTGGTTAGGTTTCTTGGGTCGCGGACAATCTCTGATAAAATGATCCGCACTTCCGCAATTGAAACAGCGGTAGTTGCTGCTTCTCTGTTGCACTTGTTGAACATTTGACCGCTGGCCAGATTGTTGTGGTTGTTGCGGAGGAATGGGAGGTCTATACCTTCCTTGCTATTGGGGCGGCCTGAACACCAATCTACCGGTTGGGGCATTCCGCTGCGGTGCTTTGAACGGTGTATTGGGAACAACCCGATACCTCGGTGATTGAGCACTCGAGGGTCCAGTAGGGGTCTTTCTTTTCTTCTCAGCATGATGTGCTATGATGCAATCTTCTTGAGTTAAAGTCATATTAACCAGCTCGCTGAAAGTGTTAGCCCTCACAAGATTCAGGCGTTCCTTGAGCTTGGTAACACGAAAGGGATCACTATAGAAGTGGAGCCGACTCTCGAACAGGAGATATGGAAGAGTCAGCTTGAGGATGCTAAGGTTTAGGAGATAAAAGAGATGATAGAAGCAGGCAAGGCACGTGACTTCACTGAAGATGAACATGGAACTATGTGGTTCCGGAAGAGAATATGTGTGCCCGATGTGGATCACCTTCATGAGAAAATTTTGCAGGAAGCTCATGACTCGGCTTATTCCATCCATCGTGGCAGTACCAAGATGTATCAAGATTTGAAGGAGAGATATTGGTGGTATGCCATGAAGCGTGATGTTGCAGCTCATGTGGCACTGTGTGATGTGTGTCAGTGAGTTAAGGCAGAACATCAGAGACTAGCCGGTTTGTTACAGCCATTGAAGGTGCCAGAATGGAAATGGGAAGAAATTGGTATGGATTTCATCGTGGGGTTGCCATGCACACGAGATGGTTATGATTCTATATGGGTCATAGTGGATCGTTTGACCAAAGTAGCTCACTTTATTCCGGTGAGGACTACCTACACAGGAGCACGATTAGCAGAGCTATATATCTCCTGAATTGTATGTTTGCATTGGGTACCTAAGAAGATAGTGTCAGACAGAGGTACTCAGTTTACATCTCGATTTTGGCAGAAGTTGCATGAGTCAATGGACACAAAGTTGAATTTTAGCTCCGCTTATCATCCGTAGACTGACGGACACACAGAAAGGACAAATAAGGTGTTAGAGGATATGCATAGGGCTTGTGCCCTAAAACACGGAGGCAGCTAGGATAAGAGTTTGCCGTTTGCAAAGTTCTCTTATAACAACAGTTATCAGGCCAGTTTGAAGATGGCACCGTTTGAGGCATTGTATGGCAGGAAGTGCAGAACTCCGTTGTATTGGAGTGAGACAGGTGAAAGCCAGTTGTTCGGGCCTGAGATCATTAAAGAGGCCGAATGACAGGTACAGGTTGTCCGTGAGAATCTGAAAGTGGCTCAATCAAGGCAGAAAAGTTACGCAGATACTCGACGATGGGAGTTGACTTTTGAAGAAGGAGAATTTGTGTATCTGAAAGTGTCACCTATTAGAGGTTTGCGTAGATTCAAGGTCAAAGGGAAGTTGTCACCTCATTACATTGGCCCGTTCAGGATCTTGGAACGGAAAGGTGAGGTAGCTTACCAGCTAGAGTTACCTACGCGACTGTAACACCCTAATTTTCAAAATTAGGAACCTAAATAAAGTTTGCTAGATTCTTCTTAGGATCCATAAGGTTTTTATTCAACTATTTTGATTTTATAGCATTTACCATGAATTAATGGTAATTTACTTAACCATAAAAAGAAATATAAGTCAATATAGGTCTTGTGCATTTCATGCCGCATTGCATTGTTTCATTGCTTGTCTTCCATTTGAAATTTCTTTTTCTCTCTCTCTTTTTCTCCTCTTGGTC
The DNA here is from genome assembly GCF_002211085.1 of Panicum hallii. Classification (NCBI taxonomy): domain Eukaryota; kingdom Viridiplantae; phylum Streptophyta; class Magnoliopsida; order Poales; family Poaceae; genus Panicum; species Panicum hallii. The sequence goes on along the minus strand of NC_038046.1, from coordinate 18,418,244 downwards.
TGGCCCATCTTCTTTCTCCCTTTTTTTTCCACTCGGCCCAGCCCAGCCGGCCTTTCTCCTTTCCTTTCCCTCCCTTCCCCCCTCCCCCGCCCCCCCCCCCCCCCCCCGCACGGCCCGACCCAGCCTACCCCACTCTCCCTTTCCCCGGCCCAACGGCCCACACAGCGCCTAGCTCTCTCCTCCCCTTCTTTCTCTCGCTGACAAGCGGGGCCCGCCTGTCGGGGTCATCCCCATCCTTGAGCTCGAGCCAGGCTTGGACTCACGCTTGAGTCTGGCCGCAGCACGGCTTCCGCCCGCGCGGTGCCTCGGGCCCGCACGCCGAGCCTCCTTAGCCGCCCTATAAAGCCGCCGCCCCGCGCCCTTGGTTCCGCAAAACCCGCAGCCGCCGCTGCCTCGTCTCGCAAACCTTAGCCATGCTGCCGCCTTCTCCACCGCACCTCGGCCGCCCGCCGCTCCGCCACTTTCCGCCGTCGCACAAGTGCCCCAGAAGCTCCACGTCGCGGTAAGGAGCATCGCCGGCCCCTTTTTCCCCTTATTCCCCGCTTTCCCACACGCGCGATTGCTCGCCGTCGCCACCGTTCTGTGCGCCGCTGCGTCCCTCTCCGACCCCTGTCTCTCGCCAACCCAAGTCCCCGTAGCGCCCACGTCCTTCCCATGCAGCCTGCGATTGAAACCGAGCCTGGATGGCCGTTTTCTATGGCAGAACCAACCTGAATTACACCGGCTCAAGTACGCGAGTCCTCTCTTGAGGGCTACCTCGTGCTTCAAACGGTATAATCCTTTGGCCTGTCGGGTAACGTCCCGATAAACCACCGAATGCAGGATCCAACAAGGTACCTCACACGAAGGTGAGTCCAGAGATATAAATGCCAATACATTTTACATCACAGGCAGATATATTACAAAAATATACAAAGCACCATTAGCTCCCACTGAGGAGAGATTATTACAAAACAGGTTTAAGTTTCAAGTCAAGCAGCGGAGTTTGAAAAGCGTAGACAATGTACACGTCGTTATTACACATATTATGCTAGCCCTAGCATAATATCACTCGACGGAATCTGTGTTGGCCAGGGACGGATCCCACTCCACGGACCAACCATCAGGCAGAGGGTAAGGCCATGGTGTAATGAATGCTGGTTCATCAGTGGGATTACCTGAGGTAAATCAACAAAAGCAAGGCTGAGTATACTAATACTCAGCAAGGCTTACCTGTCTCATGGTATACTTAGCCATGTATCTAGACTTATGCAGGCTTTTCAGGTTTTGGGTAAAGTTTTCAGCTGAAAAGCAACAAAGAGTAGATCCTTATTTTCAACTTTTAGCTTTCAGATTCTAGTTGATTAACCATTCTAGGTAAGCACCTATAACTACTCAAACATGGTAGAATCTTTAATCAAACATCATCTTTGATAATCACAAAGTTGCTCTTGTTACTCTATGTGGTAAAGGGATCAAGCAGTCTCAACCATCGTGAGAAGCGGATGATTCCTGAATCGAATTCAAACCTTGCAAGGATAAACCTAACACACACGCTTGGAACACCAAAGGGTCGTTCCGAAGCATCCGTTTGCCTTTCATTCCGACTCGTGGATCAGAGCCACCACAAGCGACTGCAGGACCATACGCACTTCCAAAGTGCAGGACGTACGTCTGTAGCGCGACTACAAAACCTGTACTCCTGGTTGCCCAGCAACACGTATTCCTACACGTCGAACAAAGTAAACAACAGAAGCAAATACATGTGGTGGGGGGTATGTCCACTCCTCGGGCCGATTGGTTACTAGGCTTACTGCTTACCATATTTCACGGCATGTGGTTAGTACTTTCAAACGCTTAACCACCGCTACCACACACTGCGGCCTTATCAAGTTCCACAACACAGACGGGGTATCATCTCAACCATGATACCTCCTAAAACTTCCGTCCGTCATCCTTATATTGATAACAAGAATGTAAACATTATAATTCCTATATCGCGCGAGAGACAGAAAATCACTCGACTTCTACCGGTCCTATAAGCAGAGCAGCTATTCGGACTCAAATTCTAGTGTTCAGTACATAGGTTCCTGGAATTATGCAACTAAGGTTTCCAAACAACTCCTAAGAACTTAATGCATAAAGATATATATATATAAATAGTATAGATTGCAGTGTAATAAAGTAGGGGTTATGTCCGGGGCTTGCCTTCGTTGGTGGGGCTAGGATTAGTCAAATTAATATCTTCCGAACCTTGGTTCGGGGCTTCAGAGAATTCCGCGACGAGATTCCCGGGGTCTTCAGAATAACCTTCTTCTGGTTCCGGGATTAGCTGGTAATCTCCGTCAGCGAGAGTGGTCGAGTCTACATGACGTGCAAAGGTATAAATTATGGAATGCATACACTTTTATGTTATTTCACAATAAAGTTGCAATCCAATTAAAAGAATATTATATTTCAACAAACAACCTAACTACTCTGTACTGGGCAGTCATTTATCGAGTATTAACTAAACTAATTAGTCTCGTTAGGCAACAGGGTGGGTTACCCTAAACATCCAACTAACTACATTAGGTAGCATATCTGGTTACCATAAGCAACACTAAACACACTTAGCAATCTCCATTTATTTTCTTTTTTAGCTAAACATTGTAATTAACCTTAGGTTTTTATTTAATTATGGTTAACTTTGAATTAATTAAGCAAATCTTAAATTAGTAAAAATAAAGTAATACTTATGAAAATTATCCTAAGTGGGTTTAATTGAAATAACATTACTCTAAATATTTTATACAATAGATAATTAAAACAATTCACTTAATTAAACAATATGTTTAACTTGAATAATTTTTACAGAGCAAGATAGTTCAAAACAGGAGCTACAAAATTTACTGAATATAGATTGGTATTAGATCTGATTACTGTAGTTTTATTGGAATTTTATTCTAAAAGGAACTAAGCCACAAAATTAAACAAGATCAAGATTGAAATTTCAAGATGCAATTATAACTAGAGTTTTACACTTAAACTAGGGTTCAAAACTTAAGGATATCATAAACTACTCAAGACTAGTATTCCAGAAAAGTTTCATAATTTTTCATGCATAATAATTATTATTTATGAATTACCTTTGAAGTTAAGCTTGAAATTTATAACTCAAGTTATATTAGGTTTCTGATTCTCAAATTTTTATGATGGATCATGCTTATAAAGATCAAGTTATGGTAGAAATTTCATCCCTAGATATGCACAGATGCTTTTGAAATTAATTTGTGAAACTTTCATGAACATATAACAAAGACAGCAAAAACATTCTAGCTAGAGAGCTGATCTAAGCCTCAAAAATTTACACAAGGCTACTCAAATCATATGCAACATATGCTCCAAAAATCAACAGCAGCAAAGCTATGGATTACAAGATTTAATTAAAGCATCCCTTTACTTGCATTTAAAATACTGAACAAACTATGCACTTTCATAGCATGGTTATGAAATAAAAGTTGTAGAATTCATCATAAGGATTCTAACCCAACAAGTTTGGTATTTTTCTGATTTTTCTACTGTTTTCTATGCATTTTTAAATTTCACAGCAGGAAATAAGAAAAACTCAAACAAGCTTTACAGAATAGTCCCTAGATTTAGCACAAAACCCCCCGAAATTCCTTTATCTTCTCCAATGGAGCCCCTGGCCGTGGTCAGAGAGGAGCGGCGGCATTTGACCGGCCAAATCCGGTGGACTCGGGTCACGATGGCGAGGGAAGAGAGGGGGATTAGCTAGAGGAGATCAAGGGCTATATGGGGAAGTGCTTGGTTGGGTTTCTAGGGTGGTGTAGCGGTCTGCCCGCGGGGACAGACGGCCGGCGGCGGGGAAGACCTCGACGGCGGCACTCCGGGCAAGCTGGGCGGCGAGGGCCGGGTCCAACAGCTTCAGGGAACCAAGGGAGAGCCTCTAGTAGGGTTGGTTTGGGCGGAGGAGGGCTGTAGGGATGGGTCCACGGTGGCGTCGAGCTCGCCGGGCTTACAAGAGAAATGGCGACGGCGTTCCGGGGTCTAGGGGCGAGGAGATGACGAGCTAATGGCAGGAATGGGTCGAGGGGATTCTAGTGGTACTGATGCGCCCACAAGATAGAGCTCGAGGGCTTCAACGCTTCCTCCACGCGGTGGGGCGGCGAACAGAAGGAGGCCGGCGTTCAGGCGGCGCTGGCAGTGCCAGAACATCGTGGCATTCGGTAGAAAGGCCAGCACCGGGGATTAGGAGCGGCAGTAGGGCTGTGGAGCGACGCGTGGAACAAAACTCAGCAGGAGGTGGCGCTCGGGGTGTTGTGCCGGTGATGGGCGGCGGGAGCAGAAGCAGAGCAGAGAGGAAGCGAGGATGACAGAGGAAGAAGAACGGGCAGGTGTCAGGAGGACCCGTTTGCAAATAGAAAAACTTCCAGGTACTCCTCTGTAAAGAAAGATTTCCCATTGATACAAAATCCTAGTGAGAAAAATGTCTAAAGCAAAGTTGTACAGAATTTCAAACCCTACAATGATGCTTTAGGGTTCAAGTTCAAAATCTCAAAAGATACAGTTTTATTTTAAACTTTTGAACACAACTCAAATTATAAACTTTTTGTTATAATTCAAACAAAATGTTTTAATGTTTAAGGTCTTTTTGCAAGATTGCCTGCAGTGTAATCATGACTAGCCTTTTTACACTTTAGCCCTTAAGTAAAACTGAGTTTTACTTTTATCTTACAACTACTTTACACGTAAACCCTTATACCTTTGTGTTAATTACACATAGGTCCTTAGTTTCATACAAAGTCTATTTCTCTTAGGTTTTAACTTAATATTTGTACTTTTCTTCTCTATAGACATTTGATTTTTACATTTAAGAGCATTTTTACACAATTGCACATAGGGACTTATAACATTCATAATTTACAAATATACCCCTAGTTCTCTGTACAAACCATAACATACATACAACTCACTAATACCTAGTGTCTATATTTCTAATTACATGAATGTTACAGCCTTCCCCCCTTAAAAAGAATCTCGTCCCGAGATTTCGAAGCTGAATAGAATCGAATGATTAGATTTGGGGATTGGCTTGAAGGAAGTCTAGGAAATTCCGTTGAAGATAAGACTCAGTTTCCCAAGTCGCTTCTTCCTCGGTGTGATGATCCCATAAGATTTTATACATCTTAACTGTCCTTCTTCTGGTGAGCTTTTCCTTGGTATCCAAAATTCGAACAGGTTGTTCGATGTAAGATAGATCGGGTTCAATCTCAATGGCACAGGTATCCACGATTTCCGTGGGTACTTTGACACACTTCCTAAGCTGAGAGACGTGGAAAACATCGTGAATGGCAGCCAATTGAGATGGAAGGCGAAGTTTGTAAGCCACTAGGCCACAAACATTGAGGATTTCGAAGGGTCCGACATATCGAGGTGCTAACTTCCCTTTTATACCGAAATGTTGGACACCTTTGGTAGGAGATACTCGGAGATAGACAAAATCCCCTACTTGAAATTGCAGAGGTTTTCTCCTCTTATCTGCGTAGCTTTTCTGTCTGGACTTAGCGGTTTTAAGATTAGATTGAATAACCTTAACCTTATCTTCGGCTTCAACGATTAGGTCTGGTCCGAAGATTTTGCGTTCACCCATCTCTGACCAACTCAAAGGAGTTCGACATCTGCGACCATATAACGCTTCAAAAGGAGCCATTTGAAGACTAGCTTGATAACTGTTGTTGTAAGCAAATTCAGCCAGAGCAAGACACTTATCCCAACTTGTGCCATAGTGAATGATACAAGCTCGGAGCATGTCTTCAAGGATTTGATTAACTCGCTCAGTCTGCCCATCAGTCTGGGGATGATACGCGGAGCTTCGAATCAATTTAGTTCCCAGAGCTGATTGCAATTGCTCCCAAAATCGTGCAATAAATTGGGGCCCTCGATCAGAGATGATGGTTTTTGGAATCCCATGTAATCGAACGATTTGGTCCAGATAGACTTCGGCATACTTCTTAGCAGAGTAAGTGGTATGCACAGGAAGGAAATGAGCTATTTTGGTAAGTCTATCAATAATTACCCATATGGAGTCATGCTTTTGAGATGTGTTGGGAAGACCGACAATAAAATCCATGCTAATGTCTTCCCATTTCATGACGGAATGGGTAATGGCTGAAGTGTACCAGATGCCTTAAGATGACTGGCTTTGGCTCTCTGGCACGTATCGCACTCGGATACATATTTAGCAATTTCTCTTTTCATTCTGGTCCACCAAAAATGTTGCCGTAGATCTTGATACATCTTGGTGCTACCAGGATGAATAGAGAACTTGGATAAATGTGCTTCATCAAGGATTTGCTTGCGAAACTGATGATCTTTAGGCACAACAATTCAATTGTTGAACCATAATGTTCCTTGATGGTCAGTGTGAAAACACTTATATTTGGCTTCTCCCTGAGATAGCTTTGATTTGATAATTTTGATACCCTCATCATGTAGTTGCGACATGATGATTCTATCTCGAAGAGTAGACTCAATGGATAGTAGATTTAGACTATCTTGAGGAATGATCTCTAAATTGAGCTTTCGCACCTGATGGCAAAGAGTGTCACTGAAAGTTGCTACGGATAAACAATGACAGTGTGCTTTGCGGCTAAGTGCATCCGCAACCACATTGGCTTTGCCAGGATGGTAATGTACCTCAAGGTCATAGTCTTTGATCAATTCTAACCAACGCCTTTGCCTCATATTTAGATCAGCTTGAGTGAAAATATACTTGAGGCTCTTATGGTCAGTGTAAATGTTACACTTAGCACCCATAAGATGATGTCTCCAGATCTTGAGGGCGTGGATAACTGCTGCCAATTCAAGATCATGTGTGGGATAATTTTGCTCATGAGTCCAAAGTGCTCCGGATGCATAAGCAATAACCCGGTTATTTTGCATAAGAACACAACCAAGCCCAGTTCCAGAAGCATCACAATAGACATCAAAAGGCTGAGTATTATCTGGCTGGGCTAGTACTGGAGCAGTCGTCAGAAGTTTTCTCAAGGTGTGAAATGCTTCCTCACACCTATCATCCCAGCGGAACTTAACTTCTTTCTTAAGTAGCTCAGTCATTGGTTTGGCTATCTTGGAGAAATCTGGAATGAATCGGTGATAGTATCCCGCCAATCCAAGAAAACTTCGAATTTGATGGACTGAAGTTGGAGGTTTCCAATCCATAACCTCCTGGACTTTGGTTGGATCAACTGATATGCCTTCACTAGAGATAGTATGTCCCAAAAATTTCACACTATCCAACCAGAATTCACATTTCGAGAATTTGGCATAAAGGCGATGATCACGTAGCCATTGAAGAACGACACGTAAATGATTAGCATGGTCTTCTTTAGTTTTGGAGTATATTAGAATGTCATCAATGAAGACCACAACGAATTTATCGAGTTCCGGCATGAATACTGAATTCATGAGATACATGAAATATGCCGGTGTATTAGTAAGTCCAAACGACATAGCTAGATATTCATAAAGTCCATATCTAGTCGAGAAGGCCGTTTTTGGAATATCACAAGGCCTAATCTTGATCTGATGATAACCAGAGCGTAAGTCAATCTTAGAGAAAACCTTAGCTCCGGCTAGCTGATCGAACAAAATGTCAATGCGGGGAAGAGGGTACTTATTTTTGATAGTAACCGCATTGAGTGGACGGTAATCGACACATAGCCTTAGGCTATCGTCTTTCTTCTTGACAAAGAGAGCAGAACAACCCCAAGGTGAGGCACTTGGACGTATATATCCCTTATCAAGAAGATCTTGGAGCTGGATTTTCAGTTCGGCTAATTCATTTGGAGGCATGCGATACGGCCTCTTTGAAATAGGAGCGGTGCCCGGTTGCAGTTCAATGATAAACTCGATGTCTCTATCTGGTGGCATTCCATGCAAGTTGTCTGGAAAGACATCGGGGTATTCACATACTATAGGAATGTCCTTGACTTTGACATCTGTGATAGCATAAGTGCAAGGGTGTAGACAGTCTGGTTGAGGCAAATAAAGGGTGGTAATCCCATAGTATGGTGAATCAATTTCAACAACTCGGGAAGAAATATCTAGCCGTACTTGATGTTTAGTCATCCAATCTGTCCCAAGTATAATATCAATACCCTCCAAACTTAGTAAAACCAAATCAGTTTTAATTTTCTTACTACCTAACTGAATTGGCACACCTCTAATCATTTGGTTGGAAGTAATATTTCCTCCAGGGGTAGAGATCATATATGATCCTTGAGTAAAACAAGGATCAAGTCCTATCCGGTTACCACAGTTGTTACCAATGAAACTATGTGTCGCTCCTGAATCAAATAATGTAACAACTGGTTGATGATAAATAGAAAATGTACCTGACATGATGGAAGCTCCCTCCGGAAGCTCTGCCAGAGTAGTGAAATTAATCCGTCCTTGCCGGACTTGCATCACTGGTTTCTTGCCCTTGTTTTGGTTACCCTGAGTAGAACTTTGCCCAAGATTAGGTTTCTTGGGCCGCGGACAATCTCGGATAAAATGATCCGCACTTCCGCAATTGAAACAGCAATAGTTACTGTTTCTCTGTTGCACTTGTTGAACATTTGGCCGCGGGCCAAATGGTTGTGATTGTTGCGGAGGAACAGGAGGTCTATACCTTCCCTGCTGTTGAGGCGGCCTGAAAACCAATCTACCAGTTGGGGCATTCCGCTGCGGTGCTCTGTACGGTGTATTGGGAACAACCCGATACCTCGGTGGTTGAGCACTCGAGGGTCCAGTAGGAGTCTTCCTCTTTTTCTCAGCATGATGTGCTATGATGCAATCTTCTTGAGTTAAGACCATATTAACCAGCTCGCTGAAAGTATTTGCCCTCACAAGATTCAGGCATTCCTTGAGCTTGGTATTAAGGCCCCGACGGAAACGATCTTGTTTCTTGGCATCATTATCTGCATGATATCCCGCATATTGACACAGATGATTGAAGTTTTGTGCATACTGCAGGACTGTACTGGTGCCTTGGGTAAGTGCCAAGAACTCATTCAACTTTCGCTCCAGCAATCCTTCAGGAATATAATGTGCTCTAAAGGCTGCCCGAAACTCATCCCAGGTGATAACGTACCCTGCAGGTTGCATGGCGTAGAAATTATCCCACCAGATCCGAGCAGCACCACGGAGTTGCTTGGCGGCAAAGGAAGCTTTGCTTGAGTCCGCACAAGGTATGGTCAAGAGAGCGAACTTCGATGCAATAATATGGAGCCAAGCATCGGCATCCAAGGGTTCTTCAGCTTTACTGAAGAATGGAGGCTGGGTACTGATGAAATCTTGATAACTGGCCACGGGAAGATTGTGGTCATCACGACCTCCTCAAAACTGCTGACGTTGCTGGTTTTGTTGTGCTTGTACCAGCAAGTTGAGCAGCTTAGTTTGCCGAGCCATAACTTCGGCAAGGTTAGGAGGTGGTGGTGGCGGTTGTTGGGAACCGCTAGCCTGATCTGCCCGGAAACCTTCCGGGGTTCCGCGCATGGCTCCAACCATCTGAAACAAAGAAGATGTCCATGATTAACCATATAGCCTTACTCCCAATTTCAGAAGATATATGACTTAGATAAACAATACACATACTCCATTCAATCATCTCATTTCAGAATCATAAGGATAATGATTAGGATGATAAAATAGGAAACTTATATTACAACACTGATTCTGATTGTTCTCCGCATCACACATCCGAAAGATCCCTACGCAGGCCATCTATGTTACAACAAATGGCATGAGATCTAGCTAAGTTACACACTACCTAAGTTATTACACTCCCCACAAGTTACATCTAACCTATAGACGATTTATGAAACTAGAAATCGTCGAAGTTGCCTATAGACGATTGACTGCCAGAGGGAGAGTGAAAGGGACTAAGAACAGGATCCCCATGCTCTGAGTCAATCTCTAAAACACCCTCAATCTCTTCTGGATCTTCTTCTTCTGCTTCAGGCATTATGGGTACAACGAGAAGTATCGGTTGCTGCTGCAGTTCCTCAAGGTGAGCCTGAGCATCGTCAGCCTCAAGTATCAGATCATGGATCTGTGCCTGTAGGAACTCAATAACAGTGTCGCGCTGAGTGATTATATGGTCACTCTCATTGATCTGATCTTCGCGATGAAGGATTGTCTCATCCCTTGCTGCAATAATTTCATCCTTCTGAGTCACCAAAGCTTGTAATTCTACTATTTGGGTCACTTGACGGTCAGCATTCCGATAGTGGCTTTGAGCCACACCAGTTAACTAACTCATACCATGACGCAGTAGAATCTGGTAATGATGTTGCACATCCATGAACCTGGTAATGATACGGACGGTTTCTTCAGCCAGATCTCCTAGCATATGACCAAGATGCTCTGTCCGAAAATTCCATTCCGAATTATCAGGGTCAATGGTAGGAAATAAACCAATAGGATATGCGGCAACTTCCGTCGGATGTTGATTGCAGAAAAGTTTGATAGCTTCCAAAGCAGCGGTTTCAAGGGTATCAACCAGACGATATCCAACCACTTCCACTTCTATGGGATGCCATGAGGAGCGGAAAGGGTGTTGAGGAATTATCATCTTGACCCGGCATCGAGGAACTCCTTCCTCATGATATTCTAACCCATCGTATTGAGGAGGCTCTGTATAGTGGAACAGACTTAAGGATTCCCATAAGAGACGAGGAAACCCTTCCCAATGTAAAGCATTGGTGTGGAAGTGCCCTTCCTGATCCCAAAAGGCATTGGAAGGAGCAGCCATCTGTGACAACAATGCAAATGGTAAGATATATTTACCCTGTGGAAAGCTCTCAAGGTAAATGGATTAAGATAGCTGATTCTGATAACAGCAAAGGCTGGAAATCAGATGGATACTTAAGAAACTTAGCTAAAGATTACTATTTACCCAGACTAAGAAATACCAACATGTTACCTATTTCTTATAGCAACAAAATTAAAGATCCATTTTGTTGATTAATGTATTATGCATGCACGCACTATTCGATCTCACAAACAAAAATAACTGCCAAGTAATCTTGGTCTTACGTGGTTAGTTACGGTGGCACAATATAAATACGTCTCTCTCTATTAACTAGTCGATAAGTTCTATCCGTCCTAGTTTCGTAATCGTGGTTAGTGTACCTGTAGAAAACCACAATACATATATATATATATCCAATGAACCTTTCATGCCAGCATGTCATGAAAGCGTCCCCATCCATTACTGCTCACTATAGAAACAGCATCTGTACAATTACCGCCGTACAGACAACGTTAACATACGTTATCAAAATAACGTATTCACGGGGGTACCGCAAAATGCGGGGGTATGAACAGCGATCGCCATACCCTGTGCCGAACCATATACTCCCAATGTAGTCAACCAAATTTGGTACATTGGCAGCATCTCAAGTAAGCCACTGCTTGAGAAACAGCATTCGGTTCGCATCACCGACAGGAAGGCCAAGCTCCCTCAGTTGGCTGAGGATCCTTACCTTCTTACCTCACGAGCGAAGATGTCGTTACAGAAAGTAAGGTTGGATTGGGCATAAATTTAAGTTTTGGCAGGAAAGTAATGCTGGGAGTTAGAGTTATATATATATATTACAGCCACCTCTATTTTCCCTTAAACATCACCCTAGGGCTTTACGTACTAAGCACAACCTTAACGAATCCAACGTACCTTTTGCAAAATACTTTGTTGGTCAAATTTTATACCGAAAGTATTTTTAAGGCACTTTATATCTCCAGTGTACACTTGTTAGCTCTGATACCAGCTGTGGCAGAACCAACCTGAATTACACCGGCCCAAGTACGCGAGTCCTCTCTTGAGGGCTACCTCGTGCTTCAAACGGTATAATCCTTTGGCCTGTCGGGTAACGTCCCGATAAACCACCGAACGCAGGATCCAACAAGTTACCTCACACGAAGGTGAGTCCAGAGATATAAATGCCAATACATTTTACATCACAGGCAGATATATTATAAAAATATACAAAGCATCATTAGCTCCCACTAAGGAGAGATTATTACAAAACAGGTTTAAGTTTCAAGTCAAGCAGCGGAGTTTGAAAAGCGTAGACAATGTACACGTCGTTATTACAGATATTATGCTAGCCATAGCATAATATCACTCGACGGAATCTGTGTTGGCCGGGGACGGATCCCACTCCACGGACCAACCATCAGGCAGAGGGTAAGGCCATGGTGTAATGAATGCTGGTTCATCAGTGGGATTACCTGAGGTAAATCAACAAAAGCAAGGCTGAGTATACTAATACTCAGCAAGGCTTACCCGTCTCATGGTATACTTAGCCATGTATCTAGACTTATGCAGGCTTTTCAGGTTTTGGGTAAAGTTTTCAGCTGAAAAGCAACAAAGAGTAGATCCTTATTTTCAACTTTTAGCTTTCAGATTCTAGTTGATTAACCATTCTAGGTAAGCACCTATAACTACTCAAACATGGTAGAATCTTTAATCAAACATCATCTTTGATAATCACAAAGTTGCTCTTGTTACTCTATGTGGTAAAGGGATCAAGCAGTCTCAACCATCGTGAGAAGCGGACGATTCCTGAATCGAATTCAAACCTTGCAAGGATAAACCTAACACACACGCTTGGAACACCAAAGGGTCGTTCCGAAGCATCCGTTTGCCTTTCATTCCGACTCGTGGATCAGAGCCACCACAAGCGACTGCAGGACCATACGCACTTCCAAAGTGCAGGACGTACGTCTGTAGCGCGACTACAAAACCTGTACTCCTGGTTGCCCAGCAACACGTATTCCTACACGTCGAACAAAGTAAACAAAAGAAGCAAATACATGTGGTGGGGGGTATGTCCACTCCTCGGGGTGATTGGTTACTAGGCTTACCGCTTACCATATTTCACGGCATGTGGTTAGTACTTTCAAACGCTTAACCACCGCTACCACACACTGCGGCCTTATCAAGTTCCACAACACAGACGGGGTATCATCTCAACCATGATACCTCCTAAAACTCCCGTCCGTCATCCTTATATTGATAACAAGAATGTAAACATTATAATTCCTATATCGCGCGAGTGACAGAAAATCACTCGACTTCTACCGGTCCTATAAGCAGAGCAGCTATTCGGACTCAAATTCTAGTGTTCAGTACATAGGTTCCTGGAATTATGCAACTAAGGTTTCCAAACAACTCCTAAGAACTTAATGCATAAAGATATATATATATATAAATAGTATAGATTGCAGTGTAATAAAGTAGGGGTTATGTCCGGGGCTTGCCTTCGTTGGTGGGGCTGGGGTTAGTCAAATTAATATCTTCCGAACCTTGGTTCGGGGCTTCAGAGAATTCCGCGACGAGATTCCCGGGGTCTTCAGAATAACCTTCTTCTGGTTCCGGGATTAGCTGGTAATCTCCGTCAGCGAGAGTGGTCGAGTCTACATGACGTGCAAAGGTATAAATTATGGAATGCATACACTTTTATGTTATTTCACAATAAAGTTGCAATCCAATTAAAAGAATATTATATTTCAACAAACAACCTAACTACTCTGTACTGGGCAGTCATTTATCGAGTATTAACTAAACTAATTAGTCTCGTTAGGCAACAGGGTGGGTTACCCTAAACATCCAACTAACTACATTAGGTAGCATATCTGGTTACCATAAGCAACACTAAACACACTTAGCAATCTCCATTTATTTTCTTTTTTAGCTAAACATTGTAATTAACCTTAGGTTTTTATTTAATTATGGTTAACTTTGAATTAATTAAGCAAATCTTAAATTAGTAAAAATAAAGTAATACTTATTAAAATTATCCTAAGTGGGTTTAATTGAAATAACATTACTCTAAATATTTTATACAATAGATAATTAAAACAATTCACTTAATTAAACAATATGTTTAACTTGAATAATTTTTACAGAGCAAGATAGTTCAAAACAGGAGTTACAAAATTTACTGAATATAGATTGGTATTAGATCTGATTACTGTAGTTTTATTGGAATTTTATTCTAAAAGGAACTAAGCCACAAAATTAAACAAGATCAAGATTGAAATTTCAAGATGCAATTATAACTAGAGTTTTACACTTAAACTAGGGTTCAAAACTTAAGGATATCATAAACTACTCAAGACTAGTATTCCAGAAAAGTTTCATAATTTTTCATGCATAATAATTATTATTTATGAATTACCTTTGAAGTTAAGCTTGAAATTTATAACTCAAGTTATATTAGGTTTCTGATTCTCAAATTTTTATGATGGATCATGCTTATAAAGATCAAGTTATGGTAGAAATTTCATCCCTAGATATGCATAGATGCTTTTGAAATTAATTTGTGAAACTTTCATGAACATATAACAAAGACAGCAAAAACATTCTAGCTAGAGAGCTGATCTAAGCCTCAAAAATTTACACAAGGCTACTCAAATCATATGCAACATATGCTCCAAAAATCAACAGCAGCAAAGCTATGGATTACAAGATTTAATTAAAGCATCCCTTTACTTGCATTTAAAATACTGAACAAACTATGCACTTTCATAGCATGGTTATGAAATAAAAGTTGTAGAATTCATCATAAGGATTCCAACCCAACAAGTTTGGTATTTTTCTGATTTTTCTACTGTTTTCTATGCATTTTTAAAGTTCACAGCAGGAAATAAGAAAAACTCAAACAAGCTTTACAGAATAGTCCCTAGATTTAGCACAAAACCCCCTGAAATTCCTTTATCTTCTCCAATGGAGCCCCTGGCCGTGGTCAGAGAGGAGCGGCGGCATTTGACCGGCCAAATCCGGTGGACTCGGGTCACAATGGCGAGGGAAGAGAGGGGGATTAGCTAGAGGAGATCAAGGGCTATATGGGGAAGTGCTTGGTTGGGTTTCTAGGGTGGTGTAGCGGTCTGCCCGCGGGGACAGACGGCCGGCGGCGGGGAAGACCTCGACGACGGCACTCCGGGCAAGCTGGGCGGCGAGGGCCGGGTCCAACAGCTTCAGGGAACCAAGGGAGAGCCTCTAGTAGGGTTGGTTTGGGCGGAGGAGGGCTGTAGGGATGGGTCCACGGTGGCGTCGAGCTCGCCGGGCTTACAAGAGAAATGGCGACGGCGTTCCGGGGTCTAGGGGCGAGGAGATGACGAGCTAATGGCAGGAATGGGTCGAGGGGATTCTAGTGGTACTGATGCGCCCACAAGATAGAGCTCGAGGGCTTCAACGCTTCCTCCACGCGGCGGGGCGGCGAACAGAAGGAGGCCGGCGTTCAGGCGGCGCTGGCAGTGCCAGAACATCGTGGCATTCGGTAGAAAGGCCAGCACCGGGGATTAGGAGCGGCAGTAGGGCTGTGGAGCGACGTGTGGAAGAAAACTCAGCGGGAGGTGGCGCTCGGGGTGTTGTGCCGGCGATGGGCGGCGGGAGCAGAAGCAGAGTAGAGAGGAAGCGAGGATGACAGAGGAAGAAGAATGGGCAGGTGTCAGGAGGACCTGTTTGCAAATAGAAAAACTTCCAGGTACTCCTCTATAAAGAAAGATTTCCCATTGATACAAAATCCTAGTGAGAAAAATGTCTAAAGCAAAGTTGTACAGAATTTCAAACCCTACAATGATGCTTTAGGGTTCAAGTTCAAAATCTCAAAGGATACAGTTTTATTTTAAACTTTTGAACACAACTCAAATTATAAACTTTTTGTTATAATTCAAACAAAATGCTTTAATGTTTAAGGTCTTTTTGCAAGATTGCCTGCAGTGTAATCATGACTAGCCTTTTTACACTTTAGCCCTTAAGTAAAACTGAGTTTTACTTTTATCTTACAACTATTTTACATGTAAACCCTTATACCTTTGTGTTAATTACACATAGGTCCTTAGTTTCATACAAAGTCTATTTCTCTTAGGTTTTAACTTAATATTTGTACTTTTCTTCTCTATAGACATTTGATTTTTACATTTAAGAGCATTTTTACACAATTGCACATAGGGACTTATAACATTCATAATTTACAAAATATACCCCTAGTTCTCTGTACAAACCATAACATACATACAACTCACTAATACCTAGTGTCTATATTTCTAATTACATGAATGTTACATTTTCGACCAAATCCAGTGAGACCGCCACCGCCCGGCGCCATTTGCCGTCGCCGCCGGTGCCAGCATCGCCGCCCGCGCCGCCTCAGCCCCGTGCAGCCGTCCGATCTAGATCCAACGGCCTAGATCGGGGTCAAATAACCAGATACCGGTCAACCCTAGGATATTTTGCACTTTAGCCCCTGAGTTCTATCGAAATCAACCCGCAGTCCACGGCAGTTCAAAAGTATTCATGAATAGATATTTTTTCTTCTGTTTAAGCCCCTGTCTTTTTCTAAAATAGAACCCACCATCCCTAACCCATCTGTTTTTCAATCTAAACCCTAGATTTAAGGTTTAATTAGGTTTTAGCCCTCGATTTCTTTGTTCAGAGCCCTTCTAGTTTCAAACCTTTTACAAATAAGCCCCTGGAATCATGTTTTAGCCATAACTTCTCCGTTTTCATCGATTCTCGCGCTCACGCGACCCTTGCGACGTATACAATAGCTTTATAATATTGTTTTGCTCTGCTTATATTGTTTGTTGTACTGTTTCTTATTTATTATACTTGTTTATTTGTATATACTTGTGTGTTACGATAGACGGTGCGCAGTTCGAGGGTCCGCAAGTGCAAGGCTTTGAAGATGTTCCTGAGTAGCAGCAGTACTTTGACAAAGCCAAGTGGTCCTTTATCATATTCCGGTCCTAATAACTTTCTAAATACACATATTTTCTTTATATGCATGCATGTGTCTATAATTTGATGGATCCCAAACTAAGGATGTGCCTAGTTTCTTTTAAACTTCCTTGATTAAATCTAGGTTGTTATATTTATGTCGTAGCTATGCTAGTTGCTTTTACTTAGACTTTGGTTGGACTACCTGAAATCATGCTACATTAGTTTTACTCATGTTCTGAAATACCTTTATGGTGACAATTAAGATCATTGCATTAATTGGAACATGGAGAACCACCTAGGAAAATAGTGCAACCACAATACTACATGGCTCTAGTCTTAGCTAATTAATTAGAAACTTTAGCTTATGATAATCTTACCGAAACGGCAAGAGGGGTTGCATTATCGGGGTATAGCTCGGTCCTCTTGAGGCTTTCTAATATGTGGTACTTGGCTAAGGCACTTCCTCATTAGGGAGGGTTATGACCGCTTTGACTTGAAATCTTAGCGGATTGTCATAAGTTAGGGGATCTTTGTAAAGGCCTTGTAGTGAATCCCTGCCACTCACCTCGGAAGTGTTTAAGGGCTTTGCAAACCCGGGCTTCAAGGGAAACATGAGCTGTGGGTAAAGTGTACAACCTCTGCAGAGTGAAAACTGATATATCAGCCGTGCTCACGATTAAGAGCGGCTTGGACCCTTACATGATAATTGAACTTAAAGATGATCTAAATTGATGTTCTTTATTTATTGTTGTTACCTTATCTCTTTTATTCTTTAAGGGTTGGTATATACTTACATTTAGTTAATACTTGCTAAATAAAACTTGGTCAACTAAACATGCTTATCGCAGTCAAACCATGTCAGCTTTTCCTTAATTTTGACCTTGCATGTCATATAATTTACTTCACTTGCTGAGTACCCACCATAAATGTACTCACGCTTGCTTTATTAAAACCAATACTGCTCAGAAAAAGATAATAGTCCGGAGTTCCCTGAAGATTTTGAAGAGTACTAGGCGTATGTCCCCCAGTTTTCTGCCTGTGAAGTTGAAGTCCGTTGCCAGTTATAAATGTTTATTTATTCGCTTAAGATTAATACTTTCGGTCATGTAATAAAGTATTATGATACTCTCTTTCGTTATTACATTGTTTCGGGTATACACTTGTATTATCTATCATATGTGTGGAACTTGATCCTGACGCACATATGAGATGCATTCGGTTTCTTTCCAAAACCGGGTGTGACAAACATCTGGAGAAACAGGATGCAATTTTTTCAGTCCAATACTTGCGTGGTTTTTGTGTCTTGTTTTCCTCAATGAATGTGAGTTGTTTAAGGCACGGTTAGAGTTCATATTCTGAACGCAGGCTTGAATATTTGCTTGTGCCGAGGATCAACCATTTGGGACATAGTTTCTGCTCAATGCCTTCACAATAGGTCTTCGCTTACATTATTGACTGAATTTGCAGTACCATACATTTTTTTTGGATCATCCTTTTTCATTGATAAATGTACTGTCTTCTTACTAGAAAGTTTGAAATAGCTAGCTTAAACATGAATTTGTGATGCTAGAACCACTTCTGGGACATATATTGTTTGATACAATGGCCGAGTGTTGTGATGCTGATGCTTTCAAACAATTAAAGGGCTGTAATGATGAATGTGTATGCAATTTATTATGCATATGTGATATGTTATGTTTTCACCAGATATTGCAGTTCCTTTAAACCGCTGTGTGTGTTCTGATTTTACTACATTATATCTGACATGATTCTGTTTCTTCCTATCTTTCTACCTATATTGTTCTCAGCATGGGTGATCCAAACAGCAATGACCCTTTGATGGTGCATTACAAAAGGATGATTCATGGCACTAATGCGATGTTCGAAGATTGCGAAACGATGCTTGGTAGCAATGAGATGGTTGATGGCTGTCAGATGATCATTGGTGACAAGATGGGTAATGGTGGCGAAATGATCCTTGATTACAAGGTGGTCGACATCCATGATAACCAGATGGCTCACGACAACGACATGTTGCCTGGTAGCAAGATGGATCATGGTTATGAGATGATCCGCTATGACCAAATGGTCCTCCATGGTAGTGAGATAGTTCAAGATAGTGAGAAGCCTATTGGTAATGACACTGCTAAGTTGACGCCACCAACCTCCGCAAGGCGCCGAAGAAAGAAGTCCATGGTCTGGGAGCATTTCTCTACTGAAGAGTCTGAGGGATGCACAAAAGCATGCTGCAACCACTGTAAGGGAAGCTTTGCATACAGTTCTGGCTCAAAAATGGCTGGCACTAGCCATCTGAAGAGGCACATTACCTTGGGTCATTGTCCTGTGATCAAAGGTCAAGGACCTTCAGCAGGAGGCACAGACAATGGTGGTCAGGGTACCGTAGAGAAGCCTTCTAATAGGCGCCGCACATGTGCTGACTATGCAAATGCTCCATTCAATCCACACCTTAGTTCATCATATTTGGCGAAGATGATCATTCTGCATGACTATCCTCTGCATGTTGTTCAACAGCCAACCTTCATATCCTTTATTGAGGGCCTGCAGCCCCATTTCAAGTTGGTGAATACAGACGCGATGGAGGCAG
Organism: Panicum hallii; assembly: GCF_002211085.1. Classification (NCBI taxonomy): domain Eukaryota; kingdom Viridiplantae; phylum Streptophyta; class Magnoliopsida; order Poales; family Poaceae; genus Panicum; species Panicum hallii. Next base: position 18,398,883 of record NC_038046.1, on the reverse strand, counting down.
AGGTTTATGCAATTTATCTGAAGGAAAGGGATAACTTGCTCAAGGAAGGATAAATCTCACAATACGATGGTGGACCACTAGCCAAATGTCACAACCCAAATGTTAAAAATATGATTAGCATGTAACTAGTAGCATCATGAGCATCATTGAATCATAATGGAGCATCACATACATGTGTTGCATGAGTTGTTTATTATTTCTAACCTTGTTTGTGTGAATGTTGTGAAGCAAGTTTAATTTTTGTTAAGTAACCATGTCCTCAAAAGTTTTATTCAAATACTAGACTTAGAAGGATGAATTTAAAATATTTTTGCAGAATTTTGTGACATCTAACACGAGCCATAAAATTCTTAGAAGTTTTGAAAACTGCTGTATTGTTTGAATTTTTGTGAGCAATCTAGAATAGATTTTTGAGTTCTTGTTGTTGCAGTGTGATCTTGCTCTAGAAAAATTTTGGTGATTTTTAGAGCCCGGGAAGTCCTAGTTTTTTAATCTTAAATTGAACCATCATTTTTCCTTTTTCCTCTCCTCCCCGAGCCCACCTATCAGCGGCGCGCCCCCACCTTCCTCGCTCCTGCTCACCCGCCGGTTGGGCAGCAGGGGCGGCAGCGCCATGGCGTCGTGCGCCTGTTGGCGTGCGGAAGCCAAGGCACTACCGGCCGCTCACCTCCTGCTCGCCCTCCCCCTCGATTTAAATCGCGCGAGCCTCCTTCTCCAAAGCCTAGCCCCCAATTTTTTCTTCTCCACCATTACTGTTGCCTCCTTTTCTTCCCCAACTCCGACCGCTGTCAATCCCCAACCTCCGGTGAGCGATTCTTCAATTCCTTGCAGCCCTGGCCTCCCCTCGTCCTCCTCGACCGATTCCCTCGCCGTGCAGGGCTCTCGGCGGAGCTCCGCTTCTTCTCCGCCGCCGGCACCGCTGCAGCCCCGTGGCATGCATCCGCCGCGTCCTCGACACTACTGGTAAACTCGCTGCCCTACTCCCTTCCCAGCGCACCCTGGCCCTGCCCGTTCCGCCGCCCCTCGCCGCCGACGAGGCTCCGGCCGAGCCTCGTCGCCGTCACGCTGCCCCGTGGCTGCGTCGCGAGCGCGCCCTCACGCACTGGCCGTGCCCTTGCCGTGGGTCAAGGCCAGCGATCGGCATTGACCAAGCCTGGGCCCATTTTCCCCTGGGCCCGCTGGTCAACGGCTTGGGCGGGCCCAGGTTGTGCAGATCTGCTATTTTAGGGTGTTTTAGTGATCTGAACTGTTGTAAAATTCTGTAGATCTCGGAAAAATGTGAAACTTATTTTGTTGGATTACTTGCACCAAGATCTACCTTGTAAATTTGATGGATTGCATGTTTCTATTTCAGTAAAATAGTTATGCTTTGTTTATGTTAAAGTAACTTAAATGCTTGGTAATTTCTCTGCTGCGCTAAAAATGCCAAACGTAACTTTGTTAGATTCTTGGTGAAAGGATCTATCTAGTGGTGAAATATGTTTGGATGGAACCGAACTGTTTTATAATGTTTTAGTGTGATTTATTGTTCTCTGCCTGCAGGCTTGTTTAATCCATAAATTTTGTTTGAAAAGTGGTAAAAGGGTAAGACCTATTTTGTTAGCCTTGTCTATCTGTCTAGTTCCTGCGGTAATTTTCTGGAAATTATTTAAAGTAGTTTGCATATCTTTTAAGATTTATCTTGTTTAGAGCAACTAAAAATTATCATGCTTATAAATATTTATATAAAATAGATTTTGCTGCAAATCCAACTTTTATGATTTTGTATTGAGGTTCTCTGTGTGCTCAAATTAATTCATGATTTTATGCTTGCTGTATGAATTTATTTTGACCAACCCTCGCTTTAGGTTCTTTTATTAAAAGCATAGTAAGCAGTGTCTTATCGGTAGTGTTTGTGTTGCTTGTCTTGTTTATGTATGCCATTCATTCCTCATTTCATGTTATGTCATATTCATATCATGGAATCATGCTAATGCATGTATCTCATTCATTCATGCATTATAGTGACCGAAACGCTGGAGAACGAGCCCGTTGAGCCCTCCAAAGGCCGTCGAAATCGAGCCCGGAGTTGAGTTCGTTGTCGAGCCGGAAGAAAACCAAGTCAAGCAGCTAAGCATGTTCCTTGATCCGCTTAATTTGATTTAGTTTAGTTATCTCATTTGGATATTTTTGGTTATGCTATATATTTATCTATTGCATCGTTGATCCTACTTTCTTGCATTTACCTTCCTTATTTTATATATCCATATCCTTGCCACTTGTAGTTAGTAACTAATTAATTTATTAGATGCTTAGCCACACTTAGAGTTGGTCTATTGTAAGCAAATTTTAGGAATACAATCACACTACACTCACTTGGCAACTTGGTTACCCTTGATCGCATTTGTCTGATTTTGGGAATGTTGGAAGGATCGATACAGTCTAGTTGGAAAAGTGGTTTCGTGGTTTGGGCAGAATGTAGGGCCTATAAAAGGAGTCTCGGAGGCATAATCCACTTGAATCGTTTAAGGACCGTCCGTGGATGACCTTATTTTTGAGCAACTTAACTTACTACCACATATCCAATCATGGTATGGATGAGCCGAATACCTTTTATATTTTAATCATTAAGGCACGATCCTAGATGCAGGGCCATAGGACTTTGTAGAAAGACTTAGGGGTGTCCCTGGTGGACCGAGGTGACTCTTCGTGCAAGTTAGGCGTGATTTTCAACGGTTAAGACTTGTTGGAAAAGGTGGTGCGAGTACTCTCTTACCCTACGTGATCGGTTGGGTGAGCCATATGGTCCTTGTGTCATGTGGGTAAAGAAGGATACCCTTGCAAGGTTAAATAATCAATTCGAATTGCCACACTCTCGGTTACGAGCAAGCTCAATATCCAATGAATTTTTCGTAGAAGTATGTTTATGCTTTGTCAGGGCTCGTGTCACTCTATGTTACTTTATTTGTTTATTGCATTTAAGCAACTAAAATTGTGAGGTGGGTTGGGCAAGATAATTAATTTGCTAGAGAGCTAGATGTTGGATTAGGGAGCTCATGTATCTTGTTGAGCCCTCATTGCATGCTCCTTAATTATTAAATTGTGTAAGTCTTGCGAGTACCTTTGCACTTATGTTGTTTTTTAAACTAAGTTGCAGGTGAGCTGGAAGTTGTGTTTGGCCACTTCTATAGTTCTACCCTGCCGATACCGGTGCGGAGGAGGAGTAGGTCATTGTGGCCTCGATGGTGCCCTTGAGCAAGACTCCATTAGTTTATCATATTTTATCAAGTTTATCCACTGCGTAGTCGTTTCTTTTGGGATAGCATGTTAAACACTAAACTTTAAGTTTCATGTCCCTTTTAATGCTAATTGTGAGACCAAGGCTTGTAAGTTGTTGTTGGACCTTTAATTTCAGATTTGAACCCTCTTATGTTGAACTTGTAATGTTTATTTGTTAAACACTTGAAATGCTTAAAATTGCTCTTTGTGGTTCATCGGCAATATATACGTGATTGTAAACGGTATGTGTGTATGCTTGATCTTGGGCATATGGTGGAGCACATACCAGGGCTACCGGATTTGATATTATTTTTAGCAAACAACGTGTCGGTTGTTCATGTCCTTAGATGTGGGTTAACAAGTGGCATGCTCTCGGGCAAGCGCGTGTTAGCTCTTATCTTATTGATAATGACCGGCGGTTCGCTTAAAATAATATCAAATTGGGCGGTTCTTACACCAAACTCTTGGATATGTTTTAATTGCTGGCCAATTCATTGATTCTGAGTGGAAGATGCTTAAGGGGCAGTTTTTGGTTGTGAGGTCCTATGCCCATATACTGAATGCAGCTGCAAGTGATGTCACTGATTCAGTTCAAAATGTCATCTACAAAATCCGTTAAAGTATAAAGTTCATAAAATCTTGTACTAGCCATGAGCAGCAATTTACTGACATTATTCAGCTACTGCAAATTCCAAGTAACAAGACCCTATGTCTCGACATTAAAGCCCAGTGGAACACCACCTATCTGATGCTGCTGGCAGCTCTGGATTATAACCAAGCATTCACCATGCTGGAGAAATCTAATGCTAACTACAATCAATCACCTTCTGCAGTGGACTGCGAGGAAGTCGAGGTTGCTTGCAGGTATCTTAAGCTTTTGTATGACTCTGCACAAAGCATTTTGGCAACAGAAGATCCAACGTCAAACATCTTTTTCCATGAGGCTTGGACAATTCAGAGAGAGATTTCAAGTGGCACAGATCTTCAAGATCCAATTTCCAGTAGAATTGCAAAAGACATGCATGAGAGGTTTGACAAGTACTGGAATGATTGTAATGTCATGCTGGCCATTGCTATTGTGATGGATCCTCGTTTCAAGATGAAGATTGTTGAGTTCAGTTACTCCAAAATTTATGGTCTGAAGGGTGTAAAGTATGTCAAGGTGGTGGATGATGCTGTTCACGAGCTTTACGAAGAATATGTTAGACAGCCACTTCCGTTGACACCTGCCCATGTTGAGCAAGGTGCTAATGGTGCTCTGCCTACTGATGTAACGAAAATCCTAACAAATCCACCTTCCACTGGTGATGTACTTTCAGACTTTGACATCCATCTTTCAGAGGTGGCGCTGACCCAGATCCCAAAGTCAGAGCTAGATCGGTACTTGGAAGAAGCCTTGCTCCCACGCATCCCAGAGTTTGGCATCCTGAAGTGGTGGAAGCTTAACGCCGTAAAGTACCCAACTCTCTCAAGGATGGCCCGAGATGTCCTTGCCATCCCAGTCTCCACAATAGGTTGCGGCTCTATATTCTCGTCAGCTAGAACTGAAGCAAGGATGCTTGACGACTACCGGAGTTCACTGCGCCCCGAAACCTTGGAGGCACTGTTCTGTGCAAAGGACTGGCTACAAAATTCCCCTCCTGCTCCAAAATCACCCAGTTCCACATTGGCAAAGAAGTGAAGACGAAGAGGGCTTCGCAGTAGTTCTTGTGGTAGCTGATCTTTGCATGTCCAAGTAGTAGGGATCTCTATATATTAAGGTGGTGGTTAGTTAGGAATGTTTTGTCGGTAGCTATATCATAGGTTGCAACTCGGTTATGCTTAGCGAGATGTTAAGCTGAATGCATGATCTGTCTCAGCTTGCTCTTTCAGCTTTCCGTGTTCATGTCCTGATGCCATTCTTGCATTTTTCTTATTATAAGTTCTGCCATGTTGTTCATTCTGCATTTGTCATTTAGTTGTGCATGCTACTGCTGCTTGTGAATCCTGCTCTCGTCAGATGATTCCATTCCACGAGTACAATATTATATTTATCTATCTGCTATTATCTTGGTGACCAGATAATGTTTGTTCGTACTATTTAATTAATAGGTAAATGATTGAATTACTTACGTTTGGTTGGACAAATAGCCATGTCTGAGTGATTTGCAATTTGAACCTCCAAATTGTGTTGCATGTTCCTCTGTTAATCATGAGTAGCTGAAAATTGTACCACTAAATAGGAGCCACCGAGCCCTTTTAGGATATCAAACAAAACATACTGTTCACCTTCCTTTTTTCCTTGTTTATTTTTCACTGTTCTAATAAAATCTTTCTGGCAAATCAATTTATGGGTTCCAGTACCGCAATCTAACATATGATTTCGAACAACATGGAGGCATGTGGATTAACCACTGCTGAAATCTCTTCTTTCGTGAGACTGAAATTCTTCCCGCTCCAAACTTCAGTGCAGCTACATAGGTGTTTTCTCAACAATGCTCTCCTGAGAACCATTCCAAGGTCTGATATTCGTGCAGCCATCTTCCTGCTCGTGGAGTCAAGGTTGAAGAATGCAAGATAGATTTCTCCTGCACCATGGAACACAATGCGTCAGCATATAAATCTTTTCTCATGCATTACTCAAAAGATAGAAATTGAAATGGTCCGCGCTTGAAGCTGAAACTACTCCCTCCATCCCCGAAAAGAATGCAACTCTCCTTTGTTTCGAGAAGTCAAATAATTTCAAGTTTGACCAAATTTATACAAAAAGTTACTAACATTTATGTCTCCAAATAGATTTAGTATGAAAATACATTATATGATTAATCTAATGATACTTATTTTATAGTACAGATGTTAATACTATTTTGTATAAATTTGGTCAAAGTTGAAATTGTTTGACTTGTCGAGGAGCGAGAGTTGCATTCTTTTTGGGATGGAGGGAGTATCTCAGTTGGGAGTACAAAATCAACCAGACCACTAAATCTTTCATTTCTGAGTACTGCGATCAACAATCTAGGTAATTTCACACATTTCTAGTCTCCTAATCAAAGGAGTAATGAGATCGTCCATCTTTACCATGGTTATGCACCATACAAGAAATTCTGATAACTTCTGAGCGTATTTTACTCAAGTTATGAAAGGCGAATATGGTTAGATAACACAGATGAACATAACTTCAATATAATTTCGGCCAAAAGTCATGTTACCAATTCTATAATAGTAAGACTTATAATTCGCTGCAGAGTGAAGGGTTTCGATATTTTAATGAAAATGCTGTATGTATGAGACAATGTTTTTGAGATTGTTTACTGTTTTCCTCTAAAACCCAAAACTCAAATCTGAACTACAATTGTGTAAACCAAGAATATACTCCCTCCGTTCCAAATTATTAGTCGTTTTGGCTATTCTAGGTGCATAATTTTTGCTATGCATCTAGTTTATAATATGTATCTAGAAAAGCCAGAATGACTAATAATTTGGGACGGAGGGAGTATTATTTTATCAAACTACATGCAGAACTTTTTGGTTTATGAAACTAGAGGAAGATGATTTCAACATATTTAAAACAGGAGGAGTTAGGAAGACTATTAGTAAAGTAGTTTATTTCCTTGTTATGCAAAAAAGAAACCACAAAAGGTTATCCACCTGAAGTCAGATATGTGAAACAAGGTTATGTGCCATGTATCAAAGCAGGTCCTCAAGGCTTTATCTGCCAAGAAAAGGGTCTATGGATGATCCTAGCTATCCTATTCTTGTATAATTGTAAAAAAAAAGAATGTAAAGGTTTCAGATGTTAAGACAGTTGGCAAGAATGGCCATGCTAGTCTTGCTTCTAAGGTTGAAACTTTGGAGTCGCAAGATTGCTAAATTGGAAATCAGTGATGGTTGAGGAAAGAACTACATGATGGAGGTAGGCACATATAGATACTCTTGTCTCACTTCTCCCCTTACAGTTGAAGCTATGAAAGTCAGTTTTGCATTCCCTGTCTAAATTATGTCATCCATGTAGCCTAAGGTCTCTATTTTCGACGCTTGATTCTGAAGTCTTGGTGAGATTATGTGTCCTGTGGTTACTCTATGAATATCATGGTCTATCTACAAGATTTTTGTTAACAGAGCTGAAGCTCATGTACCATATAGAAATATTGCAATTCTGGTAGCAAATTATTATATATTTTACAGAGGCAACAATTAAAAGAATTTTGTATGTTAGTAATCGATATACATATATATTCCTCACAGGAGTAAACCATTTGACAGGATTCCCTGTTGTGTACATGTAAATATAAGATAACTAACCTTTACTTCCAGTTGCAACCCATGCACGAGCTCCATTAGTACCTATTTCATAGAAAACTGTGATGGCAGTGTAATTATTTCAATTAAATCACAACAAAGTTACTTAATATGTACCTCCTTCATCCCTTGATTCCACTGTGGCACACAATCCTGAATAGCTGCTCACAAGGTTTCCATTCGCATTTAGCTCCCACATCTGCGCATTCACACATTCATGCGTAAGTTCTCATTCTTCACAAACTTCATGACTAGTAAAGTGCTAAAGTTTTGTGTCCAGTAAGTAACACTTCATGTAATCTTCACTATTCAAAAGATTGGGTTGGTGGTCTGGTGGTGATGGTAGAGATCTCATTACCTGTTTTGCATGCCACCTGCATGCAGAGAACATTGGAAACCTAATCTCTGAGGCGGTCCGCCTTCGACCAGCAGATGCATCCAAACAAGTATCACTGGTATTTCTAACTGAAAGATGAAACTTAGATTGGTGTTCCATGTTGTCCATGCTAATGATACCCCTATAATGTACAAATTGTGTTTTTCCCAGGCAAAATGATATACTTTTGTCATTCTGTATTTCGTAGTTCCTGCATATATGATCTGGCTTCCCATCTTGTGAAAACATATACCATCCATTAGCTGTATCATCGTTGCAGGCAGTTAGACCGACAAACATGCCATCATTCTTTGTAAGGTCAACATGATAAGGAGATCTAAAGCGGCCAGAATGTTCCTTTTTTGACGTCCTTTCACTGTGCACATAATGGAACTGAAAATGTCTACAGGTCAGCATATAGTTCTTTTATGGCTACAAAAAGCACAAACCGTTCTGATACAAATTCTCAAGTCAAGGTACCTCCATGTTATTTTTACTGTAGTGGTTTATCTTCAATAAAGTAGGATTGGTAATTATGCTTAGTGTAATATCATCGAGATGTCTCAAATCTCCACCATACATGAGAGGCGATTTAGCCATTGACCAAAGTGCCATCTGGAAGGTCAATCAAAGAAAAAAGAGTTCCTTATTATATAAAAAAGATATAAAACATTTAAAATTTTAAAACCAAACTGATCACCATCAACCTGTGTTTTCTGTTCATCAAGAGTAAGGTTACATTTCCTGTGAGGGCCTTGATTGACACCTGCACTAACAGAAGAAAGGGTCTGTTTCTGAATTCTGATACAGCTGCATATCTATTATCTCATTCAACATATTCCAGAAAAAATGGGGAAAGAAAAAAAAAACAAGATACAGATATGATGTACCCAAGAAAACAATTGAGCAGATGAGTTACATGTAGTTGAATAAATTAGTGCACCCAAACTCGAATCTAGGTGGTGGGGGTGTACACCCACACCTCCCATCAACTGAGCTAGGCTCAGTTCCTCTCAGCTGCTTGAATAAATGAATGTCTTTCTCTAAGTAACTTATGGCATATAAGTTTAGATATTCCGCATTTTCCTATATAGAATGAGATATTTCATACAACACTGTAACAGCATGTGCATCCATGAAGTTTGTGGAAGAATTCATGTCCCACCTGGTGTGCTACAACCGTTTCTTGATGCCAAAATTCGGTAACATGTTTTCCTCAAAAGAAATTCGATAACATGAGCATTTAACAGATTGTAGTTTGTTTCTTCTGAAAATTGTGAGTTTGCTTCATGGTTAAAAGACACTGTGCAAGATGAGAATCAAGGCTATTTTAATTTCTTAATTAATATAAAGCTAATTCAGTACTTGGATCGGTAAGCCATCCAAATGGAAGCATGTCTAAGTCTGGCCAAGATCTTCCTCGCAACCCAGTGGCCCCTATCTTCTTTGCAGCAGCAAAGGAACTGCGTACAGCATGCAAAGGGAAATAAGGAATAAGTTCTTATTTACTAGACAATAAACTGATACAGCTAAGGAAAATAATGAGTATGTAAAGAAACAAGACAAGGTAGAAAATATCTGTTCAATTTACCTTGACACAGAAAAATGTGAGCTCACATCATTCCAGTTATCCCAATCATCTCCAGTTATTCTGTACATATTAACATGATCGCTAATATTCTCAGCTAATGCTGGAGTGGCTTCAGTTCCTGGTGAGAGGGACAGGATGATCGGACGATCAATCTCTTGCAATAGCTGCAACATAGGTATTAGCTGATTCTGGAAATTCACTGATTTCATCGGAACTAGTATAATTAATTCTAGGATGGGGAGTTATTTACCTCTGAAATAGTGATGATTTCTTCTGGGCTATAATCTGTGCCGAAGATACAATCAACCTTCACTGCAAACAAAACATTTGTTCAACACTAAGTTTAGGCAGCACATGGGAAGGGCCAACTAAAACTTGAGATAACTCCATGCTATCCACAGGCCAACAACTACAACAACTACAACTTAGCCTTTTGTCCCAAGCAAGTTGGGGTAGGTTAGAGATGAAACCCACATAAAACAAGAATAAGAAACACAAAAAACACAAAAAGGGCACAAGCCAAAGGAAGAGTTAGGGGTTAAACAAAAAGTAACAAAGGTCACGGTTCAGATACGTTAATTGCTAATCTCCAAGCGCTCCTATCCATAGCTAATTCCTTAGCGATATTCCACTCCTTAAGGTCTCTCTTAACCGTCTCGTCCCAAGTTAGTCTAGGTCTACCTCTACCTCTCTTTACATTATCGCCCCGCTTTAAAACTCCACTACGCACCGGCGCCTCGGGAGGCCTCCGTTGTACATGTCCAAACCATCTCAACCGATGTTGAATCAACTTCTCCTCGATAGATGCCACCCCGACCCTATCTCAAATCTCTTCATTCCGGACTCTATCCCTTTTTGTATGCCCGCAGAACCAACGCAGCATACGCATCTCTGCTACACTCAGTTGCTGGACATGTCACCTTTTTGTAGGCCAACATTCAGCACCGTATAGCAAAATGACATATAACCTCCTATCAAAAAAAATGACATATAACCTATAAGCGTACCAAAATCAACACCCCAATCAGCATATTGTCGATAAAGAGATCTTAAAAAGGCCCGTCCAGCTCCAGTATCCGTGTTAACACTCATAAATCCATGCGGCATCCATGCACAAGTTCTGTGAGTGAGACCTATGTCACGTGCTGTCCATTGACGGCCGTCCTCTATATACGGTTTTCCCTGAAAGAAATCACAAGAGAACACATCAAAAAGTTATAAACTAGAGTACAGCAACTTCCATTTGCACCTGAGTTTTGCTAAGTGTGATGCCCTGATTTCAAGATTTATTTGTTGAATTATAAATAGAAGTTAAGATTTCACAGGAAAACACACAACGACTAAGGTATTCAGTTATTGAAAACATCACATAATATGAAATTACATAAATGTCAAATATATAATTAAAAAATACTATGGGGTAGAGCATTTCACACTATAGTAGTGAATGATGGAGAAGATAATTAAACCAAAATTGGTTGGTGCTCAAGGGAACCAACCTCCACATTGCAGTGTTCCAAAAACTCAAAAAAAAAGATCACACAGCTAGTACAATAAAGTTGAGTAATCTTGTAAAACATAAATTTCAAATTCATCTTTCATACCGAGATTCAAAGAAAAGCTAAGAATGGCTTCTGTATATACAAGTTAACATTAGCAATGATTATTGGTTTTGAGTATAAAACATAATGTTAACAAGGACTAGTAGCAAAGTCGAGGGACCTTGATAAAATGAACGCGTAATAAGTTTTGCCAAATAAAATTCTACTTTCAAAACACTATTAGTTGTCATATATTAGCATATTAAAAGGAAAAACATTACCGTCTTAATGTCCAAGATTGGCGTGTTTGCATTAACCGCTTGAACACTTATACCTTTCATCAAATGGATGCCAAATTTCAATCCCATTCCATGGACCTTACTGGCAATTTGACTAAACCCTCTGTCAACTGTAGATGACGGAAATCGTTGAAGGTCTGGAAATGGTCGACCCCATTCATCGATGTTATCAAACCCATATGAATCTGTGTATGCCCCATCAACATACTTCCGGTACCAGAGGAAATCAATAACTGCATACTACATGAGATAGAATAAATAGTTAAATGTGTGGTCAGAATTATATCCATTCATATTTCTTATGATATTATCTATAGCCAAACTAAAGTATTCTGAAAAAAACCTGGTATCCATGTGGGAGTAACTTCTCTGCCAAGATCTGTGCATTTTGCAGGTATGCACTTTCATCTACAATCCATGAAAAAGAGTCATATGAGTTCCAACCTCTTGGTGGCAACGCGGCAAGTTCTTCATTTGCCTGAGAAGTACCCCTGTAATTTACATGCATGAAAAAATGGTATTAGTCATTTTCTTTAATTATGTGTATCCTTGGTTACTATGGATCAAATTCTGAAGCTTTGTAACTTGTAGTGTTTTGCACTTTGACAATAGCATTGCAGCATATTCCTCAATGTTTCATTGATGTTACGTTACAAAAAAAAAAGAGTGTTGGACAGAGACAAAAGAGATATAAAAACACATAGCTTATGCACTTGACGAATTTCATTTCAATAACATCTTTTAGAAAGTCACTTGAAACAGTAAGGGTGCAGAAATTAGGCCACAAAATTAAAACCTTATTCTAGAGGATCAGTGTGAAGTAATGGAATTTTCAACCAAAATAGAGGTATTTTTTATCAATACGCTTAAACTATCAGTATTGTCATTTATTTGAAGCAGTGCACGGTATAATTTTCTGCATTTTAGACCATAAGGGTTGGTTCTGTACTTCTGTTATTCAATTCCGTGATTGGGCAAGTGCAGGGCTTCAAGCATAACCTAAGGCCCCTGAGTTAAGTGTGAAATGAAATCAGGATGCTCAGTGATCAGAAATGTCCTCCCACAGTTTAATGAAACAATTGAGAGTTTAATGAAACAATTGAGTGCTCTACAGATTTCAAGCATTTAGTGTTAAAGTAACTCAGTCTGACAAAGTTGCTAATCAGATGCAAAATAGGCAACTCCATCAATGAACTACTGAATTGCTGAAGCAAAAGTAGTGAGCTTTGGAGCACCAGCAATTGACACCGTATTCGGAATTTAACCAGAGAATTGATGCAAACCAAATACAAAATATCCATCCAATAAGGGACAGTGAAACCACCAGAAATGGCTTCAACAGTTCGCGTACAAACCAGAGGAAGACGAAAAGAACGAGGACGAGGAGGGCGGAGCAGAGGCGGTGACGCTGCCATGGCTGAGGGGAGGAAGGCCCCATGCCCATTCCGGCCGGCCGCCGAACAGGAGGAAGCCAGAGCTGGAGAGAGAGAGAGAGAGAGAGAGAGAGAGAGAGGCGGCACTAATGGAGTGGCAGTGGGTTGTTGGGCAGTGACTGTGGGTGGTGTGTCTGTTGTGCGATGTGTCAACTCCCGAGGAGGTCACGGCATGATCTGTTTGGCTGCATGTTTTTCAGACTCTTGGCGGCGCGCGGCCCATGGACCCCTAGCGCCCATGATTTTTCAGTCTCTCGGCAGTCCATGCAGCCCACGGACACTAACGACCCCTAGCCTAGACCTGATCACGGGCCGAGTGACCCGATAAATCTGACCCGACCCATTCCGTCCGGAAAAATCCAACACAACCTGACCCGATCAATATTTGACCCGATCAATATTTGGACTGGGTTCGGACCAAAATTTCTGGCCCGCAACAAAAGTTAGGCCAGGCATGAGCCGATTTTTTATCCAAAATCCAAAAAAATCCAACCCTACCACGGATCGGGTCAGGGTCGGACCGAAAAATCCGGTCCGGTAGTCAAGTCGGTCCGGATTTAGGCTCAAGAAAAAAATACCTGGTTTTTCTCTAAGCCAACCCGGCCCATGATCACATCTACCCTAGCCACATGAAAGAAGAATGAACAAAATTCAGAAATTCAGCTGATCAGAGCACGCCGCCAGCGACAAAACGGAATCATGACGGGCAAGGAGCCAGGGAGTCCAGTACTAGCCCGCGGAGCCGAGTATGGTCGGCAACGATGCCGTACGGTGTTCCAGCAGGTCCCTTTTCACTTTGTTTTGTTTGTTATGGGTATTGGCATTTATTGATTCCGTGTAGAATGAGAAGCTAAAGTAAACGTGTTCCAATATTTCAAGAAATGTTTCTAAAATGTGAATGAAGAAGATTGAAGTTTAATCTTCTAGTTTTTTTTAAATTTTCTTTCTTGTGTTTTTGACATCCTCTTTTGAGATTTAGAGTCTAAGAACTGTAATAACCCTTTGACCGTAGACATTCATTTATGAATATTCAAGGCTGGAATTTTTCTTTAATTAAAAAAGAAATAGCAGTTTGGAGTGATGATGCATCCATTGTCTGATACTGCTCCGTGCTGTATTTGTTCATGTATCGGGCCAATTTCAGATCTTGTCCACTTGATGATGGATTTTAGTGCTTGTCGCAGATGGATGTCATCATGTTAAACAGTCAAAGCGCGCTCTTGCTCCAGTGCATAATTGAAAGGGCACGACAAATCAGGGGTACCTGATGTGGGCTCACCGCTGCCGTCGATGGTCGCACCTGCCGCTTGTGCCACTGCTTGCTCCACGGAATCCCCTTTTTCCGCTCCTGCAACGCAAAGCTGCTGCGAGCGCGGTAGCCGCTGCCGTTGGTGGCTCTCTCTTGGTCCAGCACTTCATTGGGGACAAAAGGGTGGACCTCCCCATTCGCGACGACAGGAGCCGTGAGAGTCGATGGCTCGCTGCTGTCGCGCCATTCACGATGAAATGCGTCGCCAGCACCCAGTGCAGGCAGTGGCGTCCCGGTATTTCCGGGGCCCTGTGCAAAATAACTAAAATAGACCTAATCTATTAAAGAAAAATGCTAAAAAAATATTGTATTATATGTATAATATAATTGTATACACTAAGCGGTACTTTTACATATATTTTATTTGAAAAGCATTATTCTATGGGTGTTCTTGGAAATAAAATCTTCAATGATGTACTCATAATCAATCTTCTCTAACATTTCACTCTCAATTGCTATTGTAGCCAATAAATTCAGCCTTTCTTGTGTCATTGTAGAGCGTAAGTAGGACTTTAATAGCTTCAGTTTAGAAAAACTCCGCTCAGCCGATGCAACGGTCACAGGAATGGTTAGCAGAACTCTGTATGCAATAGTTGCACTGGGAAAATAATCATGTTGCTTCAAAAAATTGAGAATATCAAGAGGACCCATATTTTCCTGTGGAATAAAATCTTGAAGAAAACTCAACTCCACAAATAGGTCATTCGCATCAATATCAGACTGTCCATCCCTTTTAAGTGCAGTCTTAGGATAGTGACAACAAGTTTTCAGACTCTTTTTATCTAATGATCGCAATGCATTGGAAGTAAACAAGAAACCAAATATTTTCTCATAACTTTGATACTGCTCAAATCTCCTTGTCAGTGAGGCGATAGCTTGATCTACAACAGGAATAAAGTAGTTGATTCGAAATGATTCCTCTGCGGATTGTATTTCAATATTTGTGTCATTTGGATTCTCATCAAAATTTCTCTTTCTTTTAATTTGCCTCTTTTTTTGAAATGTTGTACCAATATCCATCTCAAGTGCAATTTCTTTGGCTGCCTCCAATGCATTTAGAAAACCTGTTTCTCTGTACTGTTTGAAGAAAGAAATGAGATCCTGAACTTTCTCAATGGCAATGTCAATAAGCATATCCTTTGACTGCAAGTCTTTGCTTACTACATTGACAGCATATAAAATCTCATACCAAATGACTATTGCCACTAAAAATTCAAAATCTCCAAGTTCATTATTTACCAAAGATTTAGCCTCACTGCTTGCCACTGGATCGTTATCACTATCTGATACTTGAAGTAGAGCTTCCCGAATATTTGCACACTGAAATCTAATAGCCTTAACACTATCAATACAGCTTTCCAAACATGTAGCTGACACTGACTTGAGAGTCAATCCAGTTAAGTTATCTTTCAGAATCTGCCATTTCTTTGTAAATTTAGCAAAAGTCATGTAGATACGTTGGATAATTCTAAAAAAATCTTTAGCTTTAGCACAACTCTTGGCCATATCACAAAGTGTTAAATTAAGGCTATGGCAACCACAAGCAGAATAGAAAGCTCTAGGATTTATGTCCAAAAGTTTCTTTTGTACCCCTTGATTTTTTCCTTTCATATTAGAGCCATTATAATAGCCTTGACCTCTGACGTCATCTATATTGAGACCGAGATACTTTAGTTCTCCTTCTAGAACATCAAAAACTTCTTTTCCTGATGTATCATTTACCTCCAAAAATCCCATGAAAGATTCCTCAATGCGAACATGATTGGAAGATGAATCCACATACCTTATAATTAAAGATATTTATTCTTGGTGGCTTGCATCAGGGGTACAATCAAGTATGACCAAGAAATATTTAGCTTGCTTTATTTTCTTAATAATCTCAGAATTAATAGCAGAACCAAGCAAATATATTAGCTCATTTGAACCCGTGGACCAAGACAGTGAACTTGAGTTTCATTGTTTGTAATTCGACGAACATGCTCCTGAATAACTGGATCAAATTCAGCCAGCATTTCTATCAAGCCCAAGAAATTCCCATTGCTATCTTCATATAGTTTGCAGTTATGACCACGGAATGCAAGATTATGTTTGCCCAAGAATTTTACAATGGTCACAATTCTAAACAGAACTTTTCTCCAATGCTCCTTCTCTTTCTCAAGCTGTTGTTGAGCACCTTTATCGATAGTTTGTTCCTTTTGCAATCTGTTACGCAACTCATACCAAGTGGTCATATTTATGACATGATCTACACTTGTTTCATGCTCTTTAAGCCTTTCACTAAGATGTGTCCAATCATTGAATCCGTCGTTGGCCAACTGACCTTTTCTATGCCCTTTTGCGAATACTTTGCAGCTAAAGCAATATACTCTATCAAGTTCTTTGGAATATACAAGCCAATCCCTATCACACTTCTCTCCATTCAATAAAATTCTTGTATAAAATCATGCAGAGAACCTTCTTGAAAATCTATCATTTGGACCTTTCTGAATTGACAAGTCTCTTTTAGGAACCTTTTCTGCTAAAATGTCAATCTGTTTAGAATTGAGAGAATCCCAATACCTTGGATCGAATATGTCGGGCTGAAAAGAAGAATACCAATGTTTGAAGTAGTAGCATCATCAATGTTCGCAGCAGCAGGAGAGCTATCCAGATCATTGGTATTATCAAAAACTTGTTCAGAATTATTTTCAGGCTCTGTCTCAACAATGTTTGGATGATTGCCAGTTTCCTGAATTTGATTATCGGAGGGAGTAACTTGTGGTACTTTAATGACAAACTTGTCCAATGACCCTCTCTGAGATTGCAGGAATTCCTCTCGTCTCTGTCTCTTTTGACGTTTTTGATGTCCAGATTCATATTTTCTTATTCGATTAGAAGACATGATTCCTGTTTAAAATAATCAAGTGACAAATTAGTTAACTATTAATTTTAATATGTAAATAGTTAATCAGTACATGAATAAAATTAAAAAAATACTACTAACCTGATGTACTCACGTCGCACTGCAGCTAGGCGGTGCCGGTACGCTCGATGTTCTGATAGATCATTCATAGATGCTGCCTGACACAATGTCTCACCAGGCCCCCCATGAGCTGGTTGTCCTTGGCCTTGCCCCTCTTCACGACACTGAGTGCTACTAGTACTACTAGAGACTAGAGAAAGAGTAGTAGTACTAGTAGATAAATTACTTGGGCCTGTACCTCACCTATATATATAGGAGCTGGTGCCCGTTCGGCACCAAATCGGAACGCACAAGGCACAAGCGCGTGAGTCTTTTGGGCTTCGGATGCAGAATGCGGTTCGGCATCGGCGCTTGCGCTTCATCTTTGAGAGAATTAAGCCCAAATATATTTAATAAACTACTTTTTATTGTTATTATATATATATACTTGTATTAAAACTGGGGGCCCTAAAATTTTGGGGGCCCTGTGCGGTCGCACAGCCTGCACGGGCCCAGGGACGCCCCTGGTGCATGAAGCGGACGGGATGCATCATTCTCATAGGCACCGGCTGGGCTTGGGCAGTATAGTTTTTCCATCAGGCTCGAGACCCATAGGCCGGCCCACAACACGATTTTTTGGCCCGGCCTAGGCACGGCATGGCACGAGGTCTTTCGTGCCCGGGCCGGCCAGGTACAACACTCCGTGCCTCGTGCCGTGTCTGGGCTGATGCCTCGGCATGTGGGCTGGCCTGGCATGGCACGATTATTAGCCGGTTCTAATATAGCTCATACCATCAAACAAACCTCCACCGACGGCCCACATATATATACTTATTTTCATCCCTAAAACCCTACCTCTCACCTCCCAAACCGTACCTCCTCCCCTCTCGGAGGCGCAGCACGACCCGCTCTCCTCCTCTCGTAGTGGCATCGGCGGCCGCACCTACTTCCTTTCTTGCGAAGGCGTGGCCGGCCAGCTCCCATCGATGTAGCACCTCCTTCCTTCCCCACGGCGGCGCGACCGACCTCCTCTCTCCCCACAGCTCCTCCCCTCTCCTATTGTGGCTCGGCTGGTGCTCGGACCTCCCCCGTCTTCTTGCATGATGGCACCCGCCCCTCCTCCCTTCTCCGAGTGGTGATGTGGCCGGCATCCAAGTGCGGTGGCATGACTTCACCCGCCACAAGAATGGTGGCACGGTGAGATCCACTCGATCGCTCGGCCTCCCCTGGCCGCGTGCTTACGCGGGCCGATGGGCCGGCACAGCATGGCAAAAACTTAGCCCATGGGCGGGCACGACACGACCTGTTTAGTAGTCGTGCCTTAACAGGCCGTGCCTTAATGGGTCCGTGCCAGGCCACCCATTTGACCATCTATATTGGGCTTGGCCGGGTGCATACTAGGCCTAGGTCGAAGATAATTAATAAATTAATTTGTGCAGTTTTTATGTGAAGGATCACCGGAGAAACTCCCTCGTAGATTGGTAAGAGGAACAATGTTGACTTTGTTAGACACAGACAGAGGACATGAACTTCCAATTGATCTGATACAAACCTTTATAAGGTGAACTTCCAGTTTGCTGCGCAAGATCAAGGCGGACGTGTCTGATGGTGTCAACCTTCTTTTTCAATAAGGAAACTTTATTAAATTTCAAGAGCATTACATTTAGTTGATACAAAGTCTTAAAAAACACTCCTGATCTTTGCATAGCGGGATGCACACAACCTAAATATAGAAAAAATATTCCAAACACTAATGACAATCAATCCGTAGACTAAACCTGAGCTATGAAAGAACTGATCTCAGGGATCCTCCCCCTTCCCATGCTAGTTCCTTCCTGATAAGCATGAGTGTATGACAATGCAGCTGAAACTATCACCTCGTTTTTGAAGAAAAGATTGTAATTGTTTGTTCAATTTGTACCATAAACACGAGGTGTAAAGTTTGTGTTTGAAGGAACAATCTGTCATTCAATTAATGAACGACAAACATTTCCATGGCTGGTCACTGCCTTGTCAGTAGCGTATGTGTTACTTTTTTTAGGGAAGAGTGCATGTGTTGTTAGAGTTTCTAGGATCTCTAGGTGCAGTGTGGATCTAGCGGGTTCTTTTTTCTAGATAGTGAGAACAAGAGCGTGTAATAATTGAGATGCATCTAGGCCAAGGGTTAGCGATTAGGGTTGAACAGCGCCACTGCTGCTGCTGCTTGCCATGGCGTTGGTGGTGAAGTGGCGGCGGGCTGTCAGATGTAGGGGTAGCAGTGCTGTCGGCGGCGGAGTCGAGGACAGCGGCGCTGCGAGCCTTCCCTCCGCTTCAGAGCCCTCGTTCTCAGGTTGGGTCGAGTAGGATTTGTGTGGGGCACTGTAGCACAACAATCGTTGGATTGTGTGCCGTCTTGATTTTATTATGGCGCTGCTCGAAGGGGCCCACAGCCACAAATGGCTGGCGCGCCCGCGTACGAGCGGAGGAATTGGTCCATGACTGACCCGGAGATCTTATCCAACATGTGTTACTTATGTTGTCTTGTTTGTGGAACCATTTTGTTGACGCAAATTCTTCTGAAATCTGATCATATGGCCGAACAGTGAAGCCCTGCTTGTCGTGCCCAATTCATGAACCATCCAGTTGATGTTAGTAAGTGCTATGCAGAATTTCTGAGCTCCATTATTGGCTTAGGTAATTTCTGAATATTCTGGTGATCCTGTGTCAAAATAAGTTTGGACTACATCACCGTGACAACCACCATACTGAATATGTGGAATGCCAATCACAGATTCACAGTTCACGTACAAATAAAAGCTATGTTTCAGACTTTCAGCATCATTTTTTAGCAACAAACAGCAGTTTACAGAACTGATCCCACATTTCAGCTAACAGTCCAGCATGGCAGTACAAACACTCCGGCAGTGGCCGCAGGGCCAGAGACAAAGACAGCAAGCAATGATGTGAATTCTGATGCCCCAAGCCTTTTGTACTAATCCTTATTTTCACAAGTAGAACCAAATACTAATATCAGCAAACATTATCGAATACCCAACATATAATTTTGCATTAAGAAGTCAGAATTTGAAGCCATATGACTACCTCATCTTTAATTATAGGGAAAAGCTTAATTTTCACCCACAAACATGCACGATAGTCCGATTTCAATCTCCGGACAAGAGGAGCCATTCAACTCTCGAAACTGCATAAATTTGATCCTTTCGGTGGTTTAAAAAGTGATTTTATATTATTTTGTATTTTTTTAAAAAAATCATGCTACGGATAGGAGAGACGAGCGGAGGATTGGGTTCTACACGTGGAGATGCAAGGATACATTGATGAGATCATGAAGGGGTCAATGCATCGGTGGAGAAAGGTATTGCTGCTGCTCTTGCTAGGCACAACATCGACAACACAATTGAGTGACTGGACAAGCAGATCTTAAAACTGATAAAGAAAATGTAGCAACTGGAGATACACCCATCCACATCCGCGCATGACAACAACATTGACGGAGTCAATGAGGATGATGTGGTGTTCGATGATAAAGGCAACATCGATGAGCGAGCAACACAGGAGCGAAGACTGCGCCAATGTCTTAACTGCCACTGGTAGAAAACAGTTGTTTCATCCACCCATTTAGTCCCAGCCGGGGTTACACTTAGGACTAATGAAAGCATTAGTTCCGGATCCAATGGCTAGAGGGCGGAGGATCTTTAGTCCCAGTTGGAACCACCAACCAAGACTAAAAGTCCCTCTTTAGCCCCGGATGGTGACACCCACGGGACTAAAAGTTAGTCCCGGTTGGTCACACTAACCTGGACTAAAGAGTCATCTTTTAGTCCTGATTGAAGGCTCCAACTGGGACTGAAGGACCCTTTAGTCCCGGTTGGGGTTACCAACCGGGAGTAAAGGGTTCTTTACGGGTCAATTTAAAAGTAAAGTATTTTATTTAGAGTCACATGTGTTATGTAGACGGATGGTACGGAAACTATACGTGAGGCACGATATCTTGAGTTCGATTCCTGCGGACTGCAGGGGTTGGTTGTGCTTGCTATTTATTTTTTTGAGCGTTGCAGACCTTTTAGCCTAGATTGGCTGTCCCGATTGGGAAACCGTGACTACAGGGGATTTGTGTACTAGTATGCAATCGTCAAGGTAAGGGAGGTAACCAAAATTATAGGATGATGGTCATCATGACCCTTTTGCTAAAGTTACGTTTCCATACCTTATTTTCATGGTGCTTATGATGCGGAGATGTACCTTGATTGGGAGATGACGGTTAACCAGAAGTTTAACTCTAAGATACATAGAGTTAGACAAGCCACTAGCGAGTTTAAAGATTTTGTTATCATCTGGTGGATTGAACTAGCTAATATAGGCTCACAACCTGATACATACATGGGATAGACTTAAGGAACTGCAGCGTTTAGAACAAGCTAACATGTCCATGCAGGAGTACTACGCTGAGCTTCACAAGGGAATAATTCAATATGGGTGTGGTAGACGAAATTGAGGATAAGATCTATCATTTCTATGGTAGTTTGAGGCGTGAAATTTGGAATATTTTTACTACAAAGAATATAATAAAGTTAATAGGTTATTCCAGCTTGCTATGTTTGCAGAGAAGGAATTGTAGGGGTGTGCATAGAAGAACAAGAGCAACTTCAGCACCTGTTTCTTGCCAAGATCGATGGCAACTATGGCAAGCTCAAACAAGGCATCCTTAGGCTGGAGTACATATAAAAAAAATCGGTGCTTGTAGCCTAAGAGGGAGAGGGGGTGAAATTCGGCGAACTAAAAAACCTTAATCTACAACTTCCACTAAATTGCATAAAATATAAATTAGACCATGCTATCTAGATGTGCAACTATGGTTCATTAGTGTGTAGTTTATTCTAAAAAGAGTTTTTGCAACCCAGAACCAAACCTAGCAAGAACTACTCTAAGAAAGTAAAGGCACACAAGTTGCAAGTATGAAATACAAAAATGTAAATGAGTAGGTTAGAGAGATGCAAACTCGGCACACCAATTTTATCCCGTGGTATCGGTAGGCAAATCCCACTCCTAGTCTGTCAGACCCGGGGTCACGGGACTATGTACATAACGTAGTTTAAACAGGCTTAAGAGATAAAGCCCATCTTATCTCTTATTTATCCTGTATGAATAGGAGATAGAGCTAGTCGGTACAGAAGGAATCTACTCGAGTTGTATTCGGTTACGATTCCTTATCTAGTATCGGACTAGGATTCTTGTAACCCTAACCTCACGGATATATAAGGGGGGGCAGGGACCCATTCAAAACACAACATCAACACCTAAGGGAATACAAACCACCATACAGGACGTAGGGTATTACGCGCCTCGCGGCCCGAACCTGTCTAAATCTTGTGTTCCTTGCACCTTTGAGTTCCTGATCTCGGCGTCTCCTCACCTAAACTTACCACCTTGGGTATATCCTTCGGTGGGCAACCGGTAAAACACCGACAGTTGGCGCGCCAGGTAGGGGTGCGCATCAAAGATCCACCGGCGAACTCGATGGCATCTTTCTAGTTCACCAGGTCAGTACCTTCTCAGGGTACAACGTTCATTTTTGGCTCGTGGGTCTGCATCGCAGATGGTGCGGGCAGTTTTCGTCGGTTTCTCGTCGACATGAAGCCAAAAACTCCCGCGGCGGATCCTCGCAGCGACCTTGACAAGTTCGTTGATGATCTCGACGACTTGTCAATCCATGCATCCGCTGCAAGGATCGAGGTGGAGTCTGCTTCCGGCGTGACTTCATCTGGCGCTGCATCAACTTTCCTTGGGTTGGACTCGTTCCAATCTGAGGATTTGCGTAGCCGATCATGACTCAGTCCATGCAATTTGGCCACTAATTTCCAGGAGGCCGACATCTCCGAGTCCCTCTCCTCATTAGAGAAGGACTTGGACTCTCTGCTCCAACTTGATGGACCCGAAGCCACCGCACGTCGGGGGCTTCGGGTTGTTTTGGTACCAGCGATCCGATGATCTCCTCCACCCCGGAGGTGCGTTTCGTGCATTGGAAAGGCATGAAATCTTCTGATCTACTCGAGGCTGAGGATCGACTTGTGGCCCACCTCGAGCCTTTGCCTTTTCAGGAGGGTAGGCCGTTAGCCACCGTGGTGGAGGAGTCGACTGAACTAGTCGACGAGAGCTCTGAGGAGCTCATCTCGCGCCATGTGCTGATGGCGGAAGAAGGCGAGGACGATGGCGACTTGCCCATCGATGAATTTGATGCGGTCTCTGAAGACGAAGCCACAGCCAACGCCGGCGATGAAGATGACGCTGATCGTGAGGCACGAAGGACCCGGAACAGGGCTCGCGCAGCTCGCCGAAGGAGGGTCAATGAGCGCATGCAATCCATGCATCGCGAGCTTGACGCCGAATTCGCTGCCGTAAGCGAGCGGGGCTTCCATACTCCGATGGCCAACATCGCCAGAGTTATGGCCATACTCGAGCGCAGTAATGATCCGAACGTGCGTGAAGCACTTCATTACACGCAGAGGGCCTAGATTCAGCTTGATCAGCAAAACCCGGTGTCTACCCTCAGGGAGGAGTGCGTGGGCGAAAGCTGAAGCCAGGCTCACAGCCGAACGGCAGGTGGCCGTCCTCGACCTCAGCGTAGCAACAACAACACCGCTTACGGGAGTCAGGCTCCTAGTGGGAGGCAGCAGCCACTTCCAGGAGGTAACCCGCGACAGGCCAATCGTCGGCCTCCTCCAGAAGACCTGCGCCAGCTTGTCGATGAAGGCCGCGATGCGCGGTCCGTGATCGATTACAGGCGAAAAGTGCGCGAAGAAGTCGAGACAAAAGGTACTGACTGCAGCGACCGTTTCCCAGCTTTCTCCGTACGGTTCAACAGCTACAAGTACCCTGAGGGCTTCAAACCGATCGGCATCACCAAGTATGATGGTAAGCAAGCTCCTCATCAATGGTTATGTTGCTACTCCACCGCCATTGAAGTCGCAAGGGGCTCCAACATCACCAAGGTCGTCTACTTCCCGATGGCTTTGGAACCCGCGCCGCTCATGTGGTTGGAGAGTCTCAGCAACAGCTCGACCGACTCCTGGGAGCGGCTCAACAAGGTCTTCATTGACAACTTTCAGGGGGCGATCGCTCGTGCAGGTACTCATCATGATCTGGCTCAATGTAAGCAGGAATGTAACAAGCTTTTACGGTCCTATACACGTCGTTTCTTCGATGTTCACGCCACCATCGCGAATATCTCGGAGGAGAACATCATCGACTTCTTCTACAACGGCATCACCAATCCAAGCATCTACAGAGACTTCGGGCGGAACAGGCCGAAGACTGTTGCGGGGTTGCGTGACATGATGCACGACTGGTCTGAGTAGGAGGAGAAGATGCGGGAGTGATTCCCGAGGCGCCAAGATGGCAATCTGAGGCGTCCTCATGACAACCGCAACGACAAGAGCCAGCGGGACTATCCGGATCCACTCCGAAAGCGCAAGTCAGATGATCTCATCGCGGCTGTGGATCGTCCCTCACGAGGCAAGAAGTGGACGACGCAGGAGGAGTTCAAGAAGATCCTGCAGAAGAAATGCCCATGGCATCCAGGTGCCAATCATGCGGCAATTGATTGTTACCACCTCCGGAGGACTTTCAGCAATTCCGGCGGTGGCAAGAAGGATAATAAGCCCATGTCCAAGGAACCCGAAGATGACGACCAAGGGGACCAAGGTCGCAACCCGAAGTTCCAGGATGATTCAAAGATCATCAATGTCATTTTCGGGGGGATGGAGACTTCGGTTCTAGGCGGGAACAAAAACTGCTTCTCCGAGAGATCATGTCCGTCGAACCGGCGGCACCACGACCACTCCGCTGGTCGGAGGTGCCCATCTCATTCTCCCGCGATGATCAGTGGACAAGCTTTTCGGAGCCTGGTAAGTTCCCCTTGGTTCTGGACCAGGTGGTGGCAGAAGTCAGGCTCACCAAGGTGCTCATCGACGGTGGGAGTGGTCTCAACCTCATCTTCGCCAGCACTTTGA
The DNA here is from genome assembly GCF_002211085.1 of Panicum hallii. Classification (NCBI taxonomy): domain Eukaryota; kingdom Viridiplantae; phylum Streptophyta; class Magnoliopsida; order Poales; family Poaceae; genus Panicum; species Panicum hallii. The sequence continues at coordinate 18,373,848 of NC_038046.1, read as the reverse complement.
GGAAAATGGGTCTGGACTTCACGGATATGCTAGTTCCAAGCAAGTCTCCTTTCTACAGCATTGTCCTAGGTACTGCAGCGCACCCACTTGGCACGGTGGTTCTTCCAGTCACTTTCGGCACGAGGTATCGCACCGAGTTCATTAAATTCGAAGTTGCTAACTTCGAATCTTCTTATCATGCTATACTGGGTCATCCAGCACTCGCCAAATTCATGGCAGTGCCGTATTATGTTTATCTGCTTCTTAAGATGCCAGGACAAAGTGGGGTACTCACTCTCTGAGGCGACTTGAAGAAGTCATATGATTGCAACCAGGAGGCGATCCAATATGCTTCGACTACGTGTGTGCCAGATGCTTCAGGAGAAGTACTCGCGGCCGCGCAGCAGTTCTCCCAAGCTGGGCTGGAGATCCCCTCAAGAAAGCCTAGCAAGTTGAGCATCCAGTGGACTGGTGACGTGGCCCTCAAGTCGACCCAGCTCCAGGAGGGTGACTCATATAAGACTGCCGTCATCGGTGCGGGCTTAGATGAAAAATAGGAACTCACGCTCGTCAGTTTTCTTCGGGCTAACTGAGACATATTCACGTGGAAACCAGCATATATGCCAGGGGTGCCCAGATAGCTGATCGAGCATAGTCTGAATGTACACCCAAAGGCTGTGCCCAAAAAGCAACGCCTTCGAAGATTTGCTCACGACAAGCGTGAGGCCATTAAATGGGAAATAGCTAAACTCCTCGCAGCTGGCTTCGTTAAAGAAGTGATTCATCCAGAGTGGGTAGCTAATCCCATCCTTGTAAGGAAAAAGAATAATGAATGGAGAATGTGTGTTGACTACACCGATCTCAACAAACATTGCCCAAAGGATTACTTCGGGCTACCGCGCATTGATCAAGTCGTCAACTCGACGGCGGGTTGTGTGCTCCTTTGTTTTCTTGATTGTTATTCAGGATATCATCAGATTGTGCTCAAGGAGGAGAATCAAATCAGGACTGCGTTCATCACCCCGTTCGGGACTTACACCTACAAAACTATGTCTTTTGGTTTTAAAAATGCAGGAGCAACCTATCAGCGTGCTATTCAGATGTGCTTTGCCGTTCAGCTGCATCGAAATGTTGAAGCCTACGTGGATGACATGGTCATCAAGACCAGGAATCCCATGGCCTGATTGCAGACTTGGAAGAGACGTTCAGCAGCCTACGCAGGTTTTGGTGGAAGCTCAACCCAACTAAATACATTTTCGGAGTACCATAAGGGAAATTGCTCGGGTTCATTATCAGCAACCGGGGAATTGAAGCCAATCCTGTGAAGATTTCGGCCATCACTGATATGGAGGCTCCGGCCACAATCAAAGATGTGCAGGAGCTAACAAGCTGTATGGCAGCCCTGAACAGGTTCATCTCCCAGCTCGGGAAGAGAGGACTACCCTTCTTCAAGCTCCTGAAGCGCCAAGACAAGTTCCAATAGATGGAGGAGGCTGAGCGAGCTTTACAAGACCCGAAGCATCACCTTCAATCCCCTCCGGTCCTTACAGCACCATTGCCTGGAGAAGATCTACTACTCTACATTGTGGCAACAACTCATGTTGTCAGCAGTGCTATTGTAGTCGAGCGAGGAGAAGAAGGCCATGCATTTGGAGTGCAGAGGCATGTATATTTCATCAGCGAGGTACTCTCCAAATCCAAGGTACGATACACGGCAATTCAGAAACTTTTATACGCAATTTTGATTTCATCCAGAAAATTGCGCCACTACTTCGACGAGTACAAGATCACTGTGATTACGGATTTCCCGTTGACAGATATTCTCCATAATCAAGATACCACAGGGCATATATCGAAGTGGGCAGTGGAACTGGGGGCGTTGTCTATTGACTTAAAGCCACGCACTGCAATCAAGTCTCAAGCTCCAGTCGATTTTATGGCTGAGTGGAGAGAGAATCAAATCCCAACTCCAGTTGACAAGCCAGAGCATTGGACCATGTACTTTGATGGGTCTCTTAAGCTCGACGGTGGCGGTGCTGGAGTGCTGTTTATTTCCCCATGGGGTGAACAACTGAAGTACGTTCTCCAGATCCTTTGGGAGGTATCAAATAATGAAGCCGAGTATGAAGCTTTGCTTCACGGGCTATGTTTGGCGATATCACTAGGCATCAAGCGACTACTCGTATATGGCGATTCACTTCTTGTGGTTCAGCAAGTCAACAAAGAGTGGGACTGCAACAAGGAGATGATGGACGCTTATGTACAAGAAGTGCGCAAGCTGGAAAACAAGTTTTCCGGTTTGGAGGTTCATCATGTGTTACAGAAGCATAATGTTGGCGCAGATATACTATCCAAGCTGGGGTCTACCCATGCACAGGTTCCAGCGGGAGTCTTTGTTCAGGAGTTAAAGCAGCCATCCATCAAGTCTTCACCGTGGGTAACCATCGATGCGGACTCTCAACAACCTGATCGGGAGGTTATGATGCTTGGTGAGGACTGGAGAGAGGCTTATATCGATTTCATCCAGGACCAAAGGCTACCGGCGGGGATGGATGCAAGGAGCACAGAGGCAGCTCGTGTCATGCGCAGAAGTAAGGGGTTCGTCCTAGTCAACAGCAAGCTCTACCATCTTGGCACTCATTCAGGCGTTCTCATGAAGTGTGTCACGAAAGAAGACGGCTACGATATACTGCGGGAGATACATGAGGGTGTTTGCGGCAACCACGCAGCTTCAAGAACGCTGGTGGGGAAAGCATACAGAGCTGGTTTCTGGTGGCCCACCGCAGTGTCCGATGCTGAGGATCTTGTGCGGAGGTGTCAAAACTGCCAATTCTTCGGCAAGCAATCTCACGTCCCAGCTCACAGTCTCATCACCATACCGCCATCCTGGCTATTTGCTTGCTGGAGCCTCGATATGATTGGGCCCTTCACAATGGCGCCAGGCGGTTTCACCCATGTATTGGTGGCTATCGATAAGTTTACCAAGTGGATCAAGTACAAGCTGATAGCCAAACTCACACCAGATCGAGTTGTTGATTTCATCTCCGATATCTTGCATCGCTTCGGCTTCCCGAATACCATCATCACGGACTTGGGATCAAACTTCAGGGCCAACCAGTTCTGGGAGTTATGTGAAAATGCGTGCATCGAGATTAAGTATGTTTTTGTTGCACACCCAAGGGCCAATGGTCAAGTCGAAAGGGCGAATGACATGATAGTCGATGGCCTCAAGAAATGACTCTATGACAAAAACAGCAAGAAAGGAGGAAAGTGGATACACGAACTGCCACATGTCGTCTGGGGGCTCCGGACTCAACCGTCCAAAGCCACAGGACAAACACCATTCTTCCTCGTCTACGGCTCTGAAGCTATCTTGCCGGCCGACATCATGTGGAAATCCCCAAGGGTTGAAATGTACAATGAAGGCGAGGCAGTTAGAGCTCGATTCTATCGAAGAGGCTCGCTGCACCGCTCTCGTTCGGTCTGTGTCACACCCGATTTATAAAAACATAAACCGAGCAATCATATATGCGCCAGGATCAAGTCACGCATATATACACAGAATTATCAAGATATCAAAAGACATATCACGAAATAAAAGCATATAAATTGTAAATGAATTCTTTATTATAACTGAATCAAGAATCAGTTCAAGGAGTGCGGAAGCGTAAAAATAAATACATGAAGAACAGGGCACCACAGGGACGTTGGCTGGGAGACAAACGCCTAGAAATCGTCAAGTCCGCTGATGTAGTCCTCCACGTCGCCTGGTACTGAGCAGCAGTCGAAGATATCCCAAAGAGAACAGAAGAGTAGAGAAGGCAAGTGTGAGTACACAACTTGCACTAAACAAGTATAACACGAATTATGAGGCTCTATGGTTAGCTGACTCAACTGCATTAGCTTTTAATCTTGGCAAATTTTATTAAACCTATTTACTACAAGTGGATGATGTAACATCCAGGTAGTTAGAAACCTAGACACTAAGTTTGGATATCTTATATGTATGCTTGCTATGATGTAGGTGAGTTGTACAAGAGAACTAGGGGTATATTTGTAATTTATGAATTATATAAGTCCTTGAGTGTAATTGGGTAAATATGCCATTAAGTGTTAAATCTACATGACCATAGAGAAGAAAAGTACAAAAGTTAAGTTAAAACCTAAGAAAAATAGACTTTTGTTTGAAACTAAGGACCTATGTGTGATTAGCACAAAGATATAAGGGTTTACATGTGAAATAATTGAAATATAAAAGTAAAATTCAGATTTACTTAAGAACTAATGTGTAAAAATATAAGTAATCATGACGATCCAGAAAAATTGTAAACATGCCCAAAATTTGATCAAATTTAGGTGGGCAAAGACAAAGTTAATTTAAATTCCATCTTTGTTTCAAAATGCAATATGAAAAGCTATAAACTTTGAGTTTCTGAACCTAAGCCCTAAAGCAATGTTGTAGAGTTTGAAAAACTCTACAACTTTTATTTTGAACAATTTCTCATTTGACCTTTGTAGCAGTGAGGGATTTTAGTTTACCAAGAGGTCCCTGAATTTTTTTGGAAATCACAAGCAAGTCCCCCGGACCTCTCCCCTCTCTTCTTCCTCCTCGCGCACGTGGGCCCCTGCTCTGCTCGCCTGCCGCCGGCAGTGCTTCGCACCTGCTGCCTCTCTACCGCCGCCGCAGCGCCACCTCCTGCTGGGATCACATCCACGCGTCGCCCTCTTCCTCTCCCGGTCCAGTTCCTCTCCCCTGGTGGCCTCCCGCGCGCGCGCCACGATTAACCGAGCGTCCGCCGGCCGCCACCTTCTCGTCCCCGTGGGGCGCTCACCGCAGAGCCTTAACTCGTTATCTCTCGCGCGCAACAGCATCACTTCAACGCCTACATTCTGTTCTTCCAGTTCCAGTACCCAATTTCGAGCACGCGACCCATATTCCACCGCCGCCGTCTTCTCTTGCTTCGGCTACGCACGGCATTCCCGTGGGCAGCCATCACCGGACCTCCTCCGTCCCAACCCATCTTCGTGCAAGCTTCCCCATTACTCGCTTGTGCTCGTTGAGCCCCTGTTGCTTTCCAATTGCAACCGGAGCTTCATCTCCGACGAGCGCCACTGTCGCCGCCTTCGGCCTCACCATGGGCAGCTCACTCCGGGCTCTCCCGCGCCACCACAACCCCCTAGCTAGCACTACATCATCCCTGTGAAGCTCCACGACCCATCCATTAGCTCTCTAGTCCAGCACATCAACTTCCCGACGCTCGCCGGCATTCCTCCACGCCGCCGCTGCTACTGTCTCCGTCGGTCACCCCTGATCCAACACGTATGCGTCCAATTGGTTGCACCTACACCTTCCCCATGACTTACTGGTTCTCGTGCGCAGGTCCCCTACCGACGTTGACCGCTGAAGCCTCGCCGCTGACGGTGACCTCTCCACCGCCACCTCGGGTCCTCGTCGAGATCCATCTTTCCGACCACCCCAGCCCTCGACACGAGGTGCAACAGAATCGTCGTGAGCTCCAACATCCTCTTCTGCCCTCGGACCTCGCCGCCGGCGACCTGTTTCGCCGGAACACGGCCGCCCTTTCTTTGCTCTGCTTCTGTCTCTAGCCCAGGGACTTCGGGTTAGAAGAAATAGAAGACCAGGGGGTTTTCTGCAAAGCCTTAGACTCAGATGAATAGTGCCCGAAGGACCCCCTTGTGTAATTATATTGCCAACTTTGAAATTCTATATCAATTCAGGGAAAAATCATAAAAATGCAAACTAAAATTTGTTGGAATCCTTAGTTAAAGATCTACAACTTTACTTAAGGGATAAACTTCAGTTTTTGAATGTTTTGTATTCTAATTTAAAGGTTAATTTTAGTTACTTGTAGGCTTAGGGAATGCATAGTAATTGTTTGAAAAATGATAAAAATGTGAAATCAGTTGGGTTAATTTTCTTTTAACATGTAGAATTTAAGAAAAATAATTATCCTATCATTAAGTGATATTTCTTAGAATATAAGTTTAATTACAACTAATGCATAAGTTAACTTTGTATAATTAATTAATATCATAAATTTAAATGCTCTAGAATCATGAAAATATTTTCTAAGTACTGTTCTATAATAGTGTAGTCTGTTACTAAATTTCCAACCCAAGATTAGGTGGAAAACAACTAAAAAAAATTGAACATGTTATAATAAGTACATAATTTAACATCAACATGAAATTCATATAAATAATTAGTGTAGTCAATAAATAAATCTATTTAATATAGTTGTTAGGAACCACCCCAACCTGTTGTCCCATGCCACTAGTTAGATACTTAGCATAGTTAAATCTGCTATTTAATGTATCTAAATAAAATAATTAATACTCTATAAATGACTGCCCAGTACAAGATAGTTAGGTTGTTTGTTGAAATGTAATGTTCTTTTCTTTGGATTGCAACTTTATTGTGAAATAACATAAAAGTATATGCATTCCATAACTTATAGCTTTGCATATCATGTAGACTCGACTACTCTCGCCGACGGTGACTACGAGCTCATTCTGGAACAAGGAGAGGAATCAACTGAAGAACCCGGGAACACCGTCGAAGGATTAACTGAAGCTCCGAACCAAAGTTCGGATAACTTTGACCCTACCACTTCCAATCCTACGCAAGAAGGCAAGCCCCGGATATAACCCCTACTTTATTTACACTGCAAACTATACTATTTATATATATCTTTATGCATTAAGTTCTTAGGAGTTGTTTGGAAACCTTAGTTGCATAATTCCAGTAACCGATGTGTTGAACACTAGAACTTGAGTCCGAGTAGCTGCTCTGCTTATAGGACCGGTAAAAGTCAGGTGATTCCCTGTCACTCGCACGATATAGGAACTGTACTGTTTACATTACTGTTATCACTATAAGGATGACAGACGGGAATTATGTGGAGTATCATATTTGAGATGATACCCTGTCTGTGTTGCTGAACTGGATAAGGCCACAGTGTGTGGTAGCGGTGGTTAAGCGTTTGAAAGTACTAGCCACATGCCGTGAAATATGGTAAGCGGTAAGCCTAGTAACCAATCGGCCCGAGGAGTGGACATACCCCCCACCACATGTATTTGGTTCTTTTGGTTACTTGGTTCGACGTGTAGGAATACGTGTTGCTGGGCAACCAGGAGTACGGGTTTTGTAGTCGCGCTACAGACGTACGTCCTGCACTTTGGAAGTGCGTATGGTCCTACAGTCGCTTGTGGTGGATCTGATCCACGAGTCGGAATGAAAGGCAAACGGTTGCTTCGGAACGACCCTTTGGTGTTCCAAGCGTGTGTGTTAGGTTTACCCTTGCAAGGTTTTGAAATTCGATTCAGGAATCGTCCGTTTCTCGCGGAGATTGAGACTGCTTAATCCCTTTGCCACATAGAGTAACAAGAGCAACTATGTGATTGTCAAAGATGATGACTTGATTAAAGATACTACCATGTTTGAGTAGATATAGGTGCTTACCTAGAATGGTTAATCAACTAGAATCCTGAAAACTAAAAGTTGAAATTAAGGATCTACTCTTTGTTGCTTTTCAGCTGAAAACTCTACCCAAAACCTGAAAAGCCTGCATAAGTCTAGGTACATGGCTAAGTATACCATGAGCGGGTAAGTCTTGCTGAGTATTAGTATACTCAGTCTTGCTTTTGTTGATTTACTTTAGGTAATCTCCCTGATGAGCCAGCTTTCATTACACCGTGGCCCTACCCCCTGCCTGATGGTTGGTCCGTGGAGTGAGATCCATCCCCGGCCAACACAGATTCCGTCGAGTGATATCATACCAGGGTTAGCATGATATCCGTAATAACGACGTGTACAGTGTTCGTGTTCTCAAACTCCGCTGCTGTGACTTAAAACTTAAACCGTTTTTGTAATAATGTCCCTCGTTGGACACTAATGTTACTTTTATATCCTTATGTAATATATCTGCCTGTGATGTAAAGTGTAATGGCATTTATATCTCTGGACTCGCCTTCGTGCGAGGTACCTTGTTGGATCCTGCTTTCGGTGGTTTATCGGGACGTTACCCGACAGGCCAAGGGATTATACCGTTTGAAGCACGAGGTAGCCCTGAAGAGAGGACTCGCGTACTTGAGCCGGTGTAATTCAGGTTGGTTCTGCCACAGATGAATTACCATGAACCCAAGTTATAGAATAATTAATTAAACTTTCCCATGAGTCTACTGAAATCCAATCCAAACCACCAAAGATAAACCCCACTAATCAGACGGAGGATCTGGGCCGCTCATAACCGTGAGCACGGCTAGTATACCAGTTTTACACTCTCGAGAGGTTGCACAACTTTACCCACAAGTCGTGAGCTACGCTAGTTGTTCATCACACTTCCTTAGGTGAGATGACTAGCAAGCGCACTACGAGACCGTTACAAAGGACCACGTTAGTAAGGTGTAACCGCTAAGGTTTCTGGATCGACGATGATGGGGCCCACCTCATGGGGGTACAAGCACACAGCACAGACCAAGCCGGAGGAGCAGGGACCATTGAAGCTTACCGCCCCTCTTGCCCAGCAGGTAAGTTACTCCCAAACCAAAATGACCTAGTTAGTAAGTCAAGACCGTCCCATTCCAGTCTTGTGGTTGCGCGGTTGTCCTAGATTGTTGCTCTATGAACCGGTCCTTATGGAGAGTGGCCAACCAAGCACTAAGTACCGTGCTGGCCCCCCTAAACCATGTTTCTACAAAAAAAAACATATTTTAACGAGACGTGAGCCGCTCAAGCACACAGCACAGAGGGCCACTCTCAGAATCAAGTTGCATATACCATTAATCAAATTTAATTAAAAAGGACCATAATGTGAGAGCACAGCACCTAGCACAACTAACCAAAATGCAACCCAAGGTATTTATATAAAGGATAAAAGTGGCTAGAAAATCCTTATAGGCATACAGTATTAAAATGCAGTATGAAATTGTAGTTAAAAGTGATAGGATGTTCATGTTTTACTTGCCTTCCTCAAAGTTCTCCTGCTGCTGCTCAAAGGGCTCTGAAGAAGGTGGCTCCTGGTACTCCTCCGAGGGCTCAACGTCTACTCACGATCGCAACGCCAAAACATGGTCCACACAGGCACATACATGCAAACAAGGACAAAAGATAAGAAACAGTACAACAATACAATAAAACAGCACATAACACTAAGCTAAAATTATTCTACGTGTTACCACGATCGCCTGGGCGTGAAAACTACCTAAAACGGAGCTAAGACGCGAAAACTAGGGCTAAAACAAGGTCTAGGGGCTTAACTGCGAGAAAACCGAAGTTCCAGGGGGTTCCGCGCGAAAACTAGGGACTTATACACAATTATACTATAGACGCAGGGTCTAACGTGCAAAAACTATAGGGCTGGACGGCGGACCCAAAATCTAGAAAGCTCAGGGGCTTCGGTGCAAAAATAGGGGCTTAACTGGAATTACTTTTGAACTAACGTGGACTGCGGGTTGATTTCAAAAAAACTCAGGGGCTCTTTAGCAAAACCGCACGGCCGAAGCAGTACCTTCTGATCTGGGCCGTCAGATCTGGATCGGACGGTTCAGGCGAGTTCCGGTTCGGACGGTCCGATCTGAACGGCGAGGGTCCGGACGGTCCAATCTGCACGGGGAAACGGACTATCCAATCTGATCGCTGTAGATCGAACGGCTAGGGTTAAAAGGGCTGCAGCCAGTGGTGGAACTCACCAGCGACCTTGTTCCATGGCGGAGCACAGCTCGGGGCTCGCCGGAGTTCATTGGAATTGATGCTCCGGGGGTCAAATCGACCGGCTCTGTGTCTGGCGCGATCAGCGCGTCATGCGTGATCTTCCTGGGGCTAAGGTGGGGCTCGGGGGTGCTCTGGGCTGCGCGCGCGGCGGTGGAGGTGGTCCTGCACGGCGGTGCACACCGGCGTGCGGTGTTTCAATCTAAGCAAGGGCCAAGATCTACGACATCTAGTGCCAAAAGGACCAAGGGGACATGCTGATGCTCACCGAGGGCTTGGATTGATCGGAGAGGCAGCGCAAGGTGGTCGGTGGACAGGTCCGAACGGCGGGGATGGGCGGCGCTCGTGGGGGAGGTCGATGCAGGGCGTCTCCGGGCTTCTGATCCCCACGGGTCTGCTCGTGGTGCTCCTACGGAGATGCCACGAGGGTTAAGAGGGTCGGAGGGCTACCGACGGCGAGGAATCGAGGGTGAGGAGCAAGTCACCGGCGGTGGTCCTCGGGTGGAATTCCGGCGCTACACGGGTCGGGGTCGTGAGGGAAGAGCTTAGGAAGCTTCCTGGCGGTGGGGCGGAGCTGACGCGGGGGCTTGGCCGGGGCTGGGGTGCGGCGGAGCGGCCAGTCCACGGCGGAGCAGAAGGCTTGGTGCGGTGGAGCAAGGCGGGCAAAGGCCTAGGGTTTAGGGCGGCGGCCACTAGTAGGGGATAAGGGCGCAGGGGGTTTGGGGGATCCTATTTGTGGGGTGGCGGAGCACCCTTGGTGTGCGAGCCCGGCGCAGCGGCTCGCCGGAGATCTCGGGCAGTCATTGCGCGGTCGGTGATGCGGGGGAAGAAGAAAGGAAAGGAGAAAGGGGGTGCCGACAGGTGGGGTTGGGCGGTCAGCGGGAAAGGGAGAGAGTGAGCACGCGGAGGAAGTGGGCCACCGGGAAAAAGAAGCGCGAGCAACTTGGCCGAGCTGGGCTGCGCACGGGGAGGAGGAAAAGGAGGAACAGGCCGGGCTAGCTGGGCCGAGGGGAAAGAGAGGAGTTAGGCTGCCGGGACTGGTCTGTTCTTACCAAACCCTTTCCTATTTCCTTTTCTAGTCCTTTTGAAACTCAAATCTATTTGAATCCAAATGATCTTTTGAATTCAAACCCTGTGCACTCAATCCAATAAAACATAGGCACCAGCATGAATGCACAATCATGTTGAACTAAAATAAATTTTAATTCTTTGTGGAATTTAATTAAATTAAATGCAAGCTAGGCAAGATAAATCCTTAGAAAATTACTGGAGCCCATTTAAATTCATTATAAATCTCAGAATTTTACATTAGGGTGTTACAGTCAGCTCGATACCTGCAGGGGATCCGGCGATATCACGATCGCAACGTGAAGGAACGATCGTTCAATATAGGCGATCTGGTCCTACGCCGCATCCAAGATGAGTCCGGCTTACACAAGCTCAACTCAAGGTGGGAGGGTCCATTCGTCATCAAGCAGGTTACAAGACCGGGGTTGTATCGACTACAATACCCCGAGGGTCAAGATATCCCAAATTCCTGGAATATTCAGAACCTGCGCAAGTACTACCCATGAAGAAGCACGCGTGGACAGTCGTTCTCCGGATGCCTATGCGGCCTTTTTCTTCCGAATCAAATTGGAGGCTGCGTGCCACAAAATTCGGAATGTAAATTTTTCTGTTAACAGATGGAGGCTCCGGCCACGTTCATGTTTTATAAATTGACTTCTTGCCATAAGTTGTGACGGAGGCTACGGCCACGTTCTTGTTTTGTCGACTTCGTATTATAAGTTTGACGGAGGCTTCAACTACGTTCATGCTTTATATGAATCGACTTCCGCCGTGACCTTTGATGGTCGCTTGCAACGATGGTCGCACTTTTTCCAACAAATTCGATCCGTTCGATTAGGTTTATACCTAACTTGTTGGATGGGCTCGCATGAGGAGCTATTTTGAGTACATCCAGAGTCATTGCACTCGGAGTAGTTTCTTTTTCTACCATAAGCATGGCAGTCTCGTGGCAATGCTCGCATTTTTCCCAACAAATTTGATCCGTTCGATTAGTTTTATACCTAACTTGTTGGATGGGCTCGCATGAGGAGCTATTTCGACTACATCCAGAGTCGTTGCACTTGGGGTAGTCTCTTTTCTGCCATAAGCACGGCAGTCTCGCGGCGATGCTCGCATTTTTCCCAACAAATTCGATCCGTTCGATTAGGTTTATACCTAACTTGTTGGATGGGCTCGCATGAGGCGACTACATCCAGAGTTGTTGCACTCGGGTAGTTTTGTTTTCTGCCATAAACACAGCAGTCTCGCGGCGATGCTCGCGTTCATTCCCAACAAGTTTGATCCGTTCGTTTGGTTCATACCTAACTCGTTGGACACGCTCCTATGAGGAGCAATTTCGACTACACCCAGAGTCATTGCGCTCGGGGTAGTTTCGTTTTCCTTGCCATAAGCACGGCAGTCCCGCGATGATGCTCGCGTTCTTTCCTAACTAGTCAGACCCGCTCGATGGGGATGTGTCTAACTTGTTGGATGGTTTCCTACTCGGAGCCACTACGACTACCTCCAGGGTCGTTGCACCCAGGGTAGTATCTACTACTTTGCCTTCAAAACTGGATGACAATTCAGCTAAGGCACGTACAAGTAGAGACATCAAATAAAATATATACAAGGAAATCGAGTACTTGTTTTTTACATTCTAATCTTGCAGTACATTTTTTACTATCTGTTCCGCTACAGGTTGGGCTTCTGGGAGGTATGTGTTGAATTGATCCTCAGTGCACTTCACAGCCACTCCCTGCGCGAACATCTCTAGTTGTGCTTCTGGCCAAAAGGATTTTACAAAAGCAAGCGCGTGGCTGACACACGCAACTGGGGCCTCTGTGAGGAATTTGATGACCTTTTGCGGCACTCTGAGAAGTTGTTCCAGCAAAGGTTGCTCACCCGCGTCACCTTCTTCTGGTGGATCCACCATTTCCACCAGCTGGTTGGCGGCTCCTCTGAGGTCCTCCAACTCCTTTTGCCACCGCTCCTTCTCCTCGCCCAGCGTCTTGATCTGCTGAAGGCAGTTGGCGAACTGTTCTTCAGTGTTGGCAACTACCTTCTGTAGCCTCTCGACGTCATCTGTACGGTGATACAGCATATTCTTCATGTTAGTAAGTAGCTCTTCTTTATATGTTAAAATTTTCCTAAGCTCTGTGGTGAAGGTATTTTCAGAATACAAGATAAATTGTTAAGGGAAAAGTACTCGAGAGAAGAAAGGGGCCTACCTTGGTGCACTTTCTTCTGCTATCTGAGCTGCTCCTGGAGCTCGGAGTGGGCCTTCTCGAGGTTGCGGCGGTTGTTCTTGAGCAGCCACGTCTCTCGCGTCCGCTCTTGTTTCAGCTTGTCGAGCTCTCTCCGAAGATAGATGTTCTTCGTCAGCTCTTCGGATATGCGCTTTTCCTTGGCAGCAAGCTCCTGGTGGCCACTCACGACTGTTTTCAACTTCTTGGACTTCTTCTGAGAGTGCGTGATTACGTTCTGCATAAAAAGAGGAGATTAAGACAAGCAACTCGACAACGTATACAAGCAGAAGAGCAATCATGTCTTACCATGGCAAAATCATACAACTCTTTGTAGGCCTTCTTGAAGGTCTTTATGTTGCTATCTGTCAGCATTGGATCATCCACCAGATCGGTGGTGATGATGTTCTGGTACCCGGGCCCGGCAATCAGCAGACCACCAGGACTCCTTGAGGTTCCTGTGGCTTCTTGAAGGTGGCTGCCGGGCACCTGCAAGTCAAGATGCATTCAGTGCATAATGCCCGGGGTCTAAGCAGCTAGCCGTGGGCGGTCAGACACTTACCTGAGCCATCTGCAGGAGCGGCATCAGGGGCCTCGACTTGTTCTTCACCACCAGCCCCGGCTTCGGCTTGTTGGGGCTTAGGGGGTTGCAGGTCGGGCAGCATCACGTCTGCCTCGGGGACTGGCTCTGTGGGCATGGGTGCCTCTAGGGCTGATGGCTTGGGGGCTGGGGTAGCTGCGGCCGGTTTTGGCTTGTGCTTCACGGCGCTTGCAGACCTAATGAAAGTAGAGTCAGTTATATCATTACAAGTCGAAAAGAGCAGAATGTTCATTGTGCAACAAGATGTACACTTACGGCGAAGACCTCTTCATGACGGCCTTCTTCACCCTCATGGCCCGTGGTGTCCCAACCATGGTACTTGTTGCTGGCGGCGGGGTGACACTAGCTGGTGGCGCGGTGCTCGCCACGGCAATGGTAACCGATCCTATCGCCAAAGCTCCTGGATCCGTTCCCATCTCTTGGCGCCCGGGCTCGGGTGGAGAAGCGGGTGGACTGCAAACGGAAAACATCAGCGTGCAATTATATTGATGTATGACAACAAGGTAGCATATTCATACCTGGAGGATTCGACTTCTTGCACTTTTTGTTTGCGCACAACCCGGTGACCCTGCGGGACCGAAGGCAGAGTATCGGTCAACTCCACAGATGGTCCGGGGGAGTTGCCTCTTCTCGCCTCCCTCTTGATTTCCCTTTCTACCAGGGGGCTCCCGCCTTCAGTGGACTCGCTGCCGGGCAAAGCCTCGGCTACTCGAGCCCTCTTCGCTTCGGCTGCGGCGCTGGGGAGAAGGTGGTCCGGCCGAGGGATGTCGGGTTGCGGCGGGTAGCTCCAGTACACTTCTGTGTGACCCTGTAGGAGGTTCTCAGTTAGCAGTGGCAGAACAGTGGATCTGGTCTTCAACAAAAAGTAGTCGAATTCTTACCGGTTTTGGAGGATTTCGTGCAGAGAACAGCTGTGGGACGTAGGGAACTGCATCCACATCCAGTAGCACCTGCCTGACTCCGGTGAGTGTAGCTTCGTCCATCAGTTCCTCTGCGCACATGCGATATGGATCTTCAGCACCCTTGTACTCGAATCCAAGTATATGGCGTTGCTGGATTGGCTGGACTCGGCGCTTGAAGAAGGAAAACATCATGGATGCGCCGGTCACTCCCATTTCCTTATGAGCTGCTATGGTGTCTAGCAACTCATCGACCTGATCCATGTCCCCCTTGGGAACTTCGATATTCCACTCCGGCCTTACAACAGGTGGTCTATTTGATTTTTCCGAGAGTTGGGGGGCATGATTTTTGATCTAAAACCAATGATTTTTCCACCCGGGAATGTTGGAGGGGAATTTGTACGAAATATACTTATCGTCGGCTTGTTGTCTAAGTTGGATGCCGGCGCCCCCTACAACAGATGGATTCTTGGAGGTGGGTTGTGGTTTTACTCAGAATAGGAAGCGAAAAAGATCCCAATAGGGTTCGATTCCGAGGAAGGCTTCACAGAAATGGATAAAGATTGAGATATGGCAAATGGAATTCGGGTTGAGATGATGGAGTTCAAGCCCGTAGTAGTAAAGAAGGCCCCGGAAAAAAGAGCAATAGGGGAGGGCCAAACCCCGTTCAGCAAAATGGTAAAATATGATGATTTCGTCCACATTTTACATGGAGAAGGGTTCACGAAATGATGGGTGCCAATTGACAAGATTCTTGTCTTAGAGCAATCCCTCGAAAACAAGCTTATTGAGGTCGTTGAGGGAGCACTTACTATGTGTCCACTCCCCGGACTGCGGCTGCGCCTCCTTCTTCTTCCCATCCTTCTCTGATCTCTTGAGCGCCATCTCTAGATCCGCTCGCCACGAGTTGCTTGGGGGCTGCAGGGAGAGGGGCGGGGAGATTTAGGTGGATTGGGGTTCTCCAAGAGGATGAAGGCAGAGTGTGGCTCTATTTGGGGGATTTTAGTGGTTCTTGGCGAATTGCAGATTGGAAGCACAGTTTTTACTCAACGTTACCGCGGGGTTAAATAACTAGTGGATTGGTGCAGTTTTACTATTTTGAAGTTGAAGAGTTGTTTCAAGGAATATTCGGAAGTTGAGGGGTCATTTGGTGGATTGTTTAGATAAAGTATTCGATTAATCATTTTTTCAGGATTAATTGTCCTGAAAAAAGGGGTTTTTTGAATTCCAGATCTAACTTCCATCATTTGTACCATCACACCAATTATTTACCATGTGGATATTTTTACACTGCATGCCACGACTTTTGGATCCTTATTTCCAAACATGAGATATTTGGATTCATGGCTCGGGGGTTGCGGGATACGTGGCATTGACTACTTATTTTTTCGAATTTATTTGAAAAGGTAAATAAGGAAGATTCGAGACTAATACGACCCTCAGCCTGATTCTCCGATTCAACCTAAGGCTCGGGGGCTACTCCATATGGAGTGTGATTTTTCAATCGCACACCATACCAAAGAAATAGTTCGGGGCATGAGCACCTCATAGCTTCGATGCAGCCAAGTAAGTACTCGAAGAAGAACTTTAAGACGGAGCTTCAAAAGAAGCCGAATACTACTTCAAAAGTACTCGAGAAGCCTGCAGTACTCAGCTACGAAGAGCTCAGGGGCTTGTCAGACTTGGGGCCACGGGACTGTGTACATAACATAGTTTAAACAGGCTTAAGAGATAAAGCCCATCTTATCTCTTATTTATCTCATTTATCTCTTATTTATCCCATATGAATAGGAGATAGAGTTAGTTGGTACACAAGGAATCTACTCGATTTGTATTCGGTTACGATTCCTTATCTAGTATCGGACTAGGATTCTTGTAACCCTGACCTCCCGGATATATAAAGGGGGGCAGGGACCCATTCAAAACACAACATCAACACCCAAGGGAATACAAACCACCATACAGGACGTAGGGTATTACGCGCCTCGCGGCCCGAACCTATCTAAATCTTGTGTTCCTTGCACCTTCGAGTTCCTGATCTCAGCGTCTCCTCACCTAAACTTACCACCTTGGGTATACCCTTCAGTGGGCAGCCGGTAAAACACTGACATAGTCCACTTTGGAGCTCAACCAATTATATGCTCCTGGTCACCAAGTCTCTCCTGGTCAAGGTCTTGAGCTCGCCACTAAGGCTCTTGCCAAGCCAGATGAAAAGCTTGCGACAAAGGCAAGTCCCACAACTCCCTTCCACAAGTCATCTTAATGGGTTCTTCACTACGAAGCTTCTCCACCAAGGAATGTGTCTCCTCGTCCCCATACACGGTCATCATCGCCGCAAGCTGGAGGGTCGATGACTAGTAGACGAGCCACTAAGACTCCAAGGGTACCATGCACAAAGCCTACAAGGTTGGTGTCGGTGTTTCACCGGCTGCCCACTGAGGGGTATACCTGCGGCAGTAGGTTTAGGTGAGGAGACGCCGAGATTAGGAACTCGAAGGTGCAAGGAACACAAGATTTAGATAGGTTCGGGCCGCGATATGCGTAATACCCTATGTCCTGTATGGTGGTTTGTATTGCCTTGGGTGTTGATGTTATGTTTTGAGGGGGTCCCTGCTCCCCCTTATATATCTGGGAGGACAGGGTTACATGAATCCTAGTCCAATACTAGCCAAGGAATCGTACTCGAATACAACTCGAGTAGTTTCCTTCTGTACCGACTAGTCCTACTTCGCATGCAAGTAGAGTACAACACAAATAAGAGATAAGACAAGCTTTATCTCCTAATCCTGTTTGAACTATGTTATGTACACAGTCCCGTAGTCCCAGGTCTGACAAGCCCCGGAGCTCTTCGTAGCTGAGTACTGCAGGCTTCTCGAGTACTTTCGAAGTAGTCTTCAGCTTCTTTTGAAGCTCCGCCTTGAAGTTCTTCTTCGAGTACCTTCTTAGTTGCATCGAAGCTATGAGGTGCTCATGCCCCGGATTATTTCTCCGGTATAGTGTGCGATTGAAAAATCGCACTCCATATGGAGTAGCCCCCGAGCCTTAGGTTGAATCGGAGAATCAGGTTGACGGTCACATTAGTCTTGAATCTTCCTTACTTATTTTTCAGATATATTCAAAAAAATAAGTAGTCGATGGCACGTATCTCGCAGCCCCTGAGCCTCGAATCCAAATCTCACAGGTTTAGAAATAAGGATCCAAAGGTCATGGCATGCAGTGAAAAAACGTTCCCATGATAACTGGTGTGGTGGTACGAATGATGGAAGTTAGATCTGGAATTCGAAAAACCCCCTTTTTTGGGACAATTAACCCTAAAAAATAATTAATCGAATATTTTATCTAAACAATTTACCAAATGACCCCCTCATCTTCCGAATATTCCCTGAAACGACTCTTCAACTTCAAAACAGTAAAACTGTATCCGGCCGCTGGTTATTTAACCCCGCGGTAACACCAGGTATAATCCGTGCTTCCAATCGTCAATCCGCCAAGAAATTTCCGAATCCCCAATCAAATCTGCGCTCCACCTTCACCCCCTTGGAGAGCCCCAACCTAGCCAAATCTCTCCACCCCTTTCTCCGCAGCCCCCGAGCAACTCGTGGCGAGCAGATCTAGAAATGGCGCCCAAGAGATCCAACGAGAAGGATGAGAAGGGGAAGGAGTCGCAGCCGCCGTCTGGGGAATGGACTCAAAGTTAGTGCTCCAACAATGATCTCATGAAATTGTTTCCGAGGATTTGCTTCAAGAAAAAAGTCTTGTCAACTGGTGCCCCTCTTTTCGCAAACCTCTTCCTATGGAAAATGTAGATAAAATTATCATATTTTACCATTTTGCCGAACGGGGTTTGGCCCTCCCCTCTTGCTCTTTCTTCCGAGGCCTTCTTTATTTCTACGGGCTTGAGCTCCATCACCTCAACCCGAATTCAATTTGCCACATTGCCATCTTCATCCATTTTTGTGAAGCTTTCCTTGGAATTGAGCCCCACTGGGATCTTTTCCGCTTCTTTTTCCGAGTAAAGCCGCAGCCCACCTCAAAAAATCCATCCATTATAGGGGGTGCCGGCATCCAGCTTAGACAACAAGCCGGCGATAAGTACCTTTCCTACAAATTCCCCTCCAATATTCCTGGATGGAAGAGCCATTGGTTCTACATCAAGAACCATGCCCCCCAGCTTCCTGAAAAATCCGGCAAACCCCCTGTCGTGAGGCCAGAGTGGAACGCCGAACTCTCCAGAGGAGACCTGGACCAAGTCGATGAGTTGCTTGCCATCATAGCAGCTCATAAAGAAATAGGAGTGACCGGAGCATGTGTGATGTTTTCCTTCTTCAAACTCTGGATCCAGCCAATCCAACAATGACATACACTAGGCTTCGAGTACATAGGCACTGAAGATCCCTCTCGGATATGCGCAGAGGAGTTGACTGACGATGCTGCGCTCATCTGGGTCAAGCGAGTGCTGCTGGACGTGAACCCAGTTCCCTACGCCCCGTAGTTATTTTCTGCGCAAAATCCTCTAAGTATTCGACTACTTTTTTAGAACAAGTTCTGTTGTTCTGCCACTGCTAACTGAAAATCTTCTGCAGGGATACACAGAGTTGTACCGAAGCTATCCACCACAACCCGACATCCCCCGACCAGACCACCTTCTTCCCAGCGCCGCGGTAGAAGCAAAAAAGGCTCAAGCATCCAAAGCTCAACCAAGCGACAAAACAACTGAAAGCGAGAGCCCCTGGTGGAAAGGGAAACTGAAGGGAAGGCGAGAAGGAACAACTCCCCCGGACCATCCGTGGAGTTGAACGAAACTCTGCCTTTGGTCCCGCGGGGACGTCGGGTTGTACGCAAACGGAGTGCACACGTAGTCGAGCCCCACAGCTATGAAGTTGCTGCCCTGGTGAATTGTCAAATATCGGAATTGTTGCATGCTGACATTGTCTTTTTATAGTCCTTCTGCTTCTCCTTCCGACCCCAAGCGCCAGAAGGTGGCCGAGACCGAATTCACTGGGAATGATGTTCCAGCAGATGATCCGCAAAGACTGCTGGGTTGGACCCATCGACTACTTCCGCAGGAGTAGTAACCATTGCCGTGGCGGGCACCGTGCTACCAGCTGGTGTGACCCCACCACTAGCAACGAGTACCGTGGTTGAAATACCATGGGCTCTAAGAGTAAAGAAAGCTGTCATGAAGAAATCTTTGCTATAAGTGTAGATCTTTTCTTGCATAATGTAGATCCTATTCTTTTCAACCTGTGTAGTAACATATCTGATTCTGCTTCATTAGGTCTGTAACTGATATGAGGTTTAAGCCAAAGCCTGCCGTGTCTACTCAAGCCCCCGGGTCGCCAGCACCCGAGGAGCCAGCCCCCAAGGAACCAGCCCCCGAGGAGGACACGACACTGCCCGACCCAACACCCCCCGAGCCCCAGCAACCCAAAACCAGTGCTGGTGGTGAAGAACAAGTTGAGGCCACAGATGCCACTCCTACAGATGGCACAAGTAAGCATCTAACCTCCCATGGATAATTGCTTAGACCACAAACAACATGTACTGAGTGCGTCTTGACTTGAAGGTGCCCAACAACCATCTACTGAGGAAGCTGCAGGGACCTCAAGGAGCCCTGGAGATCTGCTGGTGGCTGGACGCAGATACCAAAACATCATCACCATAGATATAGTGGATGATCCGATCCTGACGGACAACAACATACGATACTTCAAGAAAATCTCCAAAGAGATGTACAATTTTACCCTGGTAAGGCATGATTACTCTTCTGCCATTATACGTTGTTGAGTTGTTTGTCTTAATCTTTCCCCCTATGCTGGATGTGATCAAGCTCTCACAACAGAAATCCAAAAAACTGAAAGCAGTCGTGAGTGGCCACCAAGAACTCCACGCAAAGGATAAACGCATATCAGAGGAGCCGACGAAGAACATATATCTTCAGCGAGAGCTCGACAAGTGAAGCTGGAGCAGACGCGAGAAACGTGGCTCCTCAAGAACGATCTCCACAACCTTGAGAAGGCCAACTCCGAGCTCCAGGAACAACTCAAAGAACAGAAAAAGGCGCACCAAGGCAAGCCCTTTCTTCCCTCAAGTACTTTCTCATAACAATTTATCTTGAATGCTGAAAACTGTCTTCACCGCAGAGCTTAGGAAAATCATAACATATAAAGAAGAGCTACTTACTAACATGAAGAATATGCTGTATCGCCGTACAGATGACGTCAAGAGGCTGCAGAAGGTGATCGCCGACACCGAACAACAGTTCGCCGACTGCCTTCAGCAAATCAAGACGCTGGGCGAAGAGAAGAAGCAGCGACAGAAGGAGCTGGAGGACCTCAAGGGAGCCGCCCAAAAGCTTGTTGACATGGTGGACCCACAAGAAGGCGGTGAAGCAGATGAGCGGCCCTTGCTGAAGCAACTTCTCGGAGCGCCGCAGAAGGTCCTCAGTTTCCTCACTGAAGCCCCCATCGCGTGCGTCAGCCATGCTCTTAGCTTTGTAAAATCCTTTTGGTCGGAGGCTCGACTAAAGGCGTTCGCGCAGGGTGTGGCTGCATAGTGCTCTGAAGAACAATTCAACGAGTACCTCCAAGAAGACAAATCTGCAGCAGAAAAGATAGTAAAAAGTATACTACAGGATTGAGATGTCGTAAAAACAAGTACTCTTTTCCTTGTATATATTTGTCTTTGATGTCTCCACTTGTATGTGCCTTATGACTGAATTATCATCCAAGTTCAAAGGCTAAGTAGTAGACACCACCCCGGGTGCAGCGACCCTAGAAATAGTTGAAGTAGCTCCGAATAGGAACCCATCCAACAAGTTAGATATACCCCGATCGAGCAGGTCTAACCAGTTAGGAAAGAATGTGAGCGTCGTCGTGTGACTATCGTGCTTATGGCAAGAAATCAAAACTACCCTGAGTGCAATGACTCTGGGCGTAGTCAAAATATCTCCTCATATGAGCCCGTCCAACAAGTTAGGTATAAACCGATCGAACAGATCTTACTTGTTGGGAAAAATGCGATCGTCATCGCAAACGACCATCAAAGGTCATGGCAAGAAGTCGATTCATATAAAGCATGGACGTGGCCATAGCCTTCGTCAAAACTCATGACAAGAAGTCGATTTATATAAAACATGGACGTGGCCGTAGCCTCCGTCAAAACGCATGACAAGAAGTCAATTTATATAAAACATGAACGTGGCCATAGCCTCCGTCAAAACTCATGATAAGAAGTCGATTTATATAAAATATGAACGTGGCTACAGCCTCCGTATGTTAATCGAAAAAATTTACATTCCGAATTTTGTAACACATAGCCTCCAAATTGATTCGGAAGAAAAAGGCTGCCTAGGCGTCCGGAGAACAGCTATCCCCGCACGCCTTCTCACAGGTAGAACTTGCGCAGGTTCTGAACATTCCAAGAATTCGGGACATCTTGGCCGTTGGGGTATTGGAGTCGATACGACCCTGGTCTTGTAACCTGCTTGATGACGAACGGCCCTTCCCACCTCGAGTTGAGCTTGTGTAAGCCGGACTCATCTTGGATGTGGCATAGGACCAAATCGCCTATACTGAATGACCGTTCGCTCACGTTGCGGTCGTGATATCGCTGGATCCCCTGCAAGTATCGTGCTAACTGAACAAGAGCAGTGCAGCGAGCCTCTTCGACAGAGTCAAGCTCTAACTGCCTTGCTTCATCCGCCTCGCCTTCATTGTACATTTAAACCCTTGGGGATTTCCACATGATGTCGGCTAGTAAGATAGCTTCGGAGCCATAGACAAGGAAGAAAGGTGTTTGTCCTGTGGCTTTTGACGGCTGAGTCCTGAGCCCCAGATGACATGTGACAACTCGTGTATCCACTTTCCTCCTTTCTTGCTATTTTCATCATAGAGTCTTTTCTTGAGACCCTCGATTATCATGCCGTTCGCCCTCTTGACTTGACCATTGGCTCTTGGGTGTGGAATAGAGACATTTTTGACCTCGATGCACGTATTTTCACAGAACTTCCAAAACTGGTTGGCCGTGAAATTTGAACCCTGGTCTGTGATGATGGTGTTCGGGAAGCTGAAGCGATGCAAGATATCGGAGATGAAATCAACGACTCGATCTGGTGTGAGCTTGGCTATCAGCTTGTACTCGATCCACTTGGTAAACTTGTTGATAGCCACCAATACATGGGTTAAACCGCCTGGCACCGTTGTGAAGGGCCCAATCATATCAAGGCTCCAGCAAGCGAATGGCTAGGATGGCGGTATATGGTGATGAGACTGTGAGATGGGATGTGAGATTGCTTGCCAAAGAATTGGCAGTTTTTGCATCTCCGCACGAGGTCCTTAGCATCGGACACTGCGGTGGGCCACCAGAAACCAACTCTGTATGCTTTCCCCACCAGCATTCTTGAAGCTGCGTGGTTGCCGCAAACGCCCTCATGTATCTCCCGCAGTATGTCGTAGCCATCTTCTCTCGTGACGCACTTCATGAGCACCCCTGATCGTGCGCCACGCCGGTAGAGCTTACTGTCGACTAGGACGAAACCCTTACTTCTGCGCATGACACGAGCTGCCTCTGCACTTCTTGCGTCCATCCCCACTGGTAGTCTTTGATCCCGGATGAAGTCGATATAAGCCTCTCTCCAGTCCTCTCAAAGCATCATAACCTCCCGATCAGGCTGTTGAAGGCCAGCATCAGTGGTTACCAGAGGTGAGGACTTGATGGATGGCTGTTTCAGCTCCTGGACGAAAACTCCTGCTGGAACCTGGGCGCGGGTGGATTCTAGCTTGGATAGTATATCTGCGCCAACATTATGCTCCCGTACCACATGATGAACCTCCAGGCCGGAAAATTTATTTTCCAGCTTGCGCACTTCTTGTACATAAGTGTCCATCATCTCCTTGTTGCAGTCCCACTCTTTGTTGACTTGCTGAACGACAAGAAGTGAATAGCCATATACAAGTAGTCGCTTGATGCCTAGTGATATCGCCAAACGTAGCCCGTGAAGCAAGGCTTCATACTCGGCTTCATTATTGGATACCTCCCAAAGGATCTGGAGGATATACTTCAGCTGTTCACCCTATGGAGAAATAAATAGGACTCCAGCACCGCCGCCATCAAGCTTAAGAGACCCATCGAAGTACATGGTCCAGTGCTCTTGCTTGTCGACTGGAGTTGGAATTTGATTCTCTCTCCACTCAGCCATAAAGTCGACTAGAGCTTGAGACTTGATTGCAGTGCATGGCTTGAAGTCGATTGACAAAGCCCCCAGTTCCACTGCCCACTTTGATATATGCCCCGTGGCATCTTGCTTATGGAAAATATCCGCCAATGAAAAATCCGTAATCACAGTGATCTTGTACTCGTCGAAGTAATGGCGCAACTTTCTCAATGTAATCAGAATTGGATATAAGAGTTTCTGAACTGTCGGGTATCGTACCTTGGATTCGGAGAGTACCTCACTGACGAAGTACACGGGCCTCTGCACTCCAAATGCATGGCCTTCCTCGCTGCACTCGACTACAATGGCACTGTTGACAACATGAGTTGTCGCCGTAATGTAGAGTAGTAGATCTTCTCCCAGCAATGGTGCTGTAAGGATCGGAGGAGACTGAAGGTGATGTTTCAGATCTTGCAAGGCTCGCTCAGCCTCCTCCATCCACTGGAATTTGTCTTGGCGTTTCAGGAGCTTGAAGAAGGGTAGTCCTCTCTCCCCGAGTCGGGAGATGAACCTGTTCAGGGTTGTCATACATCCTGTTAGCTTCTGCACATCTTTGATTGTGGTCGGAGCCCCCATATCAGTGATGGCCAAAATCTTCACAGGATTCGCTTCAATTCCCCGGTTGCTGACGATGAACCAGAGCAATTTCTTTGATGGTACTCCGAAAATGCATTTAGTTGGGTTGAGCTTCCACCGAAACCTGCGTAGGCTGCTGAACGTCTCTTCCAAGTCTGCAATCAGGTCATTGGGTTTCCTGGTCTTGATGACCACGTCATCCATGTAGGCTTCAACATTCGGATGCAGCTGATCAGCAAAGCACATCTGAATTGCGTGCTGATAGGTTGCTCCTGCATTTTTCAACCCAAAAGACATAGTTTTGTAAGCGTACGTCCCAAACGGGGTGATGAACGCGGTTTTGATTTGATCGTCCTCCTTGAACGCAATCTAGTGATACCCCGAATAGCAATCAAGGAAGCAGAGAAGTACACAACCCGTCGTTGAGTCGACAACTTGATCGATGCGCGGTAGCCCAAAGTGATCTTTTGGGCAATGCTTGTTGAGATCGGTGTAATCAATGCACATTCTCCATTCATTATTCTTTTTCCTTACAAGGACGGGATTAGCTACCCACTCTGGATAGATTACTTCTCTAATGAAGCTAGCCGCGAGGAGTTTAGCTATTTCCTGTTTAATTGCCTCACGCTTGTCGTGAGCGAACCTTCGAAGGCGTTGCTGTTTGGGCACAGTCTGTGGGTGTACATTCAGACTATGCTCGATCAGTTCCCTGGGTACCCCTTGCATATCCACTGGTTTCCACGTGAATATGTCTCGGTTAGCCCGAACGAAACTGACGAGCGCGAGTTCCTATTTCTCATCTAAGCCTGCGCCGATAACGGCGGTCTTGGATGAGTCACCCTCCTAAAGCTAGATCGACTTGAGGGCCACATCGCCGGTCGACTGGATGCTTGACTTACTAGCCTTTCTCGAAGGGATCTCCAGCCTGGCTTGGGAGAGCTACTACGCGGCCGCGAGTACTTCCCTTGAAGCATCTGGCACACGCATAGTCGAAGCATACTGGATCGCCTCCTGGTTGCAATCATATGGCTTCTTCAAGTCATCTTGGAGAGTGAGTACTCCACTTTGTCCTAGCATCTTGAGAAGCGAATAAACATAATGCGGCACTGCCATAAATTTGGCGAGTGCCAGTCGGCCCAGTATGGCATGATAAGAAGATTCGAAGTTAGCAAGTTCGAATTTAATGAACTCGGTGTGGTAGTTCTCCCTCGTGCCAAAGGTGACTGGAAGAACCACCGTGCCAAGTGGGTGCGCCACATTACCTGGGACAATGCCGTAGAACGGAGACTTGCTTGGAACCAGCATGTCTGTGAAGTCCAGACCCATCTTTCTCAAAGTTCTGGCGAAGATGAGGTTGAGACCACTCCCGCCGTATTGGAAACTACTCGGGTACGATTCCTTGGCTAGTATTGGACTAGGATTCATGTAACCCTGTCCTCCCGGATATATAAGGGGGGGGCAGGGACCCCCTCAAAACACAACATCAACACCCAAAGCAATACAAGCCACCATACAGGACGTAGGGAATTACGCACCTCGCGGTCCGAACCTATCTAAATCTTGTGTTCCTTGCACCTTCGAGTTCCTGATCTCGGCATCTCCTCAGCTAAACTAACTACCTTGGGTATACCTCTCGGTGGGCAGCCGGTAAAACACCGACAGCTGGTGCGCTAGGTAGGGGAGATCATCGAGATCATCCCGTGCAAGCATGAAGAACCTCTTCATCAAGATCAATCCACTCAACGTGACGTGTAGCTACTCCGTGCATATGAATCAGCAGATCAATTCATCAAGTTCAAGATTGGATCTTTGAGCGAATGGCTACATCGATGTTCGGCTACATCGATTCGCTGATGGCTAACTCAACTGCTTGCCTCAACTAGAAATTAGTTGGGGATGGATGTCGCATGCTCGACAACTAGTCAAACTTGACTCCAACTAGTTGAACTTGACTCCAACTAGTTAGCTTCATTGACAAGTCACCCATGAATCAAGCTAAGTCACTTATTTTTTTTCTCCAACTTGTTCTCCACAAGATTGGTCATGTGCCCACTACTTATCTTTGTATGTCTCTTAACAGGGATTACCCTCCGGAGTTACACTTCATTGACTACTCCTGGGGTCTGCTAACTAATAGCCCACGGGTTTGGTGCATTGAGTTCGTAGGGCTCAGTTCAAGCACTTGGTACATCGAGTTTGTAGGGCACCGTCCACATGCTTGGTACATTAAGTTATGTAGGGACCTGCCCATGGGCTTGTTACCGAGTTATGTAGGGCTCATAGAGGCTACATCCTATGGATGCATGTCCTAATACATGTTGCAACACGCACTCTCCTCGCCAAAGGGTTGAAAATCCTCACCGACTACTTTATGCGCAATGCGCATTCTCTTTGTCTCAATGTTGACTTCTTATTTTTGTATTCGATGTCTTCTCTTAGTGGTCGATAATCTACTTGGGTAGCACATATCTTTAATCCATGAAACTTTGGCACTTCTGTTACGCCTAACGCCTCTACGCGTACATGGGACAAAGATTTCATACATCCTATGAGCAACGGCTAAAACGGGACCAGGTGCAGGCAGACTACTCGGGATATTTATATGTCCTAAACAAGAGCTCGATACAACAAGTTTATTTTTACACCGAATAAATTTTGGTATCTTCGCATTATGCTACATAATGCTTCAATTGCCTTTTTTCAGATTGAGCTTCGGCACCACCTCTCCATGCTGCTTGGCGCGCCATCACAGCTTCGCTAACTCCCATGCTCGGGGATTGGACACCAATTACTCCTCGACGCATGTCCATTGCCTCTGCTAGCTCCCAAGCTCGGGGCCTATGTGCCAATAAATACTCAACGTTACTCCTATAGCTTTCGCTGACTACTTGGAATATCTCCGCTGGCTCCGCTAGCTCCCAGGCTTTGGGGACTGGATGCTAATAACTACTTGAAGTGGCTCCTATAGCTCACTTGGCTCATAAGCTTAGGGGCTGGACGCCGCAAAACTACTCGGATGATGACTTGTGTGAAGACTAAGATCGTTAAGACCCTAGAATTGATTATTCAAATCATTTTAAGGCTCAAGGGCTGAAAAGATACACCCAACAATTGATTTTTTCAAGACGGAGAAAAATGATTCAAGATTTTATTGACCCTCAGCATGATTCTTCGATTCAATCTAAAGCCCGGGGGCTACTCTATATGGAGGAATGACTTTCGCCGCCCTCCATATTACATTCCAAAGATGAAGATTACAAAATCAAGATGGTCAAGAGCTTGAGCATATCATGGCCTCGTGGGAGCTTTGAGGAACTTTGAAGATTTAGCCAGAAAAGTACTCGAAGAGCACCGAAACTACTCGGCGAGGATTTGAAAGGTACTTGAGAGCTGCTGCACTTGACTACGAGCGCTCATGGGCTTGTTAGGGATAAGACCCCCAGTACCCGCAAGGAAGGAAGAAGACGGACTCCTACTAGGATTCCTTTGTAATCCTATTAGGACTCATACCATATAATCCTAATAGGATTCCTAGCTTGTTACCGACTAGTGATCCTGCCCCCTAGAGTATATAAAGGAGGGCAGGGGTACATAGATCGGCAAGAAGAACCACCTCAAGCCTAAATGAAGAAACACAACACCCAAGCACATGCCGCAATATACAACACCCCAAATATAATGTAGGATAATTTGCTATTTTGGCGGCCCGAACCTGTATAAATTCATGTCTTGTGTCCTTGCTTTTATCATTGAGTTCCTGGTCTCAGTGACACCCTACCTACAAATCTACTATCTCGGGGTATCCCTCGTTAGGTTGGCGGATAAAACACTGACAAAAGTTGTAAATCTTTTGAGCTAATCAGATTAGACACCAAATTCACCCCAATCGGAGTTCGGATGAAGGAGATATGACATGTACAAGTTCTAGTACTCCTATAGGATTACGGGCTTAATGTTGATGTTTACAGCTTCCTTTATCCGAAGTCCGTGCCAAAATCCTCCATTTAAGTCATATTTTCCGTGATCTTGCAACATGGTCCAGAATACAACACACATGCAAATATGAGGTTATTTTAGGCACCAAGTGCTGGGTTAGCATAAGAATTATCAGTCCAGTAATGCCACTAAAATGGTACCAGAAAGGTGTTGTAACTTGGCACCAACATTCTTCAAGTAATCTCTACAAAAGATCTTTAATGTTTGTTAGCAACTTCTCTGATGAAAAATAGGACGGACCAGGACCGTTCCCGTTCCATGTGTATCAGCGTAGAGATGTGTGCCGGTCGACATGAACGTGCCCCTATTTTGGATTTTGGAGAATTTTATTTCACATGCTGATGGTCGTCTCCTTTGGTGATTTTCTAGGATCACTTATAGCAATTTTTCCTGAACATTTGTCAAAAAATAGATCACACGCATGTATGAGTTGTGGTCAAGGAGGTTTGTGAATTTTCTGGAGTAGAAAATCACATTGTATGGACAGAAAATTGTAGCATTAAAGACAACACCAAGGAATGACCAGCTTTTATGTCTCAAATGACATAAATCCAATCTTAACCGAAGTCACCACCAAAACATACGTTTGGAACTAATGGTTTGTTCATTAAAGAACATGCATGTGTATATAGACTTTGGTAGGGTATAACTTTGCAAGAGCTTCACAAATGTAGAGAACATAAAAATTAAGTTTCAATAAAGGTATTAGGTCATTATTAAACCTATACTAAAGAGCAGCAAAAAGGTTGTGGGTCTAGAATTTAGTCTTTTAGCCTCCATAGTTAAAAGAGTTGGTATTTAAATTAATTTAAATTCATGTTTTTTTTGTTTTTCTTCATGTTATAGATAAATCTGCAAGCGCACGGATACTCCTGGACACTGTCACTAGGAGGACAAGAAATTCCGAAGTACGGATACGCAGGGTTCAATGGAGCAGACACGGAGTAGAGGAGGCAACTTGGGAACGCGAGGAGGCTCTAAAGAAGAAATTTCCCCATCTGTTTAGGAGCCAGCCAAATCTCGAGGACGAGATTAATGTAAGTGGGGTAGGTTTGTGACGCCCTGAAAATTTATCAAATCAAACTACGCACTAAAATCTTTCGATCAAAAACCTAGTCGTCGTCAAAGCCCATTCAAACCCTAACCCTAACCCTCTCCGTTTTCCCCCGCCACCCTGACAACCGACACGAACATGACCGCCGTCCCATTCCGCACCGCTCGGTGGCCTGTCGCCCACGCGTAACCATCCGCCGCGATCGGCGCCGACGCAATCCCCCCTCTCTTTTCTCCTCTCGCAGCGTGCGAATGTCGCACGCGCGTGGCCAACCAGCCACGGTCGCCGCCGCGAAAATCGCCGACGCGCGTCACCTTTCCTTCTCCCTTTCTTTCTCACCATTCCTTCTTTTCTCTTTCTTCTTCTCCTCTTTTCCATTTTCCTCCTATTTTCTTTTCCCTCTTCTTTTCCTTTTCCCCCCTTTTCTTTTCTTCCCTTTTCCTTTTCCTTTCTTTCTTTCTTTTTTTTCCCCCTCCACCCTTCTCCCTCTCCTTCCTTTCCCCTGCCGCGCGCCCGAGCACCGCCCCGGCCGTGCGCCTGCGCTGCCCCGTCCGCGCCGCGACGCACGCGCACACGTAACGCATGGCCGTGCGCCGCGCCGTGCCGCCCGTCGCACGCACCACGCCCCTGGCCCGCGCTTCGCCGTGCCGTGCGCGCACGCGCGCGCGCTCCCCCGCGCGTGGCCGCGCCGCCCGCCGCGCCACCCGTCGCCACCGCCACGCGCGCTGCTGCTCCCCCTGCCCCTGTGCCGCACAGCACCCGACCCTCCCCCACGTGCGATGCCCGGTGCCCTCGCCGCCACGCCGCGTCACGACGGCCGCGAGCGGCCAAACACCATTAATGGCCGCCCGCGGAGCCGCCGGCCACCAACGCCCCACCGCCTCTAGCCGCCTATAAAAGGGCCCCCACCCCGCCTCCGAGCTCGGCACCCGCACACGGCCTCCCGCCCCAAGCCGTAGCGCCGCCGCCGCACACCGCACTGCCGCCGCCTGCTGCCCGCCGTCGACCGGCCTCCACACGCCGCCCCGGCCCGAGGTGAGGCCGGGAACCGATTCCCCTCGCTTCCCCCTCCCTTTTCCCCCACCCCCGGGCCACCACCGAGCCCCGGGCCACCGGATTGGGCCGCCGCCACCGCCCCTGTCCCCCTCCTCTGTTTCGGTCACGAGGGGGAGAGGAGGAAGAGAGGGCTTTTTGCCCAGAGCCCCCCCTTCCCTGTTTTTCCAAAGGAAC
Source organism: Panicum hallii (assembly GCF_002211085.1). Classification (NCBI taxonomy): domain Eukaryota; kingdom Viridiplantae; phylum Streptophyta; class Magnoliopsida; order Poales; family Poaceae; genus Panicum; species Panicum hallii. The sequence goes on along the minus strand of NC_038046.1, from coordinate 18,343,279 downwards.
CCCCCTACTTACTCCCTTTTGCAAAAAAAGCCCTGCTCTTTCCGTTATTTCAAACCAAACCCCCCCATTACATAAACCTGGATATACTTGACATCCTTTAGCAAACCCTGAGTATTTCTAGGATTCGCAAATAGGCCCTTACTCCCTTCGGATAATTACGAATAAGCCCTTAGACCCCTGTTTAACCCCTGAACCCTCTTTAGCTCGTCATTTTATGCGCCAAACGAGCTCCGATCGACCCGAAACTTTACCACGCCCTTTCTAGTATAGTTCCAACCGTGCCGTTAAGAAACCACCCAAAAATATTACCCCTATCTCCATAACTAAATTATTTCCGATTTAAGCTCGACGATAAAAACTTTTAGTTCTTTCGCTTGATTGTGTGCCTGTTTGTTTGCGTCGTAGGACACGGAGTGAACGAGGAAGGTCCCGACTATGACCAAGCGAACAAGGACCAGTTCTGCGACCCCGAGCCCGAGGGACAGTGCTTCGATCAGGACCTCCCGCAAGAGTTTGATGATGGCAAGTTCAATCCCGCCCTTTGATGCATGTTTCTGTCCTAGTTTTTATAAACACAACCCCGTGGCCTATTTTATAAAATTGCATGATTTTGCTTGCTGAAAACATGGTAGGATAGCCATCCTTGTTTGTGATAACCATACCTTGACCACCTAGTTTTATAAAGAAAATGTGTGTGTGTGGGACGGGATAAAATGTGGTTTTGAAAGACGAGTCAGACGGGATGGATGGCATTCCGGTGTGAATTGCCGTTGGTGTGCTCGTACCTGTGTGGTTGAGCGAGGAAGGGAGATATCCATCTTGTCACCCCTAAGGACCGAGTTGATATGTCATCTCACCTAGCTTCCTGTCGTGCAAACCACTTGACCGTTGTATGGGCAACGGCTTAGCATAAATCCCACTAGTTAGTCTGATAGCCATCAGGAGGGCTGAGAGCAACGGGTGATCAAGGAGAAGGGATAAGCTCTGTGTGACTTATGCCCCGGTTAAACCTCGGAGATAGGTCGAATGACCCCTTGATGGATCCCGTGGTGGCTAATCAGGTCTAGCTAAGGTGGGTAATGGCTTTGTTGGGATCTGCACCGACACTAAGGTGATCGTGCTGTGGTACCCCACCTGTGGGTAAAGTTGCACACCTCTGCAGAGTTAAAATCTATTCGAATAGCCGTGCCCACGGTATTGGGTAAGTTATGGTGTGGTCACATAACTAGGGTTTCTCTCTAGGAATGGTTGGACTGGTGTGGGTTGTTTGGAAAGTGTCCGGCAGTTGTGCCGTGTGCTACGGCGGACGGGGAGTCCGGTAGCAGCTTAAAACCTGGATCCTGTGTGGATCAACACCATGTGCTCCTTGATATTTAAAGACTTGTTTGAAAATTATTTAAAACGAACCTGTGCATGTAACTGAGTTTTCCGTAAATAAACCCTAACCTTATCCTTGGACTGTCCTGTGCATTGATTTCTGATATACCCCCCCCTGGGGTGTGATTGGACTTGCTGAGTACGTTTGTACTCACCCCATTCTTACTTTTTACAGCAGAAGACCCAGACTACCTCCCCGAAGACGTCGAGTAGGGTTTCGTCCTGCACCCAGTCTTGCCTGTGGTTAGGGCCACCGCCGGAGTTCCGCATGGCGCAAGACTCTGATGACCCTCTTTTCGTAGCCAGTGTAGTAGTGTGGGTTTTTGTTGTGATCCTCGCGATAGTGGCGCTTCACTGCCCATTACCGCGTAGAGTTGTACAGTGATGTACCATCTGATGTAATAAAAGTGTTATTAGCCCCCTGGGACTGGTAAAGTAACACTTTTAAGTCTTCCCTGATGGGGGGGATGCTTCAGGTGGTATCAGAGCCGTCATAACCCTCATTAATGAGGTAATATCTTAGCCAAGGACCACATATATCAATATGCCTCAAGAGGACCAAGCTATATCCCGATGATGCAGCCCCTCTTGCCCTTTCGGTAAGATTATCACAAGCTAGAGTTTCTAATTAATTAGCTAAGACCAGAGCCATATACTATTGTCGTTGCACGGTTTTTCTGGTGGTTCTTCGTATTCCGATTAAGATATATTATCTTGTGATTAACAACACAAAGAGTATGAACATGGATAGAACATGTGTAGTATCATCATCATTGTCATCATGATTATATATTATTACCAAACCGGAACCAGTTATAGCAACTAAGCAGAAGCTATTCAACATCAAGGTAAAACCTAGGTTGACAAGGAATGATCATAAAGACTAGGCATATCCTTAATCAGGATCCATCAAAATTAGGACACATGGATGCATATAGAAAAGTTATATTTATTGTGATTATTAGGACAAAGCATGATCAAGGAAACACTTGCCTTTCTTTTAGAAAATAGCTGCTCAAAGTATTCAACTCTTTGTAACGCCCGCGTTTTTATCTTATTTAAATTGCATTACCAATCACTCGATTAAAAATCTTTTAAACCTTTTCCGCCGCTCGAGCTCCCGAAGCCCACCTCCTAATTTTTCGCCGTCCTGACATCGTGCAGTCTCTTCATCTTTTTCGGCGGAGCCGCCCATCCTTTTCCTTTTCCACTGGCCCCGCCATCCCGTTGCATCCACATCATATCGCGGTCGGCCTCGTGCGCCTGCCCGGCCGCGATCGTCGGTGCCGCGTGCGTGTCCCCTCTTTTCTTTTCTCATATTTTGTTCAAATCCATTTTATTTCTCTCTTCTAATTCTCCCGCTTGCTTATTTAAATTGTTGAGTAACGCAACAATTTAAATTTTATATCTTTGCTTATTTAGATTGTTAAGCTACTGAGTGAAAATTTAAAATAAATAAATAAAAATAAAAAATTATTTATTTAAATAAGCACGGGTTGCTGGCTGTGCACGCTGCCCCCGTTGCTGGCTGTGCACGCGCGCTCGCAATGCGCCGCCCGCGTCACACCACGGCCGCTGCTGCTCGCTGTGCCACTGTGTGCTTGCAACCCGTGCACGCCAAGCCGGCGTACGACCCGCTGCTGCGCCGGTCCGTCTCTGTACCGTCCCCTCGCCCTCGCAGCTTGCGCCTTGTCCCCGAGCATCCCTGCCACCATTAATGGCGAGGTTCCTGTACTGCCCGTAACCCTCCCATGCCGGCCATCTCCCCTCTCCCTCTCGGCCTATAAATCAGCCCGCGAGCTGCCCTTCACTCCGCCCATGCCACCTCAGCACCTCCCCTCCTCTACCTCGCGCTGCAGCTCACCGCCGCGGCTCACCATTGCCGGCCACCACCCATCTCTGTGGACAGCCCTCCATAGACCGTCTCCGCACGAGGTGAGGGTCGGAATCGGACCCTCTCGGCCTCCTCTCCGTTTACCCCTCCTACCCGGGCGTCGCCATGCACCAGGGGCCGGCGCCCATGGCCTGGACGACCCCGGCCCCCATCCTACCATTCCCCTCCCCCTCCTGTTCTATCTCGAGGAAGAAGAAAGGCAGACTTGTGCATGACCCCCTCCACTTTTCCTTATGCAGTTCGAAGCCCTCCACCTCCCTCTCTCAAATATTTAATCAGAGCCCCTTCTATCTCTTTATTTCATTACAAATATATCCTCATCCTTTTAAACTACTCCCTAGATGATCTTTAACTCATCAGTTCATGCGATATTTTGTTCCGAATCGATTCCAAACTCTACCACCCATCATCTTCAAATATTTTTTCAAGTCTCAGGATCCACATCCGACAAATATAATAGTCTTCTCTATTTTTTTAATCGAGACTCTCTATTTCCCTCTTTTTTTAAGCTCGTTAGTGAACTTTATTTTTATTGTGTGATTGTTTGTGTGTTGTAGCTAACGGTGTGACCGAGGAGGAGTAGTACCGCGAGCCGGAGCCCGAAGACCCGTACCTCGAGGAGGAGCTTCCGGAAGGCTTTGAGGACGGCAAGTCCAATCCCATTCTTTGATGCATATTTATCCCAGTTTTATAAACACAACCTATTGGCCTATTTTATAAAATGCATTGTTTTATTGCAAGACATGGTTGGATAGCCACCCCTTAATTGCTATGACTATTCCATGATGATCTAGGTTAATATCTATATATGATTTGCTCTGTTGGACGTTAACTACTGCTAGAGATGCTTAGGACCTTTTATTCCCTTTATTATATTTTAACCATGACCACAACGCGCTTTATCGAAAATAAAGGTGTGAGTGTTTTAAAAGATAAAACAGGATTTCGAAAAAAATAAAAGAAAGATATAACCTGATGCGATGGACTGTGTTTCCTGTGTGAAATACCGCCGGTGAGCTTGTACCTTTGTGGTTAAGCATGGTTGGGAGATGTCCGTCTTGTCAATGTAAGGATGAGCTGAGGTGTCATCTTGCCTAACCCACTTCTCGTACAACCACTCGACCGTTGTGTGGGCATCGGCTTAGCATAAACCTCACTAGTTGTTCTGCTAGCCAAAAGGAGAGCTGGTGAGCGACGGGAGATCATGGAGAAGGAATACGATCTGTATGAGTTGTGTCCCGGTTATGACTTTGTTGATAGGTCATTAACCCATGGTTTCTTCCGTGTTGGCTAGTTCGATTCAGCTAAGGTGGGTAATGGCTTTGTTAGGATCCGCAGCGACACTAAGGTGTTCGTAGTGCGGTACCCTACTTGTGCATAAAGTGTACAACCTCTGCAGAGTGTAAAATCTATTCGAATAACCGTGTCCACGGCATTGGACGAGTTACGGCTTGGTCACTTCAATAGACATTTTAGGATGGTTGGTCTTGTAGCGTGAGTCATTTTGAAAGTGTCCAGCAGTTGTGCCGTGAGCTACTATGGATGTGGAGTCCGGTATCATTAAAACTTGGATCCTTTGTGTAGGATTAACCCCACTTATTAATTGATTACTACAGAAATATTTTGAGAAAACTCTTTTATTAAATGAGCCCTTGCATGTGTAAAACCTTGTTTATCGCAAACAAACCCTAGCCTTATCCTTGATATATCCTGTGCATGATCTTTATTATCCCCCTCCGTGGGTGTGGTTGGACTTCTTGAGTACGTATGTACTCACTCTTGCTTAGTTTTTACAGAGGAGGATCCGAACTTCGTTCCTGAAGACGTCTAGTAGGTCGACGTCCTGCACCCAACCTTGCCTGTGGTTCAGGGTCTCCACAGGAAGCTCACCATGGCGCAAGACTCTGATGTTATCTTAGATTTTGTTGGCACTTTAGTTTAGCTTTTGGTCCTTATGTTGTCCCTCGCGATAGTGGTGCTTCAGTGCCCGCTACCTCGACGGTTTGTACGGTAATGAACCATCTGATGTAATAAATATGTTATCAGCCTCCTGGGACTGATATTTGTATCATATTTAGTCACCTCTGATGAGGGGACGCTTCACTCTTGTTCTTAAAACTCTAAATCTTCAAAATTCTTGGATCACGCTCCTTCTAACGTCACACAAGCATCGGGCCCAAGCATACAAGCAAGGAAACAAACAAGAACGACTAAGTACAGATACACCAAACAAAAAGAAAGCTTTAAAAGAGCGTACTAAAGGATAGGACTCGTTGCTACGGTCAAAAGGGCGCAAGAAACACGGAAAACGGAGCTAGTGTTGAAAAGAATCAGCTATCGGAAAATTTATGTTAATAAAGAAATAAAAGATATAAAAAAGATAATATCCCTAATCATAATTAACTCATATTATATTTGTATTTATAAAAATGAAGTACAACTTAATCAAATTTTATATATAATTATCAATGTACAAATTATCCTATTTAAACAATTAATTATAAAAGACTTACAAATTAAAATTCCGATGATTCGTGTTGAACTAACAAATTAAATTACAAACACATTTAAGTTGATATTAATCAAATTAATATTATTTATAAAAACCGGAGTATAGACTTAATTGGATTTTATTTCAAAAAACTAGATGAGAGGATACTATTCAAATTAAATTGATATATAATTTTAAAAATAGGAATTACAGTTCAACAACACTATTAAATGATAGTTTGGGGTTTTAGAAGACTAACACAAAAAGAACGGATTGAAACAGATCTAAAACGCGGAAACTACGCATTAAACAAGGTTGCAGGGATCTATACGTAATTAACTATAGACTTCAGGGGTTAGATCTGAAAAGTTCCATGGGTTGGACTTGGTTAAGAGGATCTAATCTATCCAGGGTGTTTTCCGTAAAAAGGCCAAGACATAGAAACTCATCTAAAGATTACTAGATCTTCTAGGGATCTAATCGCAAGATTGTCATCTTCTACCTCTGGTTTTCTCTGGCCGGCGCTACGGCGCTAGGTCTCGCCGATGCTACGGGCGAGGAGAGGCTCGATTGAGGCAGGGAATAGGCAGAGAAGGTCGAGGCGATCTCGATGGTATGCTCACCAGCGGCGGGGATGAACGGTGGTGGCCGGAATTTGGTGGCGGCGGCGGATGATGGCGGTCATGGCCGGCTCGGTCTTCTTGCCTGCTGGTGGTGCTCCGGCGGCGTTGAGGCATCAAGGGCAAACGGCGGACGTGCGGCTCGACCTTGCCAAGCCTGTGGCAACGTCGGATTGCTCCGGCTTGCGAGGCACACGGCAACTCCGCGCAGTGACGGCCGGCGGGATTCGGCGGCGCCCGGCTCGGCTTGATTTTGGCGGCGCTGTGTAGCACGGCGCGGGGCGCGGAGCAAGACGCGGGGCGAACGGGTCTCCGGCTCAGGTTTTATAGGCGCGGACAGCAAGGTTGTCCGTGGCGCGCACTCAGAGGGCTGCGGCGGCGGCCAGGCAGTGCAGGGGGAAAACGGGTTGGCTAGCGGGTTAGCGGGTCGAGTTGGGTTGGATTCTATCAGATCCGGACCCGTTAAGGGTTAGGATTTTCTTTTTTTATAGAAATTGTTTTTCAGTGCGCAAACAATTCTAGAAAAGTCTAGCAAATGTTTTAAAGCATGAAAAATATCTAGAAAATCTCAGAAATTCTAGAAATATTCCTAGAGATAGATTGGAATACGATGAGTTCAAATAAAATATCTAGAGCTCATGAAAAAGATTCTAGAGTTTTCTAAAAATGGATCTAGTTCTAGGATAAATGAGAATAATTTCCAGAAAAATCTTTAAATTCTCGGCTACGATAATATATATCTAGTATTTATATTCAAACTTACCACACACGGTTCACTTGAAAGTCCACAATTAGAATCACTGGAGTGATTTGCAGTATTCACTTCTAAATCTTTCATCAGCTGAATGAGTTTGTTTGCTTTTATCGGCTTTATTAGCCCTCGAATTCTTGCATTATCAACAAGTTCTTTCCAAATGCCACTGTTCTGAATCAAAGTCTCATATTCACCCACCACGAACAGCAATGTCTGAAGAAATATATACATTTGTCAACATATGGTTCTATAGCAAGAAAGAAATATATATATTTGTCAACACATGGTTTTATAGTAAGAGATATTCATAATAGCATGAGTAAGTTGTTGAGGGTCAGCTGTAGACACATACCTTGCACTTGTGTGAGCTATATTCAAACTATTTCTGTTAACATTGTTAAGCTGAACATTATCCTTAACAGTTGTTGATACAATTATTACATCAAACAGATCTCCTTCCAAGTTAACAATGAACTTTACTTCCAGATTCACTTTATCGTGTATTTTTCACTTAGTGCTCAATTGATCTCTAACAGCAATGGCTTCATTATCTGACAAGCACACCACACCAACTTTCAAGCTTTTACTAGTATTGGTCACACCTACAGCAAATAAAAAAGATCAAAAGGGAATTAGTCCATTAACCATTGATTAACAGCCTTTTAGTTTGCAGTCACTAATTTCCCACATCTACTGAGATTTTACCCGGGTTAAAATGTAGCACATAGTATCTATGAAAAAGAAGAATGTGCTGTGGGAGATGAAAGCAAAAGAAGCATACCTGCAGAAAAATATTTTAGTATGCCATATATTACAGCTGAATTGATATCTCCAATTTGTGAAGAATGCACCAACTCCATAGAAGGAATGTCCATGAAACTATATATAGGAAACTTTAGAGATTCAAACACCTTGTTGTACTCAACTGACTGAACATTGGGACCATTCTGAAGTTTCCCATTGTAAAATTGATCATTTGTGAATTTACATATTAGTGGATGCATCACAAATTGATGTGTGAGCATATGCTTTTCAGAAGATAATTTTTGCAGCCTTTCATAAATGCTCACATCATATCCTGCTTCTTTACAAATCTAATAATCGATAAGAAAAAAGTTCATTTAGATATCAAGGCATAAGATTATTTTGGTCAAGACTTAAAATATTATAAATGGATGTAATCCAGATATAAACAAAATATAGGAAACTATATCATGCATACATGTGAGGGAGAAAGAGGCAGCATGTGAGAAGAGAAGGCAGCGTACAAGAGGAGGAAGGAGGCGGAGGGGGCGTGGAGAAAGGAGAGAGAGAAGAGGAAGACAAGAGGTGAGGGATTCCTGGGTGGGGCCACATTGTTAGTGAGAGAAAGAAAAGGTAGAGGTGATGTCTGGTGGATCCCACATGCTACATCAGCGAAAACCACATCCAAAACTACTATAAACTGTTGCAGGGGTAATTTGAATAGTTTTGAGAGATGAGGGACGTATGGTGTCTATTTTCGAGTTTAGGGGGCAAACTATGATAATATTCTGAACAAAACATATGTACCTTGCTATGGACTAAAGGTTGTATATGAAGATGGTCGCCAAAGAATACAATGTGCCGTACAGAAGCAGAAGAGGGACTAGCAAATTACATTCTTTAATTCGACCAGCATCACTGATTAGTAGGATATCAAATGTATCCATGTCCAAGCCATGCAACTTATTTGTGCCATCAACAGTGGTAATAATGATTCTAGAATGTTCAATGCAAAACCCGTCAATTTCATCCCTGTCTTTTAGCTGAGGCAACTTCAAAGACTTGATGAGTTCATCCAATACTGTTATGCAGCCAATCCTTTTTTCATTAAGTGAATTTGCAATCGAGTAAGTACGGTCAGAAGCAATAACATCTGTAGCAGATGTAAGTCCGAATGCTGCTGCAACACAGTCATCCGTCAAATCCTTATCCAATAAAACCTCAATTATTTCTTCCATGAGATGCAGTAGATCCACAGGGTTGCCACTATCTTTTCAGGCAAACAAACTGCTGAAGGATGGTTGATAAGGTAAGCTAGAGAATCACGAATATGATCCGACAACATGCGAAAGTTATCTGTAAATAATTTAATTGAGAATGGAGGCAATCTAGACATGCTGCATCGTTCACATATTTCAAAAACTGGGCAGCGTGTGTGAGGAAATGCACTCAAGCTTAGGAGGCCAGACATTGCTTTCATCCAGCCAATGGACTGTGTCAGACAACAAAAAAACTCTTGTGATTGATTTTCCAATAAGGCTTTCTGAATTTTGCTACAGTTCTCCATACCCCTAACATTGTGTAGCACAACAACATCACTAAGTGAATCAGAATCAGAAGAACCAAAAAAATTCCTCTATATCCACCAAAAAGTCAGGAAGACAAGCTTCAGTTGGAAGGCAAATAAGGACTTTCAGATTCAGATGTAGAAAATCTTTCATAAGAGTACCTATACAACCTTTTAGAGATCCTGAAGGAGCCCACACTAGCTGAGTGTTATACTGGTGTGAACATCTAAGACTTGAAATGACAGATTTAATACCATAATCTCCCTCTTTCTGGCTGATTGAATGCACTCCATCTTGATAATGAGTCAATCCAGCACAAATGTTGCAATTTTTTTCCAACTAAATAGTAAAAAAAAGGCTGAAAAATATCATTCAGGAATTAGACTTGAAAGAGCGTTAGAAATGAGTACTTACCACTTTGTATAACCGAAGGATTGCTTGAACAGCAGTGCGGTTCTTCTCATCGTGGCCAGAAAGAACATTGGAGGTTTCCATGTTCACTCTTATGTTGGTCAAAAAACTAACAAACTTAATGCTTTCCGGCTGAAAATCTTTATGGTTGGACACTTGGAATCTAAAGCTCATCTGAAAATAGATATCTCGGCCAACTCCAGTTACAATTGCAAGGGAGCAAGACTGAATATCCAAAGTAGAGTCTACAATAGGTGCACAACTCAGGAGACACACGTCTAAGTCTTTGAATATGTGATGGCACTGAGTAGACCTGGTCTTAGGAAGATCAATATCTAGAAAATATAGAGATGATGCATCACACTGCTTAGCTGAGAGCAATTGGCAGTATTGTATTTCTGCATGATTGTGTATTGCTGAACAAATAGTAGATCTTGTTTCCTCTAGAAGTAACACAGATTGCACATCAACGAATTGCTCAACTAAATCATATGCAGGAGGAATTTGTTGAACCTAAAGAGAACAGGAAAAAAACTAAGTCGCAATGCGGCTGTTGGACTATAAACTAATGAATTAATCATATACCAGAACAATCAGCCGGCGCAACTGCACTGCACGCCGAGGTCTGCTATAGGCAGCTAACCATACGAATGGAATGACCAGGGACGGGTGAGGTTCGAGTGCAATCAGTACCTTGTTTTTGTAGAGACCTTCGTCGAGGATGTCTTTGATTGTCCAAGAGAGCACAGCCACGGACAAGAAGCTGCTCCAAGGCAGCAACGTCGGGGTAACCTGGGGTGCGGCCCTCGCCTCCGGCTCCACGGCAGCGCAGAGGGCATTTCTCTCTATGCAGTGCCTTTCTTGCCTCTGGCCATTGCCGCCATCGACTCCACCCCTAGGAAAGCCCGCGACTTGACTCCCTTCGGCTCCACCGTGTTGGAGAGCGGCTGGCTGCTCGCCGCCCTGGCTGTCCGCCCCGGCTTCCAAGAAGAGGAATTTCTTGCAAGGCATCAAAACTGTGGCTCCCTCGATGACCGCCACGGCCTCTGCCGCTGCTGCCATTTTCTTCCTTGTTGTGGCGCCTTCCTTGCTCGTTGCGGTTGCCGGCTGGGTCTCCGCTGCCGCCGGTCAATTCACCCTCACCCTCGGGCCTAACCTGCGACTCGCAAGCTGGGCCTCCTAGGCGGGGGGCCACGGCGTCACCGTTGTGCCTTCCTCCGCGTCCCCCACCGCCACCACCTCCTTTGCAGCGACCGTTTCTTTCCTCGCTGTTGCGCGTCGGCCTTCCATGACCGTCGCCAGCAGCGTCGACAAGACCAGGACTTTCTGGCTCGGGGTGGTTGTGCGACCTTCCTCGGCGACCTCCACCACGGGCCGGCACACTGTTGCGCCCGCCTTGATTTTCCATTGCTATCTCCGATGCTGCAGCTAACTCTGCCAACTCGCTGCGGGAACCACACCTCGTGCTCGCAAGCCCCGTAGCCGCCGGCCGGTGTACCCTTCCAATCCCCTCCGCCCGCCCGTTAGTCCCAGTCCCTCCCTCGCTGCTGTCGCCGCCCCTTCCTAAACCCTTGCCGCCGGCATCCTCCCTCCCTCCCACCACCTGCTCAGAGCCAACTTTCTTTGCTTTGCTTTTCTTTTCTTTTCTTTCTTTTTCGTCTCTCCCATCTTTTACAAGAGCGCTGGCAGAGTTTGTTACGGTGGAGGGAGCCGAGGAGGGCACCCGGAAGTGGGTCACTGACGTGTGGGGCCGAGCCCACATGCCAGTGACCCAACTGCACTATGCAGTACTAGCTAACAAGTAGTAGTATTGAGTTATTGCTATACAAGTTTAAACTTTTGTGAAATCTTTATCATCCGTGCATGACCCAAAGTATGGATCCATTGTGAAATCTAACTTGTGATCCAAATCCAAATGCTCAATGTTGTTGTCTAGCTTTTGCGGTCTAGATTATGGAATCCCACAACATGCAACTTGCTTCTACCAGCTTGCGTTATACAAACCACCCCACAATTCAGGGCCAAACAATGTAATCCTAATTTTCCAAATCAAATTGTTTAATGTTCAACAGTTTTCAAAAACTAGAGTAAGTTACGAGATCCAGGGATAGGTATGTTTTTTACTAATCACAAAGCGTGGTTCACCAAATTAACAAATACGTTGATTTTTGCAATAATCACTTCGCTTGGTCGGGTCACACAGAAAACTATATTAATATGCAAACATGCAATCCGTCTTCATCAAAGATCCACAAAATATTTCTCCATATCATCATCATAAAATAGTCTACAATGCTTCTGAGAAAATAAACTACCATCCATATATATTAGAACTTGGACTACAATACTCAAGTTCATTGGACTTGATACTATGCCATAGTCTCACTAGTTCAATAACATCATGTTTTAACATCAATCTTGTGCATACCCATACAAGGTAGCATCAGTGAAGCCCATTTCAAAACCACCTGTTGCAGGGTGCTTCAAGTCTTCCACTCCTTGCTTCATGCATGCATAACAAGGACCTATTAATAATAATGTCCGGCAGATTGTATTAAAACACTATATCCATTCACATATACTTCAAAGATTGTTTGATTAGACAAGGGTTAATACTGTCTTCATTTGGTTCTAGGGGCCAGCAAAAATATTACTTTCTTCCAAAAATCTCTTTCACTTCAGCGAAGTATAATCTCACCGTCCAATCTGCTGAATCAGGTTCTCTCGTCTTAACTTTGAAGTTGTAATGGTGAAAGACTTTGTTATGATCCTCTACATTACAACACTGATGGCAAAGTTCATCAAATTGGCCTTCAAGTATCTGAAAACAAATCACCATACTGTTAGCAAAGTTGTTTGCAGTTTCTAGAAGAATGGAATATCTACTATCTAGCTTGTGTACCTTGAGCTTGGACACTCTCTGCATATTTTCTAAAACACATCATCACCTCATCACGCATCCATCTCTTTCCGTTTTCAATAATTTCTTCCATTGAAGCTTCATGGCTGTATTCACAGCTAATTTGATTTAGTCAGTAGGTAATGATAAAGTAGTATAGAATGTTTGCATTGAATAAACAATTTTCTAGCTATAACTGTTGCGGCAGTTATGAAATTGTTTATTCATTTCCTTCTGCAGGTAGACATATGCCAGATGGGTTTGGATCAAAGAAAGGTGAATATGCTTGCTAGAGACTATTGTGAGGCCAGCAAAAGGAATAGCAGGCCAATTATTCTATCACGCCGTATGTGCTTATATCTACTGGATGTGGTTAGATTTATGTTTTCATGTGGTTCAAAGTTAGTGCTTGGTTTGTGAATTGTTTTGTCCATTAATGTCAATTGCAGATATGTCGTCTGGTATTAAAGAAGGTCAGCAAAAAATGTCAAAGAGCGATCCATCCTCGGCTATTTTTATGGAAGACAGTGAGGTAATTTCTCTTGATATATGTCCTTTTCTAAATATCAACAATCAGATTTTTTTCAACAACCTGAATAATAAACACATCATCTATCAGCCATGAGACACCCTTTTTTTGTACAGAAACATCTGTCAGTCAATGTTTTATGCCCTTTCTCTCGCTGTGGTGTTCATGATCAAGTTGCTTACTGCAGTCTCAGGTGAATGAGAAGATAAGACTGGCTTTCTGCCCTCACAAAGTTACTGAAGGAAATCTATGCTTGGAGTACATCGAGTACATAGTCTTGCCCAAGTCTGGAAGGTTTGCTGTGCTTTGCAAGGAAACTGATGGCAGTAACAGGTAATATTCAACTACAAACCGGAATCCTTTTTTCTGTTTATATACACACCATTCGAGCGGGTATATGTGCAGTTCATGTGAAACGGCATACTCTATCAAGCAGGAGCTCAATTCATTCAGAATCATGCACCAGTTAGGCTATGCTTTTATAACACCATAAGCGATTTTAAGGTTGTGTTCAGATGTGACATTTGCTGCTTGTGAAACAGGGCCTACAGTAAAATAGAACAACTCCATGGAGAATACCGTAGTGGCACTCTTCACCCTGATGATGTGAAGCTCGCTCTCGCAAAAGCAATAAACGAGATATTGCAGGTTTAAACCCCTTCCCTGCTGTTAACCAACCTTGCGAATTAGTACTGTCTCTTCAAAAGGGACCTGTCTGAATTTATCTTTTAGAGTTGAGGCGTCCATTCATACTAGAAGAATATACTCATCCGACCTTACAAATTCTTGTTTTTCTCCAGCCTGTTCGCGATCACTTTGAAAAGCATCCTGACGCCCAAGCTCTGCTTGATACTGTCAAGGTACATTCTCCTTCTTAGATCAGAAAAAAATCAGTAGCATGACTAGATTTGTTGGCAAGGCACCATGTTCCTCCCTCATGCTCACTGCATGATCTAAAAAATCTTACTACTGACTAGATGCATGATGATCTGGTACCATTCTTGTGCAGGCGTACAGAAGAACCGGTGGGTCTCAAATGCAGAGTGGAGGTGATCATACCAGCAAGGAACCTGAACGCCGTAGTGCCTGAACCATGTGTCGATTCTGCATCATCACCCATGATCGGGTGTAAAACTTGTGGCGTTCTTTAGCCTGGTTAGGGTAGCCACATTTTGCCTAGCTAGATTTTTTTTTGAGAAGGGGTGAATTTATTTATAAGATCAGACATACATAGATCATACAAGGACCATACAAGAACCTGTAGAAAGGATAAAACATTACAGCATACGGTTTCTGCTCAGCGACACCCCAGACTTCACCTTCAACTGCCACCGCCGACTGGATCGAAGGAGCCGAACAGAGACTTCCTCCACTGGCAAGATAGGGTGTAACATTCTGGGTTTTCCCGGAATGTTATCAATGTGCAAAATTGTAAATTTTCAAAAAAAATTCGTGTATGTGCTTTAACTAGTTCCAAATATAAGCATAAGTTCCCTCCATCTCGGAATCTTAGTACATTTAAATTAACATTTGAAATAGTTAATGCCCACAGGCCGTGAGCCAGGATGGCTAGCGAAGTGAAGTAGCCATGGGTGAAAAATAGGGATCCCCAAAGGAGGTGGGGGTGTATGGACCATTAAGATGTTAGAGTGACTACTTAGAGTCTTTTGGATTTAATTGCAATTTATCATGTTTGAAATTGTTGATTTGATTTTATTTGAATGGTTTCCAATTCGTTTGATTCAATTGAGTGGAATTTGAATTTGAAAGGGCCATTCAAATTCAAATTCAAAAACTACTCATATAAACACCCGTGGGCCGACAAGCCCAAGCCGGCCCAACCTTCTTCTCTCTTTCCCGGGAGAGGCAGCCCACTCGCGCACGGCCCCGCCCACCTCCCTCTTTCCTTTTCCTCCGCGCAGCGCAGCCCACAACCACCGCGGCCCAGCCCAGCCAGACGCCGCAGCGCCCCTTCACCTTCCGCCCGGGGCAGCTGACAAGCGGGGCCCGCTTGTCAGCTTTCCCTTCCTCCTCTCGCTGTGCCCCGCAGCTCCCCCTGCTCCGCCCCGCGACAAGACGCCGTACCACCGCGCCTTCCCCCTTTCGCCTGCGCCACGCTGCCCTGCTCGCGTCACCGGCCTACCCCGCGCCTCGCCTATCCCCGCTCCGCGACACGGGAGCGAAACTGCCACGCACCCCCGAAAACCCTAGCCTCGCTCCTGCAGCAGCCAGATGCGTGCCGTGTAGCTGTGACACGGACGCCGGGCATCGCCGCCGTCCCTACGCGCCCAAGACCTATCGCAGCGTATAAGGAGCCCCAGCCGCAGCCGCGAAACCTAGCCGCCCTGCTGCTTTTCCCCTTTCCGCTGTCGCCACACCGAAAGAGGAGAAGAGGAGGGGAGAGGAGGAGAAGGAGCACCGCGAGGAGGGGGACGACGCCGCCACGCCGGAGCACCTCCACCGGGCCTGCGCCCGAACGACTACGTCAACACAGCCGCGCACCCTACACAGCCCTGACCCGCCTGCTCCAGCCTGCCATCGCGCCAGGCCCTCACCAGCGAGCCCACCGGTGAGCGCAACCACCGCCCCCTCTATCCCTTGCTGCCAGCGTGAGCCATGGGCCGCCGATGAGACCTCCTTAGCTAGCCTTAGGATTCCCCACTCCCCCATCCGGCTTTGTGCCGCTCTTGTGTAGGAGCCTATCGCGCCGCTCATCCACACCGCAAGCCGTCGTCGCCCCTTCGCCGCCGCGTCGTGCCGCGGGCCCGAGATGCCGGTACCCCGCGCACGGCACGGCCACGCTGCAGCCCTGGGATGCCAGGACTCGTGCGCGTGCGTGCGCACCCGAGCCGTCAGCCCAGCCGCACCTTGGCCTCGAGACCACCGCCATGCTGCTTCGCCGGCGATGAGCCGCGGCCCTGGGAGCCCAGGACGCCGCGCGCACCCACGCACACACACCCCACATGACCCGAGCCTCGGCCCACACTAATGGCCGCACCACCGCCATCACGCCACCACCACCGTCGAAGCCACGCCACGACCCCGCCACGGCCTTGCCGTGTCCGATGGCCACACACCAATGCCGCGACGTCGCGTTCACGTCGCGGCCAGGCCAGTGCGGCCTTTCGTCGAACACGCCTTGGGCGCTTGTCACGCACACGTTGGCACCCGCGCACACAAGACCACCCTGGCTTGAGCCGCACCAGATCTGGCAGCCACACCAAATCCGGTGGGAGACCGATAGGCGGGCCCCGCCTGTCGGGGAGAAGCATGGGGCGCTGCCCCTGGGCCCGCCTCGTCAGAGAGAGAGGGGGAGTGACGGGTCACGGGCCGGCTTGTTAGACCGAGCCGGCCTGCACGCCTAGCCAGCCCAAGGACCCGAGCCGGCCTGCTGAGCCACAGGCCAAGCTGACCCGTGAAGCCAAACCGAGCCTAGTTGGGCCTTGAGCTGGCCCAACACCTTTGGGCCCAGAACCAAGCCGTGCCCCTTTTCTTTTTCTTTTACCCGGCCTGACCGAGGGCCCCACCTGTCAGTCTTGGGGTGAGGCTGACCAGTGGGACCCATTGATCCCTTGACCCGTTGACCGGTCAGCGTTGACTGGTCAACGCTGACGTCATTAGGGCCCACTGCTGACGTCAGCAGGTACTGACCCCAACAGTGACGTCATGCTGACGTCCGCATACCATATGGCACGCTCTGGTGCTGCCACGTATGAATGCTTAATGTTTTTCTTTTCCAAAATTCTTTTATTAATCGAGAAATAGGTTTTTCCTTATAAAATTCATAATAAATCGATCGGACCTCCGAAAATTATGAAACCAGTTTCATAATTCCTCTAAAATCATGAACTATCCGTTAGAGTAGGTTTTGTAGTGATTTGGATCTTAATTGATGAGATTTGTGCATTTTTGCACTTTGATCCTTGCTCTTACTCTTATGTACGAATAGGACCCGACTACGAGGAGTTGACCGATGGCCAAGACTACCCAGAAGCTCAGGAGGACTTCGGAAAGACGCCAGGTTCACGTCCATCTACGATTTGAATACCTATTAGGCATTGCTTGCTAGATATGCTATCGCTACTTATGTAATGCTATTGAGATGAATCTGCATAGCCCATCTTATTTACCCGTACTTCTTGCAATCCAATCACACTTGTTTAATATATGAAATGCCTTGCCGTACCTTGAATGTGTATATGTGGGAATGGATGGATAGTCTTGGCGTGAGTGGAGATATACTGCCCAGGAGTTGGTGTTTAGGGCCTTTAGCCGGGACCGGGCGAACTTAACTCGATCATGGATCGAGGGCTTGGGGTGTGTATCTTGGCACACCCTACGGAGTATCCGTGGCGGGTACAATTTGTTGGACACAGGGTTGAGGTGTTCGGGGGCACCCGTCAAGGGTCCAGTTGCGGACCACCAAGGTGGAGACGCATGTGATGAAGATGCCCACTTCGGCAGTTAAGGACCGGGTGAGGATAACTATGACTTGTGGGAATTTGTTAAGCGTGCACACCACTTACCCGTTATGAGGGTGGGCCCGGTTCCGGGTCTAGCAAGTGCGGTACCAAGCCGGTAGGAGGATCGAGTATCAGTGCAGGGGAAGGAGGTGCTGACCTCACGCTCCCTGAGACGCATGGGAAGCTTCACAGCCCCGGGGCGACCTCTCGTGGGAGGATGCGCCCAAGACCCGGGAAAGTCGGATGGTGTCGTGGCTCCTAGTCCTGTTTCAGTAGACCGGTGTTTCGTCGCTTAGTTGGCTAATCTCCGACTGGTGTTGATTCGAGTGGGTCCAGGTGTACAACCCCTGCAAGGTGAAAACTATACGTATAGCCACGTTCTCGGTCATGGACATCCCTACTCTTCTGTTTCTCTTATTAGTTAGTGTTATTCATGATTTCTACCTCCCTCTAGAATGATTTCATGCCAGGGGGCAGCTGAGATGTGAGGAGAGTGAGTCCTCGCATCGACTTGGGGGTTTTGGAAGGTGTGCGTTGGACCGGGAGTCCGGAATGCCGGAAGGGCCCGAGTCGGAGCCGGAAGAGGATATGCCTACTTATATATGTTGTTGCATGCATAGGAAACCCCAACTTAATTTCTTGAGCTTTGGTATACCCTTAGAATAGTCCACTATAAAGCTTGCATTTGGATGGTGATATGAACCTATCCCATACCTTGGGGATAGCCTGGTACGATGCGAGATCCGATCCGGAGTTCGACCCCAACGATGACGGTTGGTACGAGTAAAGCCCGTGCTACGCTCGAGTTGCTTGTGGAGGAGGTTCCAGAAGATGAAGGACGGCCAGAGGCCTAGTTACCGCTTTACATTTTCTGCTTGAATCGCTCTAGCCAAGAGGCTTGTAATAAATTCCATACTACAAATCCTATGGATCTATATAATATTAAACCCGTGTTTGACCTCATATGAGGTATGACTATGATATTATGCCTGAAATGAGTTCTGTATGTGATAGCGCTTGATCGCGGGACTATCATAATGATACATGGAGTCGGAATCCTCGATTCGGAAATCCGGTTCGTTTCATGGGGCCATTGAAGGCCATTATATTTTTCAGAAGCCACCGTAAGTAACGGCTCAAAAACAAGACGCAATAAGACGCTGAACGGGGATAGGCCAAATCTCACCGGATGAAGAAGGATTCTCCTTCACATTTTAGGAGGAAGTAAAAGTGCAGCACCACCAGAAGCCACCACGGCAAAATCAGCAGATCGAGAAGATCCTGTAGCCAGGGGTATCGAACCATGTTCACCCCCAAAAGACCCAGGAAACAAAATTTGAGAGCTTCAAACCAGCACCAAATGTCGAAAACACTGACACTAGAATAGAAGCACCAGGGACAAACTAATCCCTCCGCCGGCATCGAAGATCCCATCTCTATAAATCATTTACGCACCAAAAAAGAGGTAAGGAAGTGTGGCCACGTCGCCGGCGATTTTCGGCAGTCGGATCGGCCGGACGGACAGTTCAGATCATGTGAGTCCCGATCATCTTGTAAAAAGAAACCTCAAACGTTAGAGAAATCAACCCACAGTCCGGCCTCCTCTCTCTGGTAATTTTACGAACAAAACTACAACTTTTCTCAAAATCAACCCGTAGTCCAACCCTCCCGGTTTAAGAAAATTTACAAAGAAAACCTTACATTTTCATAAAATCAACCTGCCATCCTGGTCCTATCTCAGGAATTTTTTAGAAAAGCCCTCGGATTTTAATTAAATTAAACCACAATTCGTCCATCTATTACTTCTGCACAAGCAACATTATACGTAGAATTTGAAATTAAAAGTTGTTCAATATAGAATTTGAGAAAAGTTCAAAAAACAAAACTTTATTATAAAGCAAATTTTAAAATTCAAAACGCTTTCACAATTCATTTGCACAAATGCTTGCGTGCGATCCATCGTCCATACAAAAACATCTTCAAATTAAAAAGTGTTCGATACAAAAATTGCTCAGAATTTTAAAATCTACAGTTTTATTATATATAGTATAATATTAAATTCAAAACGCTTTTACAATTCATCCGTATAAATATTTACGTAAGATCCATTCTACCTACGATTCTGACCCGAAACATCTTCACATAAAAAGTTTTGAATATAAAAAATTGCTCAAAATTTCAAAACCTAAAGCTTTGCTACGCAAAAAAATTTAAAATAAATAATAACCAAAAATACTTAAAGAACACTAAATACAATAAAAAAGATAGTTTCATTTTTATAAAAAATAATATACAAGTACAACAACAAACTGCAGATAATGACTCTTACACGTACAATTATTACTACTCTATACGTAAACTATCTAAAGGTTTATATCAACTATAATCCAACAACCGTGCCTTTCTAGCCAAAGGGGAAACACAAATCTCCACCCAATTCATACGAAGGTAGAGATAGTTGCAGCTCCGAAGCGCGCTATCCGCAGCCCCGCTAGATCCACGCCTGAGGGTCCACTTCACGTTCTCTTCCCCGAAGAAATCAGTGCTATCATCGGAGAAAGAACGGCAAAAGAGCCCAAGCGAGCACTCCAGATTGGGCACATCTACTACAATCCTACGTAGAACTAAGCTAGAAAGGAAGAGTATACACATCGGCCACCTGATTCGCAGCTCCCCATCATCTACGACGCCAAGAAGACCGCCGGATGCGACGGGGAGCCGGCGAAGACGGCACCGGAAGATGAGTACTGTAGCGAAGAGAAACAAGAGGCTTCTTTTGCCTAGCTAGATGAGAGTTGAAACCGCGATGTACTGAGCTACTGGGCTCAACAGGTTTCGTGGGCTGGGCTGGGATAGTGCGTGAACCGGATCTGCTGCTGATAGGCCCGTTTGCACCTTGGCCCGCTCGGCCTCCATCCGCATGCTTGGGCCACCCGCCTAGCCCAGCAGGCAGGCCTCGGGCTGTACGTATTATGGGCCTAGAGGCCCGTTTAGGCCTATACAAGCGACCGCACAAAGACCTCTTCCTAGGCCTTTTTGCATCAAGAATTGGTCCTGGGCGGACCCTCCTTGCCCTGCGAGGTGGGCTGCACCGCCATGGGACTCCTTACACTGCCCACTAGGCTCGTTAGCGCTTGGTGAAAGGCCAGGCTCCTTAGCTCTTCAACCTCTTTCTCAAATCCCCTAAGAAACCCCTTTTAAAAAATAGAAATAAAAATAAAAATTTGAAATCTATATCTATATCTATACCTATTTCTAAAGCACGTAAGGTTTCCACCAAAATTTTTGGTTGGTCCGCCTTGCGTCATTGACAGGTAGATCTTAGTCCATCCCGTATGCGAGTCGGACCAACCCTCCCACGCAGATCCCTACAAATTAACTAACGTACGAATATAGCTATACGTATCCGATACTTATATCAATTTTATCCGTAGCGACGCATGGATATATTTACCTGGTAGAAAAAAAGAAAATTTTCTCCGTGATGGACCGCTAGCGGTAGCTGGATGAGACGGCTCAACCCAAGTACTCCAGGTAGTAAAACAAAGCAATAACTCACGAACACAAATCTAACCACGATGTAATTAGCCTAGTCCGAAACAATATATACCCAGATACACTCTGTTGCCCTTGTCTTCTCTGTCTAAAAGTTACCGATGGGACACGCTGCCAAAAATCACTTTTTAAGTTTTTATCCTCTCAATAATTTCCAAAATGAGGAGGCGCAGGCACCTTTATTTTGGGCCATCAAGCAACTGAAAACACAAACCACATGTACACCTTCTCTTCAGTCTTCACTGCATAAGGCTGCACATAGAGGCAGGAGGTGTGTGATCCGAATCAAACCAATTAATAAGCAAACAACGCGAACAGCAGCAGCAGCACAACGAGTGAAGTGACGGACTTGGCGGCCGGCGATGATCGACGGCGAGCGTGATCGTCATGAGCAGCTAGACACAGACACAGTGCAAGCAAGCTACAGGAAGTAACAGCATCTGCAGTTCATGGATCCGTCGGCGTCCAGGTAGCACGTGCCGAACCGGTAGAGTAAGTTGAGGGCCACGCAGGCGTCGGTGCAAGCCACGGTGTCCTCCGCCGAGGCGCACGGCGAGAACCCGGTGATGTCGGTGCACGACGGCGAGCCGCCGCCGTCGCCCAACACCGGCCCGGCCTCTGCATGCGAAGCAACGCACAGACACATGACTCGGTGAGGTACATGACTACTAATTGTGTGTCTCTCGATGCATACCTGTGGCCACAAGCAGGACGACGACGACGGCGAGGGCGGCCGCCGGCGACGAGGGAGCGCCATGAATCGATGATGCAGCATACCTGGCCGTGGTTGCCATGCTTTTTATTTAGGTACATATGCTAGATAGATCTCAGCTGCAGTCCTAAAATAATCATACTTATTCGCTGCCACCGTGTAGTTGACAATCCGATTAGGATCTGATCGAAACTAATTGATGGATCAGATCATACTGAAACTAATTGATTTGATCAGATTATATACTATAATGCTTGCTTACGTTTCCATTATCTTTAGACTTCCAATCAGTCAGATCAGCTGCTAGTCTTAAAAATATGTATGTACACGCATGTGCTCCAGCCTCTAGTGCTCGCGTTGACATTTCGTCCTCCGGCTGCTGGGCCCGAACACGCCTGGGCTCACCGTTGAAGACGTACCATCTGGGCCAGGAATTCGCTTCCTAAACTACTATACAGGGATCGCCATGAATTGGGCCCGGTGGGACTGTGCATCTGCCCCTGGGCTGCACCGGCCTGGGCGAGTCGCCAAGCCCATCAGGCTGCTCAGCTCTTTCGTTCAATCCTTCCCTCTCTCTCAAAAAAAAAAGAACCCGGAAAAAAACGAAAAAGAAATATTCTCTGTGGCAGACTGCTCGTCGTACCTCAACAAGGCTCAACGCGAGTGCTCCGTGCAGTAAAACCCAACAACAATTCACAAAGCTAACCACACAATGTAATTAGCGGTAATCAGATACAATACATCTCCACGAAAACTCTGTTGCCTTTTTTTAATCTCTCTAGAAGTTACAGTTGGAGCACGCTGTCAAAGAAGATTAAAGGAACACAAATTTTATTCATATTTTGAAAATATAAATACCGGTTCCCTTATGTATGTGCGCTCCATAGTGTGCCGTTGGGCAGATCCGACTTGGGCGATGTGATCTTCTCGTTCCCGGGATCTCGAAAAGCTTCCGGTTAATTACCTCCGCAAGATCAGCTTGCCGGAGTACCTCCGATTCTGCTGCTGTGATGTCAGTTTTCGGTCTTCGCTTCACGTTCTCCATGCATGATCATGGTGGCGGTGGTGGTGTAGATGGGGTGCTGGCGTCGTCCATGGCCTCGTCGGTGTCCATGAGCTACTGTAGCGCGCAGCTGGAACATTAGCGGCGCCCGCTCGTGTCGTCCGGCCTCGCCGATCTTAAACGGTGTAGTTGTCGTGGTAGTACATTGAAGATGCATGGCGGCGTGACACTACTATAAATCATTATTTATAGAAACATCCCATTTTTTTTGGAACAGGTCAAAATGTAACTCGTTGCTACAAATGGAGCGGGTCAAGATGTACTCTAATGATGCTTTATAATGATGTTTTATTTCCATATGATTTAATTTTGTATGCGTAAGTATTAATATTTATCAAATATATTCCATGTCTCGATCACGAACTAGCTTGATAGATCAAAATTGGTGGAAATCCAAATTTTTTAAAATAGCGAGAAATAGAATTGAAAATTTTAAATTCAAATCGGTAAATTTTTGGCAAGCTGGGAATATATTTTCAGGGGCGGGTCACCCGCCCCTGGAAAGGAGCAGATCACCCCCACCTGCCCTTTATAATCGATTTGTAGGGGCGGGTGA
This sequence comes from Panicum hallii, assembly GCF_002211085.1. Taxonomy (NCBI): domain Eukaryota; kingdom Viridiplantae; phylum Streptophyta; class Magnoliopsida; order Poales; family Poaceae; genus Panicum; species Panicum hallii. The sequence continues at coordinate 18,319,643 of NC_038046.1, read as the reverse complement.
GGGGGGTGATCTGCCCCTACAAATCTATTTTCAGGGGCAGCCGAGGGTTTATCCGTCCTGAAAATGTGTTTCCAGAGCAGGCAGCCCGTCTTTGAAAATAACATTTTTAGTTGTGAGAATTAGGAACGGATATCACACCCGTTTCTAAAAATATATTTTTACCCGCCTCTAAAAACTTTTTTTAGTAGCGTGAGCTGTCGTGGTCGAGGTTGGTCGCGATCGTGTAGTAGATCGGCAGCAGGACTACGAGTTGCAGGGGCGTAGCTGCGGGGAAGACTCCATCCGTGAAAGTCTTCAGCTAGCTGGCCAGCTAGCTTGGCTTCACTGCATCTTGCTAGCTAGCTTGCTTGTGGTAGCTCGTACTCGGCGCACAACGTAGTGACGCCCGCCCCGCACACGCTTGCATGTTGATGTGGATGGACCTCGAGTTGCTAGCCAGCGCCTCCGGCCGGCCGGCCGGCATCATGGAAGTGGTGGCGTCGCCTCGCTGCCGTGGCCTCACCCTTCTCCGTCGGCAAGTCATCTGGATGTTATCTTCGCAGCCCTCCGGCTGCAGCCTTGCCATAGCATCATTGTCGTTGGCGTCTCCGCGCCTCTCCGGCAACCTAGCAGCAGCACCGTCATCGGCTCGTCGCCTCCGCGCCTTTCCCGCTCTGCGGCAGCCTCGTAACAGCACCGTCGTCGTTGGCGCCTCCGTAGCCCTCCGGCAGCAGCGCCGTCATTGTTCATGGTTCCATGGCCCTCCGGCAGCCTTGCCGCAGCAGCGATATTGACGGCGGCGGCAGCTCGTGGTCGATCGCGGGGTGCTCGACGCGGAAGACGGTGATCTCGGTGCAGATACGTACGAGCTCCGGGCAATGGGGATGCGTCGGCATCGGCAGCGCCATCTCGGCTTGGGGATGACTTCTAGATGGCCACGGCTCGAGAATAGAGCTCATGCCATCTCGACGTCGGGCTGCGACGGCCGGCGGCGGCGTCTTGATGGCGACGGAGGCTGTGGACGCGTAGTTGCTGGGCGTTGGTGAACTCGATGGCCATCTATGCATCGTGGGCGCGAGCCATTGGCGACGACATGGTGATGGCCTTCGGCAGCGATGGCACCTCGACAGTACGCTTCAAGCTTTTGGCTTTTGGCCGTGCACTCCCATCTCCATATGATGCATGCATGCGTACGTAGATGATCATCCGGCGGACTGCTTCTCCAGCTGCAGAAGATGGCGGCAGCAGCAGCAGCAGCGCCAGAACAGTAGACGGTCCCAGAGAGGCCACTCCAACTCGACCCGCCGCTGCAGCTGCTGGCAGTAGAAACGACGCCACGAGGGGCAGCGAGGAGGAATATCAGCTACAGGCAGCAGCAGCAGCAGGAGCAAAAGGAGAGGGAGAGGCCAACGCGAGTCGCCCAGGTCAGAGCCCGGCCCCGGCTGCTGGCACCACCAACAGCAGCAGTGGCGGTGCCCCGGCAGCCCTGGAGGAGCCGAGGCCATTCGTAGAGGCAGGAGGAGCGGCCAGCACAGGCCAGCCTGCTCCAACGGCCGCTGCGACGGTCTCGGAATCAGGCCAGAATGAGGCTACTTTCTGCGACCGCCTGCTTTCTTGCTTCGGCCTTTGCTCTTGAGGTGGGAACTCGATCTTCCAAAGCTGGAGCCGGCCTGCAAGGGTCTGGATTCAGGACCCTATTCTATGCCTTTGTCCGTTCTACCAAAACGCGCACACGTCAAATGTTTTGTGGGCGTTGACATTTGCTGCAAGACGTATCGGGCCGAATTGGGGTTTGTTAGATTGACTACTCCTTGGAATGGGACACGATGGTTTGTGCTCTTAAATGCTCGTATCCACATGCAATTTCTGAAAGAAGAAAAAGAAGACTAGCTGTCCACTGTACTGTAATTTTGGAGGCACCAGAGCCGGATGTACGCCGGGACAGTAGTGCTCCAATGCATTCCAGCCAATCAGACATGACACGCATAATTGCTCTAGCTTCTTCTGGCTATGTCTATGTGAATACCAACTTTTTTTTACGAGAACCTTTGTAAACTTGGGCAGATTGGCCATAAACCTTGTGGTTTTCAGAAATACATTTGATTCTTTTTCACATTAAGTTTCACCATATTTTTATGTATTATTTTCATGCTATTGTTTACAGATTTCGCTCTATAAATTACAGCATAAAGGCTCCAAATAAGTCTATGACAAAATCAAAGCACAGATCACTTACAAGGATGGAAGAGTTCTGCTGACGACAAGGAAAGAAACAAGCAACTTTGCGCTCTTCGATCCTTGATCTCTGCGTGTGCACAAAAACGAGAGAGCATCAAGCACAAAGATCTGGTTGCATTTGATAGTGCCAGGCAGCTAATGGGTTTTAAATGTCATAGGTTGCATCACCAGCAAAGGCGTCCGTAACAGCTGAAGTACGAGCGCCAGTGTGCCCTGCGTGACGCTAAAGCGAAACTTGCAATGCATTATAGCATGAAGACCAGCGCAAGTGGAGACAGTCCTTGAAGACTTTACACTGCAGACATCCCTTGTGATGACTTCAGTCAGACCCATCAGAGCCACAGAAAACAAAGCTCAAATTCATTAAGATGTTTGAGCATTAGAAGATCAGGAGACCAGTTCGAGTGGCTGGAGTCAGAGCCCATAGAACACATAGCAATCAGTCCAGGGTAATGCCTCTGTGGGCACTGTATCACGGAAAAGCTTCACATAGTTCACAGCATGCACAGAAACAACAGAAAAAAGAAAGGACATCTGATTATGCATGACCTTTAGCCCAAATTCACCAATTTATACACCTTCAGTTCCAATATCTGACGACTCCCAAGTCACTGGGTCTAGACGAATTTAGTCTTCCCACCCCTCTCATGCTTCTTCACCTGTTATTAATCACATAAATGTCAAGCTTTCATGGAGGAATTGCAACAATGATAAGTATGAATGGTATCATGTTTGCTGGTACATGATGCAAGTGCCTACTTACCACTTTGAATTCTGACTGCAGATTGCCTAACTCGACAGGGCATTCTCCCTTCTCATCATACTCAGAAAATTCACCTTCAGAGCAGTCAATGTCAAAAGGAGTCCCATGCACCTTAAAAAAGAAAGAGATGAGAGACTGTTAGCGCAACAGGCACCACAACAACTGAACTATCATGGCAGTGACGTATAGGAAAAAATAACTAGCAATAAACCAAATTCCACAAACCATCACTAATTTAAGTTGGTAGTGAACGAATAGGTGGTTTTAAATCAGTTCCCAATGTGCTAAAAGTTGGTAAATTTCCAGATTCGGAACAGAAATTTTAAAAGAACAAACCATAGATTTGTTTCTGCAAAAGTAATCAAAGACGTATTCATTTTTTCTTGGGGAGCGAAGGTAGTCAACTAAGAGAACAATTCAGGTGCTCCAGGTGCAGGTGCATCCGACGGCTGCAATCCGTCAGGTGCACGGGAGCACCTGGTGCTCCCAAAGCACCTGAATCATTCTCAGTCAACTAATGTATGAACTTATGAGGCATTTGATCACAGGAATCACCTCAACCATCTAGCATGGAATGGTCCATCATGGGGTCATCCAGTGAATTCTGGTGGCATGAAACCATTCCTCATTGTTAAGCTAACCGTGTGCTTGTGAAGGATGAGGAAGTGACAGATAACCCATTCCATTCCCCGTACCAAAACAAAATGTGAGGAGTGAGAAAGTGATAGATCACTCCATTCCTCAAACAAAACACCCCAATAAAGAATCAGTGTATCAACTTAATGGATAATATATCTGCAGCTCAGATGCCATACAAGCAGAAATGAAAAACACATGGCCAATCCTGTGCCACTGAAAAAATACAAACCAGGTATCCTTCTATGCTTAAGTAATGCTCAATGTGAAAAGAAATAACTCCAATACAGAGAGATATGCGCGATGTGACCTGGTATTCTTAAGTAATGTGCGATGTGAAAACAAATAGTTGTACCTCCAGATATGTGATACACGGAAATTACAATCATGAATGGAACAAGACAAGTCCACAGAAGTGAAAAAAAACAAGACAATAGTTATAGAATAGAATACCAGACAGAGCTCATTTCTAGAATATGAATCACCTTGAAAAGATTAATTGTTCATTACTGATTAAAATATTGGTTTTGTACATTGAAGAAATCATCAATATTCATGGTGAAAGATCGAAAAATACTTACAGATTCAGCCTTCCAGCCAGCACCAAAGGAAAACTCAACAGGTTCATAGCCTCTGCAGTCAAAGACCATCAAACAAGTCTTTTCTCCTTTCTGGCTCTGCTCAATAGTTAGTGGCGTCCCCTGACCAGGAATCATCACAATCGTTCCATCCCTCCCGCATAGCTTGCACTGAGAGAAAAGTCAACCAAAATATCAGACACTGGACATGACTTATTGGAATTTAAAAAACAAAACATAAAAAGCAGATCTACTATATACTGAAACGAGTTTTTTCTCCTTTACGCCTTTCTTAGAAACCTCAGGGAGAAAATTTAGATGAAGAACCTTTAGTTGGGACCAAATTGGTTATTGTGCAGAAAAGCCATTCTGCAACATTGGGTACTTTGGGTATTGAAAAGGACTGTTGTCACCAAATATACCATAAACCAGATTACTGAAAACAACAAAAAAAAAACTAATTCTCACCCCCACCCCACCCCTCCCAACCCCCACCCCCCAAAAAAATAAAAATAAAATAAGAAGGCATAGCAACCATAATCATAAATGTAAGTTCAGAACACAACACCATAAGATATAACTATGATTTATAGGCTGTGCTCAGTTAGGCTACAGAAAACTATGGATGATGATCATAGTACAGAAACACGATCGTAATAGCTAAAAATAACTGCATAAAATGCAAAGACAGAAGTGAACACAGATGATGACGTGCTTTCCAATCGTGAACAGTGGCCAAGCCACCTTGTGTCCTATGGCTCAAAGGCGCACCTTAACTTTTGAGTGTAGAATATTTAAGAAAAGATATGAAGGACCACAGGGGCTATATTATAAAACATGATCCCACTAAGGAAAAATCATCACTCTATCAATGATCACAAGTTCATAAATCATGTTAACAAAGAAAAAACATCTAATTTCTTCCCAATCCAAAAGCATATATTTGCAAGGGCCTAACCCAGTTTGCAAAATAGCAAGAATCCTGGAGAAAGCAAATATGACCCTCCTCTACCCAATCCAAACCCCATTTTAATCATGACAATGAAAGTTCTCAAAGAATCCAATACCAAATAACATAAAAAGAAGGCGAAATAGCAGAATTCGTCCCCGAACTATCATGCTTGGTTCAATTTCGCCCCTCAACTACAAAAATATCCGATTCAGTCCTCGAACTATCCAAATTGGCCCAATTTCGTACATTGTCCGACGTGGCGCGCCTCGACATCTGTCCAGTCAGCTAGTTTGTAAAATACTCTTTTTACCTTTCATGCAGCAGCTCGCCCCCAGGCAGTTTCTCGTCAGTTCAAGGCCCCCGTCCCCATTCGATGTCCGCCCCCAGGCAGCTTGCGACTCCCAACATTATCAGGAAGGCCCATAGATCAGGCATAGGAGCCAGTACTGCCATGTCTTTGTGGAATGGTGAAACTAGCTTTGAAGTGAGATACAAATGGAGGTTCACTGTAGATCACTAGATCTCAACAACAAGACATGCTCATGTAGACATTCCAAGTTTCTAGGAATCCATGTGCACATGCTTGTGCTGCCCTGTTCAAGATGTCTGAAGAGCCTAATAAATATGTGCATATGTGTTTTTCTCTTGAGGCATACAAGAGGACATATCAACATGTCCTGCAACCAGTAGAGCATGAGTCGGCATGGCCTGTATCCCAAAATCCTAAACCATTGCCTTCTACAGTGAAAAAGATGCCAGGTCCGCCAAAGAAGGATATGAGAAAAGATTCTTCAGAGCCAGTGAAATCAAGTACTAAATCATCAAGAGTTGGAACTAAAATCATCAGCTGCTGCATAGAGGGTAAGAAGAGAATTTTACAAACTAGCTGGTTGGGCAGGTGATGAGGCAAGTCAATGTGGCAAGCCACGTCGGCATATGGACGAAATTGGGCTGATTTGGATAGTTCAAGGACGGTATCGGATGTTTTCATAGTTGAGGGACAAAATTGAGCCAAGCACGATAGTTTGGGGACGAATTCAGCTATTTCACCTAAAAAGAAAGAAAGTGAAGCAAGGGAATCTAAATGAACCACAGGAGCATTCTAGCCATCTATTTTTTCTTTCCTTAAACCATGCTAGTTCACCAATCAGCATAATAGCAAGCCAGTCAATATCAGCTCCCATCAATAACATTAACAAGTACATTCTGTCTCATCAATCACATTTACCGTAGGAAAAATCTAATTACTTCACACACGAATACTTAGAAGGCTTAGCCAAGTTAACAGCACAACTCGATTCCTTAAGACAACAAACAGTGTGGGGTTACCTTAGTGCACGAATGTAACTCCCTGCAACTCAATCTAATACCCCTGTTACCCAAGGAAACAAAAACAATTCACCAAATCCACAGTGAACAAGAGCAAATGGATGCATGCACAAAGGAGTCATATCTACCAGACCACCAGTGCCTACCACGTTACGTTATAGACATACTAACGGGCCCGATTGATGCCTTGTGCCATACTAACAAGCAATTTTCACAAGCAAGTGTCATCGATCATACCAACATTACTGTACGAAGGAAGCCGAATCCATCTGGCCAGAGGACTAGAGGAGAAGGAAGGTGATGTTTGCGGGGGTACCTTCTGGACGAGGTGGGCGGTTCCGTGTCCTTTAGGCAGGTCGACTTGCTCGCTGAGGGTGACGTAGGTGGCCTTGGCGGTGACCTCCCCGCAGTTCTCGCACTTTAGCTGTGATCAACCACACAGAAGCGAGAGCGCAAAATCCCATCAGTGCCGCTCGGATCGAGAGGCGGGGGAGCGGATCCGATCAAGCCAAGGGAGGAGTATGAGGGGGTGGGGACACTGACCTTGAGGTGGTAGGGGAAGTTGGGGTCGTCGCAGCCGCGGCTGGGCTGCAGGTTGGTGAGGCCGTCCAGCTCCGCGCCCACCAACAGCGCGTAGTACACCATCTCCGCCGCCTCCTCCCCCCTAGGGTTAGGGCTGCCCGCTCGGGTCTGGTCCGCCGCCGACGGAGACGTAGACGAAGAGGAGGAAAGGGAAGGGGGTTTTGCTTCGCTACGCCTGCGGGCTCGCTCGGTTGAGGAATGGAGCCGGACGAAACAGAACGGGAATATTGTGAAGTCGCGATTGGGACAAAAATGACACTAGAGAGTTCGTGCGTGGACTGCAGGATCTCGGAGGGTAACTTGGTCATTGCGCACTGTCCAAGTGGCGAGTGGGGTTCGCGAATCAGATTCGACCGAGTTTCGGCTCCAACCGTCCGTTTGGCTGGCCTCCGATCAAAATGACAAAATCCACTTGAGACACGAGCTCGACACGACTTTGAACAGAGTGTTGATTACTGTTTTAACCAAAACAAAAGAAGATATCGAAGCCAGGAAAAGACCCAAACCGTCGACACGGGAGGCACAGCATGAATTGTAATCTTGGTACAACAGGCATCATGAAATCATTGATGTCAAGCATGAGGTACCTCTCAGAAGCTTGAGAGGATCGTAAATCCACGGACCCAAAGTATACAGTTGGCGGAGCCGAAGTGTGATCGATCATGGGCCATGATGTCAAAGACAGGACTTGCAGAAGCTGTAACGCTTAAGCGCAAAAAATGCTTGCGATCGCAATTTACAGCATGTTAGCCCTTAAATCCATCAAGAACACCATTGATAGACAGAAGCAACAATATGTTATACAAGCTCTCCATATTACTAACCACCTGGGCACCGGTTCAGAAACGAGCAGCAGGTCAACTGGGAATAAGCAAGAGATCAACGCTCAGAGATCTATAAAAACCAGATGCTCCCTCCCTCCTTTCGACTTTTTTTTTCTAGCTTTATAGCTCTAGTGTGCATCCAGTAGCCGGAAGGAGTAACAAATAGTAAATCACAGTAATTCGCATCCATTTAGTAGCCGGAGTAAGAAATACAGTAAATGCTTGTCTGAACCTGCTGTAGCCGCACGTATCTCAGCTATCGAAGTTACAGGCACACTCAGCGGAAAGAAGATTACAATCACTTTATTCTAGGATCTTCCCGAAGGAAAACAAAAGGATCACTTCATAGAACAGTAACAACACCCAAATCTTAACCGGTTAACCCCAGTCATTTGCAAACGAATCCTAATCAGCAAGATACTTGTCTGAACTTGCATACAAGTGGTCCGAAATCTGCACCAAGATCGCAGTTCCAACTACCCACAAATCTTACCGCGAATCATTTGCACTTCAGTCACAATTACAATACAACAGCAAAACTAGAAGTAAGAGATGAATGGTCCGCCAAACGCAAACCAGATCGAAAGATCGCACAAATTTTGTACGGTGCTGTATCAACTCAGAAGCCAAATAAGCCCCCTTCTCTTCTGTTCGGATCAGTTGGGGCGGCCGGCGCGGAGGGAGCGGAGGCGGTCGACCCACTGGTCCTCGGGGACGCTGCCCGCCCACGCCGGCGGCGCGCCGGGAAACTCCACCCCGCGCATCGCGTCCACGATCCGCGCCGCGGCGCCCTCGGGCAGCGGAGCGTGGCGACGGCGCTCGTCCTCCGAGAACGCCCGCGCCGCCGCCTCCCCCGCCGTCACGTCACCCTCCTCCCGCTCTTCTTCCTCTTCGGCCGCCTCCTCGTCCTCGTCGGAGGCGAGATCCAGGGCGGAGATGCCGTTGCTGGCCTCGTCGAGGCGGTAGTGGGGCATGTCGGTGTCCGATTCGGAGTCTGAGGCGGCGCCGGCGATTGGGCTGTAGTTGGCTTCCGGCTCCGCATCGGAGTCCGAGGCGGAGGAGTGGTCGGGAAGGGAGGCGGAGGCTGGGAGGTGGCCGTTGCCGGGGATCGACATGCTGGCCACCGGCGACGAGGAGAAAAGTCCAGTCTAGTGCACGGGAAATTTTCTGTCTGGAAGAATTTGCAAGCCAGGCCCCGTTGTATCTGTGTTTACTGTGTAGCGGACAAGCACTTGGGCCTTTATGGGCCTTGGGCCTTGGGCCTTCTTGGATCGAGTTACTTTGTCGAATGCGTAAATACCAGAGGCTAAGTTCAAGTCTAATACTCGCTCATACGGAATTCCTCCCTTCCAAATTTTTGGTCGTTTTAACTTTTTAGATACACCATTTTTACTATATATCTACATATAGTGTGTATCCAGACGCATAACAAAATCTATATGTATAGAAAAATCGGAACACCTACAATTTAAAATGGAAGGAGTATTTGGGATAAAATGCATAAAAAGAAATATTTCAAAATTCAATTATAAACCTGCCAAAGCTCTAAAGCCACTAGCATTGAGTAGAAGGGAAAAAAGAAAGATGAAGAAGAGAAATCTAGCCATCTTCCGAATTGGTGTATTACTCCCTCTGTTTCTTAAAAAAGGCCACTTTAGAAAACATCGGGTAGATTAGCAAAAAATATTAAATGATCACCTATTACTTACCTTGTTTCGTGCTAAAAATTAGCAGATGCATGTGCAAATGATAAGAATTATGGGATAAATTTTGAATCACAGAATCACAAAAGGAAGTAGATGTTTTACCACCTTCTAATAAATTTGTGAATTCCATTTTTCTGCCACAATCTTCATGATGTGATTGCTACCCTCCTTCTAGTTCCTTTCTTTGCCATTTCTTTAATTCCAAAGCTATTTTGTGGTATAGAACTCTAAAATTCATTGTCGACTAGATACCTACGGGGAAAAGGATTTTTTTTTTGGGGGGTGGGGGGAGGGAGGGTGGCAAGCTGGCGGCAAACATCCTTACCGATGCCGCATGTAGTCTTTTTAGGAGTAGCGACAGAAAATTGCCCGTATTCAATCTTTACCCCATGGAACACGTGCTACTTCGATTTTCTGAAGAGTTGGAGCTACAATTACCACATTTTAGCAAAGATACATTCATTCAAATAAACTACATTAATTGGAACAAAGTCGGATATCGAGCTGTATTGATGAAATCAGCAAATACCTTGTTTGACTAAATTCACTTTGACTCGAACGCTCGAAATGACTGCCAAGGTCGTAATAAGGAACTACTTCATCACACTCTGATACCCCAACCTACAGGGTGTACGCATCATTTCTTTTGGTGCTACAAAACAGTCATACCCAAATGATCAGTCCCAGCATAAGGGATGCACGCATCCATCACGATCACGTTACCTATGTATGATCTAGAACTTGTCTACGACAACACCATCCCTGACGACCTCGTAAGCATCCCGATTCCGGGTCTTGTTCATGCCGGCGGCGAAGTGCACCTTGGTGGCCTCGGCCCTGACCTCCGTCACCTTGGTCCAGATCAGGATCTTGGTCTTGAGGCCCTCGACGTGGGTCAGCTTTCCCTTCTCCAGGTAACCCGTCACGCTGGTGGCGAACCTCAGTACCGACGAGTCCTTGTAGCCCACCTCGCAGGGTGATGCGATGTACACGGTGAGCAGCTTCGTGTCCTCGGCCAGCTCGTAGTTGGTAGCGTCCTGGGGGAACAGGCCCATTGGGAGGTCATATTCCTTGAGAAATTCAGGCAGTGGTTTCTGCATCTTCCCTGAAACCAAGCAGTGCTTTATGATCAGATAAGTGGACAAAGGAAGAAAGTTTGTAATGGGAAAATGAAAACAGATATATCATATATGGTTGTTGGTGTAAAACGTAGGTGCCTAATAAGTGGGACCAATCATAGGGATTGAGCTACGGTGTTAATCAAATAGGTTATGCTGAGGTATCTTGTAACTTAAAAATCTGCAAATCTAACCGTGGCAACTGTACCTTTGATTTTGTTCACCATCCATTTAGCTCCATCTCCAATGCTGCTAGAGATTGACTGAAAATTGCAAAAGGCTAACAGAGTCAACACAAAGGAGTAGAACAAGGAAGACATTCAGGAATCGCTCAAACCATGTAATAAAATGTTGCATAGCAAGTAGATATTAAGATATTATTCTTTTACACTTGTGAAATTAGATGTGACTGATAGCATGAATCTCTATCCGATCCCCAATCCACAGGACTTGATCAGTTGATCCATTGTAACCTGACATGTTCAGGAAGTTATGGTGGCCAAGCCGAACACCATCCTAAAGTGATATAAAATGAGAATGATTTAAATTGCGCTTCAATTATCAAGTGGCCACTATCACAACAACGCAACATCAGCCTATGTGGCGCTATTTCTGAACCTCTGGCCAACTTGAACTCTCCCCCTGAGCCAGATGGCACCATTCACGTGAGATCTTTATGTCCCTATTCTTCAGTTTGAATGGAGCAAATTTTACTGCTACCAAGAACACCTGAACCCTCGCCTCGTTGATTGTCTCCTTTACCATCCCATACAATCCGTAACCGTCACGTGACGAAATTCTGAAGCCCTAAGCCCTTTGCAGCCCTGCACCATGGTTGGCAATGGTGGATACTTGATTGGGCGAATCCACTAGGAGAAAATATGGTTCCTTTTATTTCAAAAAAAAAAACATGGTTCCTGAATGCTGAGCCTAACTTTCCTTTGTATGGAATGGTAACTAACGAATTCTGAAAGCACGATCCAGTTACTCAGCTTCTATTATACACCGATTAGTTATTCGGTTCATTGGATCTATCCAAAGTTACAAAAGCCCATGAACAGTAATAACGTGTGTATTGTCAGATTTACTACCCAGCTCCTTGACCACACCCACAAGCTACGCAATTGGGAATCAAAACGGCAGAAAGTACGGCACTGCTTGCTTAAGTCAGGCGATACTACCGACATGATCAACTTGTCTAAATCGATAGCCAGGCATCTCTGGATGTGAACATGATCACCTCTCTGTGAGGTAGAGAAACCCACAAAAAATGCAATGGGTACGACGCTGAAACGACAGACTGATACCGGTTCAGGTAACATAAGCAAAATTGATCGATCCGCGTCACCACCGATTAGTAACATCGATCTCCAAATAAAAAAATTCATGATATGATAAGATGCAGGTTAGATCGATGATGAACACGGAGAGAGCGAGCAAGAAAGACAAATGGAACAGGAAACGAAAGCAAAGGTAATCTTTGAAAAATGTCATGGATCAACGGAAACGGCAAATCTTTGGGAGGTGGGGTGGCTTTTCCTTACGTTGATGTCGTCGCCGGCGCCGTTCATCTCGGCGTTGGCCTTCTGGCTGAACCAGTACCCGCCCACCTTCCCCATGAGCTGATCCATCCCTCCTCGATCAGTCCCTTCTTCCTCCGCTTTGCAGACTCAAATTAATTCCAAGATCTCGAACTGCAACAATCTTTTCTTCTCCAGAAACCTCCAGCGCGACCAAATGGGGAAGGGGATGAGAGACAGAGGGAGCCAGAGCGAGAGGGTGAGGGAACGCCGGCCGCGCCGGCAACCTCGTTCTTGTTTTACGTCGTGGGTGGGTGGCGGTGGCAATTTTTAGGACGTGGGGTTGGGTGGCCTGGGATACAAGGTGGGGTGACAGCCTTGCCCCCGGCAACTGGGCTGCGTCTGTCCATGGACCTCAACCGGACCCAAAGTAGTGGCTTGCAGGCTCGTAGCCTGTTGGGCTGAAACGGCAGCCCACCAAATTAGGAAAGCAAAAATCAGATCGCATTAGCGGGCCGGGCTCCCATGAGGCCAGGATCCGACCCGCTGGTCACGCCGCGTCGTCCAATCAGATCGCGCGCTGCACGTCATCCGCCTCGGAGCGGATCCTGTACCGGACCGGACGCGACCCGGGACTGGGGGCGCATATGAACGCGGCGGGCCAGACGCGGAGGGCGCACGCTCGGATCTCGCTCGGGCATCAGACTCTGAAACTGAAAGGAAGGACGCGAAGAAGCAGCAGCAGCGGATTCATCACCGTCAGGTGCGCGCGCCTCCCTCGATCCGCCACCCAGCCCCTTCTCTTCTGCCGGTGGTCTTGTACGCGATCCTGCTGATTCCGTGCCCGTGTGCCATAGAGCAATTCTCTTGTTTGTTTTGGTTAGATTCCCCCCTGCTTGTTGTTGTGCTGCTGATTGCCTGGGCGCTTGCCTTAGATCTGCGTTTTTAGACTCTTCGAATTCGTGCGTAGCTGGATGGTTTCGGATCGTGTTGTCAAGATCTGGCCCCATCTCAGTGCGATTCCGGTTGTTTCGGTTCTGCGGAAATTGGGTTCCAGTTGTACAATTCGCAGAATTCCCCTTAAATAAATACGTTTCGATTGGTTCACCTGATGATCTTTGGTCGTAAACTGAATGCTGATAGAGAGTTCCATGGTCCTGCTGGACCTGGTTTGCGGCTTCTGTCTTGGTTTATATGTTTAGATCACCCCTGTGTAGTTCCAGTGTTAACATGCTTTCTGTTGATTTTGTGATACTCCTTGCAATGAGCATATCTGCATGCAGTTGTCCTGTTAGAGATATACGGTTTTAGGCTTTTGTACAAATAAATAATTGTTGTCATGCCCTGGATCTATGTTTTGCATAATCTGATGCAACATCAGGCCATTGCTTGTATTATTCTAATGTGGAGCTTGTGCATACATACCATTGCCCATTCTAATGGTCTATCTTGTATACAAGATCAAACATCATCTTAAGGCAAAGTAGTGGCGGAATATGCTTTATGTGCGAACTAGGAACTGAGTTTCAGTTTAGCTATCCCTGTGTAATCTTGCCTGTTAAAACAGGGGAACTAATTCAGAGTTTGATGTGTTCTGGTTGATTAATACTTGTAAGCACAAGTGTTGCATTAATGTTTTCTGTTTCATCAGTAAACAGCCAATTGCATAAAGGTCCCATACTATATTGTGCTTAGCTAGAATATGTGGTACCTGCTTTTTTATGGTCAAAACACTGTGTATGTTGTGGAATTTTTGACAGTTGTAGTGCTGCAAGTCTTATGCCTGAACCTATTGTTGACATGCAGTGGGTGCTAAGACAAGATGGTGGCCAACGGTGATGCACCCGCCAGAGGGAGTGCAGCAGCTGCTGCAAGCCTGCGCAGGCGTAGAACCACAAGCGGTGCTGGTGGTGGTGGAGGAGGTGCCAGCTCCATGCTCCAGTTCTACACCGATGAGGCTGCTGGTGCCAAGATGTCCCCGAACACTGTTCTGATCATGAGCATTGGCTTCATTGCCCTTGTTGCTATGCTGCATGTTTTTGGGAAGCTGTACCGCACTGCTAACTAGTTTTCTGTTACCATACCCAAGAAAGCATAGTCTACCAAGAGAGGAACCTTGTAGAGCGGTTTAAATGGATAGCTAATGACTATCAGAATCTGAAAAGATTATGCTGTTGTACAAGTTTATGCAACTTGCAATGCTAAGCTGTTATGGCTAAATCGTCTCCAGTCTTTTTTTGTCATTGTCATATATCTTGAGGTGTGCATATGCTAGGTTGTCTTTTTGTTCTCTGTTTGCTAGTCAATCATTTGTTGCTCGGATTCTTGCTCTGCCTGAATCCTGATGCAAAGGCAGTGGATCAGGTTTAGTTTCAAGTGGGCATCAGTGTGTAGCTGATCATTAGACATTAGCTGCTGAAGATATGTTACGGCTAGTGTTAAATGGGGTGATGGCTCTGGTGCGTGATAATATCGATATAGGGCAAGGTGCACGTATGCTAAGTAATGACTAATGACAGTCCTGGTCATTGTGAGAACACTAGTTGTGTACTGATCAAATAGAGTGGAAGTTCATCCAACAAATATGGGAAAGAAGTTCATCTGATCAATACGGGCCTGGTGGGCACACCTGAGGAATTTGAAGCAATAATCGCTGTGTTCTCAAACGATCGTCACTTTTGATCAGCAAATTATACTCGTTGTCTTCCAAAAACATAGCTACGTTATTCTGCTACACATTCTGAACCTGTTTGGGATATTTTGGTTAGGGTAAAATTTGATTGTGTGGTTATGTGTGTTTCATCAAATTGTCAAGCACTTCATAACGGGTATCGCGTCTAATTAGCATGGCTACCAACACCAGAAATACGGCCAATCAAAAAACAAGTACCAGACACTCGCATAAACAGCATTGGTCTAGTTTTTAGGAAGTCGGAAGTAGGAAAACCATGTAAATAACAAAATACTACACTCCAACTTATCACGCGCATTACATCGAACTCGCCAATAGTGAAACAAGCGTGTCTCCGATTGATTGACTCCTGCCAAGAAGTGGATCAAAACTGCAGGCTTGAAGCTGGAAGAACGAATCACAAGAAGAGTGTGTTTGCAACAAAACCACATAGATAGGCTAAACTACATCTCCAAATAAACATGTTTATATATGTTCTGATTGCCTAGTTATGCATGTCTGATCAAACTGTTAAGAACTTAAAAATGGTGGTAATCAATTAGCATGCATATGAACACCAGAACACACTTGTTCATCATTGACAACATGGAAACCAGGAACAGCACGCAAAAACATCAATACCAAGCAATGCGAACTGATCGCAACTCGCAAGCATCAGGGCTCCCCGGTAGCAGAAAAGCTTACCACACCTCTCAAGTTGATTCAAGCTGCCAGGAAATGGTTCGAGGCATAAAACCTTCTAAGAATATGCATCAGGTACTATTTATGAAGTAGATACCAAATATGATGCAGCCTCAGGTGAGGAAGCAGTGACCAAGTAGGACTCATAAATCACAAGAACACAGCACTTGCAAACAGAAATGGTTAACTCACTAGTTAAAGTACATCTCATGTAAACAGCACTCAATCCATTTTGACCACCAGCCATCAAGTGCATGTATCTTCCTAGGTAAGCACATCTGTGTTCGATCAAGCAGTTAGTTTGCAAATATATGATACCTAATAACTGCCACATCATTCTTCTTTACATCCCCACATTACTTTCCCCCATTTTATCTAACATATATCTTCCTAGGTAAGCACATGGAAAAGGAGGCAGTAACTGATTAACATGCCATCTGGAAAAACTTATTAACATGTTTACGGACACATCATGAACACTTTGATCATTTTAACAACATTCACTATGCAAAATGTACCGATCGCTCCCATAAACAGTTTGGAACCATAGACCAATAATACCGAGCCTGCACAACCATCTAAGAATTCAGACAGCACAAGAATTTTAGAACACACTGATAACACTCGCCCCTTGGGTGGATTGTCGTTGCCAAAAAAAGAAAAGGATCAAGTGTGACATGAAACCAGCAGCCCGGCCTGTATAAATGCATCATGACGCCAATGCTAAAAAAGATCATGCAAGAAGGAACAGACAAATTAGGAATTAGGACACATAACTCACAGGAATTGCAAACACAAATTATTGAACCACATCTTCATCACTAACAAAGCATTGGTCGTCCATTTCCATTCCAAATGTCACCAGCCATCAGGTGCACATCAAGCACATGATTCCATCACTGCATAGTGCATACTGTTTCGTTGTTACAACTACTACGTACTACCATATCAAGCCAAGCATTTGCATCTGCATTGCAGATATACGCCACTACTACTGATACTGATACCTTGCTACATCATACTGATACTGAAGGATGATCATACCAAGAAACGTGCGTGACAGAGCAAATTAAACGCAGCAGCAAAGACAGGACGGCAGCGGGGCGCACCATACCAACCGCCGCAACAGCTGGCTTGGCGCTCGACGATACGACGACGCCGATTGGGTCGAAGAGCTTCTGGAGGCAGCGGGCCGCGATCTCGAAGCAGAGGTACGCGTCGCGGGTCGCGTACGCCCACTCCTCCTCGCCCAGGTAGTAGCTGCCCCAGTCCGCCTGCGCCACCTTCGCCGGGCAGCGCGCCAGGCGCATCTCCGGCCCGAGCGCCACCCGCGCCATGCGCTCGAGGCTGAGGCCCCTCACCACCTTGGGCGGCCGCCAGGTCCGGCCGAGGTTGTTGAGCCTCTCCTCCTCGTCGGTGTCGTACTCGTCCCGCTGTGCCTTGGCCTTCTCCCTCTTGAGCGCCGCCTTCCCCAACCAGTACCTGGCGGGCTTCTTCACGTCCAGCAGCCTCTCCTCGCGCTCCACCCCGGCGACCTTCCCGTACGCGAGCGCGAACAGATCCGTGAGCTCCTCCGGCCACGCCACGTGCAGCCCCCACTCCTTGGCCAGCTTCCTCGTGACCTCCCGGGCGCCGAAGCAGGCGACGGTGATGCGGTTGTCGCCCAGGAACGCGCGGAGCTGGTTCATGTTGTTGCAGTAGAAGCCGAGCGCTTCGGGGCTGTAGACGAGGGCGCGTGAGCCGCCGAGGCAGAGCGCGAGGCAGCGGATCGGGTTGCCGTGGTCGTTGGGGCGGCGGCGGAGGCCTCGGCGAGCCAGCGCTTGGTGACCTCGTCGCTGTGGGAGAAGGTGGTCTCGACGGCGGCCAGGCCGCGGCCGATCCGGAGGACGCCGACGTCGCCGTCGTCGAGGAGGTCGTCGTCGCGCCTCCACCAGCAGCGGCGGTTGGACGGGATGTCCCTCGTCAGGGTGATCTCCACGGGCCCCTTCATGGCGGCGGCGGCGGGAGGGGGAGGTGGGAATGGGGTTTGGGGGGTTTTGTGGCGTGGGGGAGGGGTTGGTTGTCGACTGGCTCCGTGGCTTTGGAGAAGAAGCGGGGAAAGCGGTGGTGTCTTGTAGCAGGATCGGTGGCTCCACGTGTCTTAGATCAGGGGCGTCCGGTTGCTTCCGGCGGTGCGATGCGACGGCGGCGGGTGCGTCGTCGGGGCAGGCAAGCCGCGAGTTTCTAGAAGGTGGGGTACCGTGGGCTGCCTGGCGTTGCGGACGGTGTCCGAGTCTCCGAGATGGGCTGGGCTGGTTTGCTTTTGAGCGGAACCACCACACACATTTATCAGTGTGAATTTTTGTTCACCAAAACTAGGCAAATTGGCTACAAAGTTGGTAGGAATCAACTAGTGTAGAATGTGATTGCCAATCATGGGAACCATACATGCTTTAACCTTTTGGTGAGTTGACATGTCTCTTGTGTTTGTTGTACCAAACAAGTCCGTTCGCAGCAAAGGATGGTGCAACTTGATACTGAATACTTGAGTACGAAAAGATGGTTGATTCGTGAAGGCTTTGGTTCAAGAAGTTAGGCCATCTATAGTTCAGAACATAAATGTCAATTGGAATTGACACCCAAAGAAAACACGATCATGGCTCCATGACACGGCTTGGCACTGAGTGAAAGAACATGGCTGACTATCGAAGTGTCGGGTAGAAAGTATAGAAATGATCAACGCAAGTAGAATGTGAATGCCATTACATGCATGGTGAAAATTGTGCATGTGCATGCAACCACCCCATTTAAGTTTGAATTCTATTTGACGCAAACTTAGGTGCATTTTTCTTCTTAACGCTAATGAATTAGTTATGACCTTAGTCTTTGATCTCGAAAAAAATGGTGATACGACACATTCCCACATATATAGTTATATATACTTTGTACAAAAACGCATCAGAGAGAACCAGACGATGTGCCAACAAATTTCACTTCTCAAACACAAAGCAGTGTACCGCTCCTTCCGTTCCAAATTGTAGATCATTTTAACAAATTTAAATACATAGATTTTATTATGTATCTAGACATAATTATATATCTAGGTGCATAGCAAAATCTATGTATCTAGATTTTGAATTGCCAATATAATAGGCGCTTTTGTTATGCTTATTGCCTTATTATGTACTTTTTTTTGCGAATAGCCTTATTATCTACTTAAGATATCATCATATGAAACTATACATATTTGTAAAAACCGGGCAACTATATCTGGTTAACACTCGATCGTGCCAACACCGAAACCAAAGTACTTGCTTGCAAGAGCACGCGGCCTGAGAATCAGATCCTCCGCAGTCAGGGCTTCTTGACTTTCCTCTGCAGTCAGGCGCATCTGCTCATCCACAGTGGATCCTACGGCAACTAGCAGCTTCCGCACGCTCCACCCCTCCAGGCGCTGGGCCTCAGCCCAACAGCAGCACGGCCTGTTTCTCCAGATAGAAGAGCTGCTGCTCTTTGCCTGGAGCACCGCGCCCACCTTGCGGAGGAACGTCAAGAAGCCTGACTGCAGAGGATCTGATCCCCGCGGCCTGATGCCAAGTCACCGTTTGCATGGCTTAATGCCAAGGCAACTCCTACTAGTGGGTGTTTATCCATGCGCTCCAGGCTCAGGCCCTTCCTCGCCGCCGCCCGTACCGGGAAGGAGTGGAGTGGCGCTAGTCTAGTGCCTGCGTGCACGTATATGGGCCCAGCCCATGTAATAGTCCATATAGTATTCCAATCGAGAGAAGAGGAGGGATATCGGGCTTATTAAAGACAGGTTTCTCCTAGCAACAGCTTTGATTTGCTGTCTTCTTCCCCTGGTTCCTCCGCCTTCCCAGACCAGAACGTCGAGATTTGTGAGCTCCTTATCTTTTTTATGCTTTCGCTCCTCTCTCCTACCATGTGGTGTTTTTGTTTCCAATTTTATCTTGGCCTAAACTGCAAAATTTCGGTTTTTGCCTTGGCCTAATCTGCAACTTTTTGATGTGCCTGACTGTAGGCAAGCTACCCAGGCAATGGCGTCAGCTGATCTGAGAGGGTGAGGGTTAAATCGCAGCAGAAGGATTTAAGCCTTTTAAGGTGGGTTCATCTCATCTTTCTTGATCCTGTTTTTTCTTCACGTCCAGATGCTGCAGTCCTTTACTGAGCGTGGTTATGATTTATTTTACTTTGTTTGCAGGTTCAGCTGAGCAGCGCAGAAAAAGATGATCCCTCACTGAATCAGGTTCTTTTTTTTCCATCAACGAGTTTGCAGTTTCTGCCTTTATTTTTCATTTTTTTTACCCTTGCAGATGCTCTATTATCTTTATAGGCTTGCTCATACTGCTGCTATGATAGTTTATTAAGATTATTTTTACTGAATTATAGCTTACCATGAAAATTTCTTTATTGAGATTTGTAAAGTGACAATTTAAGTTTAGAGCTTAGCATGTGGTTTCAGTTTAGCTTCACACATATGTTATTATGAAGTG
This sequence comes from Panicum hallii, assembly GCF_002211085.1. Classification (NCBI taxonomy): domain Eukaryota; kingdom Viridiplantae; phylum Streptophyta; class Magnoliopsida; order Poales; family Poaceae; genus Panicum; species Panicum hallii. The sequence continues at coordinate 18,299,555 of NC_038046.1, read as the reverse complement.
ACAGTAGCCTTAACTTCACACATCTATCAAAAACTTTCCTTCATTTTGTAAACAGAGAATCAGCACTTGTCTAACTACTTATCAGCACATGTCTAACTACTATCTACAATTGCAGATCACTCCAACCAAGGAAACAGAGATTGCTTTAGTACCAATAGAGCAAAGTACAAAGTCCGTCAATGCTCCAGATATTGCAACGTCAACAAATACACCACATAAGAATGATGATACCATTTTTGTTAAGGTAAACTACAATCGCTTAATCTCCTTCCTTTTATCCACTTATCACACTCCAAAGAGTATTGACCTGATGAAACTTACCTTTTTTCAACTAAGGAATTTAACCCTATCCAACTATAATCCATCTATGTGATATTTTGTTTCGTCTTCCTGCTCTATCCTGCAGTCTACTACTAATTCTAAAGAATCTAAGGATGGAGCTGTTGATTCTGCAACTAAGATAGGAAAGACTATCACAAGGAAAAGATCTGTATTGCTAACACAGATTTATTTTTTCATAACATGTCAAATAATAATCTCCTATCTAACATGTAAAATTTTTAGATCCCGCCCCTCGCCTAACAAGAAAACAGCTAGAAAACTGCTGCTTGATCAGGACACTGAAAATGAAGATGATGGCTGTGTCTGTGTCCATGACACTCCCAAGCCTAGGTATACCTTTGATGCAAACTTCAGATGAAACAAGCCTTGCAAAAAATATTTTTGGTTTAGGTACTCCTACCATATTTAGATGCCCTCCTGCTTATACAATAGATATCATCCTTGCTATTTTTTTCACATATGCTCTTTGGATATCATCCTAGCTATTTTTTTCACATATGATCTTTGCTATTTTCTTTGTGCCTTATACAAATTGTCATTACATCTCTTTGAGGTAGCCACTGGTCACATACACATGCTTCTGATCACTAGATTTTTTTTTTGTCGACATCAGATTCTCGTCCAAAATATGCCTACCTCATGAAAAATACTATCTTCACTGTAAACATCTTGATTGTTGCCTCATGTTATCTTCAGATATTTTATAACTAACAACTGTTCTCGGTAACTACATTTACAGTTCCAGTTCCGATGCTTAGAATGAAGAAGCGGATCAGCTCATTTTGTGTTTACACAGTTGCAGCCATGCCTAGACCTATATGTGATGACTTGCTGCTTCATGCAATATATTCAGCTGTTTTATGACCTGATGCTCTCAGCATCAATTAACTATCTTTTGGATACTCTTATGGCTGCAAACTGTGTTATTTCCTACTTAATATATTAGTACTTCCTTTTATTTGGATCAATATTCCGAGCTACCTGCTAAAATGTTCGGTAGCTACTAATGCTGATCCTCAAATGTAATATATGGCTTGACAGAACCTGTGGGCTGCAGATGCCATTCAATCAGCGGTACGGTACTGCTACTGCTGCTGTTAAGATATTCGCATGAGACAATTGCTATGAGTTTGCCTATTGTTCAAAGCATTGTTGTACTGGTTCCTAATTTCTGCATAGCTAGGTTTTCTTATCTACTTAAAACATTTATGTAATTTCTATTGCTGCTATGTTCGGTTCCCACATTTCTATGTTTCTATTTGCTATCTTATGCTATATTTACTCATGTATATGGATATATTTTGTTTTGAATCAAGAAAGTGATGATATGTTCTAGTATCAGATAATGTATGAACTCATCTACTTGCTTTCAAGTAAAGCTATCCTCCGATCTGAATTGCTCTGTTCTTCCTTGCCACTGCTCTTTGCTTCTCCAATTCCCCAAATTCCTTTCTCCGAATCCTTTCCCCGCTACCAGCTGCTAACAGCCCGCCACTCCTGCTTGGTCTTCGGGCCCTCTTCCACGTCCTCATGATCCACGGGGGCATCCTCCTCCGCATCCGCCGCCTCCTCGCTCGATCGGTCACCGCCACCCGTACGCTCGCGCGGACAGGTCCATCAGCTCCGTTGGCCACGCCACGTACTGGCCCCGCTCCTCAACGGCCGTTCCCGCGTCGAGGGAAGCCACGGCGCCGCGCTTGTCGACCTGTCGTCGAGGAACGCTTGGAGCTGGCGCATGTTGTTGTCGCCCTCGACGAAGCGGGGCCGGCAGCGTGCCGCGCGCGGTGGCACTGGCCGAACTCGTCGGGGCGGTAGGCGAGGACGCGGGACCCGCCGAGGCAGAACGCGACATCGCGGACCGCGGTTGGTGGGGTCGGATGCGCTGATGGCCTGAAATTCGGGTGCGGCGAGAGAGGCCCTCCTCGAGGAGCGGAGTGCTCGCGGCCGCGCAGCGCGACGAGGCCGGCGACGAGGGGCGCGCGGAGGCGCCGAGGCGTCGGCCACGGACGAAGGACACGGCCTCGTGCGGAGCCATGCGCCCGTGGTGTCGTCTCTGTTCCTGCCGGGGTGAGCAGCTGGCCGGCGTACGGTTTCGCGGGGGAGGAGTGGGGGGTGAGCTCGCAAGCGTGGGCGACGGCGGGCTCGTGTTGCGAGGAGCCAGCGAGCGGGAGAAGAGAGTGGCAAGCGGGGACGACGGTGACGGCGAGCTCACGTGCGAGCTGAACTGCTCGCGAGTGGGAGAGGGAGAGGCGCAAGCGGTTATGTTTTTTCTGATTCGGCGAGGCGGTGGTACAAAGGCGGCTGGATGGAATTAGCAGCCGGATCCACAAGAGGCACACCAATTAGAGAGGTAAATGTCTACTTTAATTTGTTCTTTTTAGTTGTAGCGATTACTATCCTCAAGCCAGATAACTTTTATAGCTCTTATAAATAACTAGCACAGTGCTCGTACGTTATTACGGGTAATATAAATTTTAAGATCATGAATTTTATACCTTTTCACTTGTGTATAATAGACATACATAATACCATCAATTTTGTGCTCGTTCATTCCGTGTACAGGCCGTGCCGTGATCGTGTAAGGTATTGTTTGTCTAGGTTCCGATTGAGATTCCGATTGATTTGTTTGGGTTCCGATTAGAACTCCGCTTGATAGACAAGGAATTATTGCTTGCTTTAATAATATATATAGTAATAGTAGAGACTAGAAAGGCGATCGGCTTTGCCGCGCAGGCCTATATTTCCGATCGTAGTAGCGTAGTTCATACATGCTTTAGTTGATTCGTAGAGTGATAATTATTGTGTGTACGTAAATGTACAATTTTTTAAGCAACGTAGGTAGGATAAATCCGTCGCCCTATTAGTTCCGCATAGGTGTCATGGTCCGCGGACCGTTGCTACACCTGGTATATATTTTAGTCACTCTGTCGTTGTGTCACTATTAAGTAATATATTATGTTGCGTATCCAAATGGAGCTATGATATTTTGTGGCTGTATTTATTATGGTGAAAGAAGGGGTAAAGTTATTTATTAGGGAGGGTGGAGCGTAATTAGGCGGTAGCTTAATATAGTTGTGAAACGAGGAGACTTCGACTTTGAGTCATAAAATTTGGCAATCAATAGTCGTGATGGTATTTTCTTTGAGAAAACAGAGGTTATATTAGAATATGGCCTGTGCTACTTTATTTATACTTTATTTATGTGAGTAGCATTAGAAATTACGTATTGCTATATGGCTCGTACATTTTTTTAAAAAAAATAGGGTCTCAAATTGTGGTAGGCTAGTTGTATAAAATGAGCAGGTTATTTTTTTAAGAGTAAGTATCGTGAGGTGGAGCATGAATTGATTGTATGGGAAAATAAGGTTTCTTTTGCGAAACCGTGAAAAAACGGACCACGAATTAGTTTCATGAGCAAAAAAAGTTCTAGTTTGTAAATTTACAAAAAGAAGGATTGGTCTGTGGGTTCATTTTATGAAAAATTCAAGGTTTCTTTTGTAAAATAACCGAAAGCAGACTACAGGTTAATTCCAGCAAAATTTGAGGGGTTTTGGAAAAACAGTTAAAGGGCCCTCGGACTGCGGGTTGATTTAAGTAAAATTCGAGGAGTTTTGTGAAAAAATTGCAAACTTCTCCAGATTGCGGGTTGATTTTTAATAAGCAGAATGACTTTTTTTTTGCAAAAGATCCGAGATTCACAGTATCTGGGCCATCCACCCGGCCGATCCAACGGCTGGGAAAAACGCGCGACGTGGCCATGCTTCCCGACCTTCTTGCGGTGCGTCAATCGTATATAGAGATTTCTTCTTTCGAAGGAACCACGTGGCAGAAAATATCTGTCATCATCACTTACGTCATAGCTAATGTATAAATAAGTCTACTAGCTAATAAATAAGCAGCTCTGACTTTTGATACTTGATTGGCACATCATGTTTGAGAAGTACTATAACCTCCTTTGAAGTCAATATTTGCGGAGCAAACAAGTACTATAACTTCCTTTGAAGTCAATATAAGCTTCTGGGAACGAAGGATCACCCATACTATAGTTGACGTTTTGTTTAAAAATTGTAACGTAAACGGCGGAGCAAACAGCATGCATGCATGCAGTATCAGGTTCTTTCTTTCTCTTTTCATTTTCATAGGATATAGTATAACATGGCACGATCTTCTAAATAACACTTTCACCATTTATTTATCATATATTATATTATTTATGGTTATAAACTTATATGTATGGTAAAAATATATTTGATTACGAATCCAATCGTATAAAGTTTACATTATAAAAATAAAAAATTAATAGGTAAATTATTGATCAAAGATTGCAAAGTTTGAATCTTAATATGTGTGTGCGCCTTATAAAAGTAGATTAGATGGAGGGTACATATATAGCGCTTCAATCAAACACAAATTAATGTAAATAGGTCGTGGTGTGATCTGATTACGCCACAAAACAATCCAACCAAACACTACCTAAGTGCTAGCACGCTCAAACATACATTGGAAGAAACTGTTTGCATGTATACGGGGGTAGAGAGAATTCAAATGGAAAAGCGAGATGGAGCAGCTACTGATCGCACTGGGTGACTGCCATGCACCTTCTGCTCTCTTGAATTTACTCCAGTCGCCTAGCTAGATTGCAAAACTGAATGCAACTTATTTTACTTTACATTGTTGAGGACTATTTCGTGTGACTGCAAATACTTTCCAAGTAATCATTCTGCAATGTGACATAGTATACGTATATCCAATTTGCTTATAGCAATCACTTTAATTTGCAAGGTCTGAAGGAATATGCCCTCTCAAAGAAAAAGCCCAGTCTGCATGCAAGGAATACATGACGCAGAATTCTATAAAGACACAGAAACCGTGAGCTCCTCGCCAAGTTGGTACGACGAACCAAGTGTATCTGACGCAACTAGCAGCCATGGGTAACGTCTAAACACAGGCAATTAAAGCTAACTGAATTAGAAGCTGATCGAATCAGCCATCGACCTATGTAGACTTCTATATCCGCGTGCCGATATCGATATCTTCCACGCATGCGTGATGGCTCTTGTATGGGTATGGCCTCCGCTTTCCAGCTCTATATATCCAGTCGCCGCGCCGGCATCTGACGATCTATCTAGTACTAGCTCCTCCAATAGAGACCTTGCTACAGATAGCAGCTTGCTCTGACCCTTCAAAACCCGTCGCAAAGAATGGCCTCCGGCGCCAACTCTTATCTGAAGGAATTAACCATCGCCGTCGCTTGCATCGTGCTGGTCCTTTCTTCTTCCGCGGCTGCGCAGATGCTGTGCTGCAAGTGTGACCAGTACTGCAGTTCTTCAACCGATGGCTGCACGAGCAGCTTCTGCGGCAGCGCCTGCGGCAACACCACGTCCCCCGGGTGCCTCAGCTGCAAGCAGGCGTACGTCAGCAAATGCAAGAATCTCTGCGTGAACTCCTGCATGGCCAACTGCGTTAATTGCTGAACAGTTATGCGTAGGTAAAGCTCGCTCGCTACTATATATCAAAATACCAGGGATCCGTAATATAGATAGCTAAATAAAAGACGATTCCAACCTGCCGCTGTATATGTGTGTATCTTTATGTATATGTAACAAGTTGAATGTTATCTTTACAGTATGAAACTTTTCCCAATTCTATCTCTGTGTCATCTTGTGTTCCTCTTCCTCCAAATTGAACATTTGACATATTTCAAAGATAACCAGCAAGGTAAGACAGAAAATAGTTCAACTTGGTTTGACCAAGACATGCAAATGAATATCCATTTAATCTTGGTACAGTACAAGACCATAGCGATATAAGCATCATAGTGAATAATAACTACAGAATAATTTGATCTTGGAGCCCAAAATCCACTTCAAGTTGTCATCAGATATCATATTGGTCCAGGATCCACCTCCAGTAGCCATTGCAACTTTGCACATACACTGAAGTTCAGAGCACTAGTTCATAGCACACATGCACTGAAATTCAGAGTCCAGATACACTGAAGTTCAGAGCACTAGTTCAATGTTAATGTTCAGAAATAAGATATGCAGCTTGGGATTTCAGATAGCCTACCATCTCCAAAAAGAAAAACATCATATAGTGCAGCCTTCCTTAATTTTCTTTATCTGAATGTATTCAAAATAGACTACTTCTCTAAAAACAATTGTATGCAAAATAAGATCTATACGTATGAGCAAGGATACTACATACTGGAAGAGCCAATCCAAACAGACTATCACCAAGAGTTCACGGTCACTAAGGACAGAAGCGGATCGGATTCGCATGGAATCGGATTCAGATACTTTTTACCATATTTTAACTCGAATACGGATATGGATTCGGATATTCTCGAATACGAATGCAAAATGGATACCTCGGATTTGGATATTTACTCGATAGGTAAGATAATGTTTAACTATTTTTTATTGGTTATGGAAAATAAATATAATTTTTTAATAGATTCAAAAAATGGATACGAATAGTGTCGCATATTATCGAATACGGATGTGGAATCGGATAGAGAAAATCAATGAAAATCGGATTCTGATGTATCCACTTTACTACCGTATTAAATTCGAATACCATATTAAATTCGAATATGAATACGGATATCTATATTGATATTTAAACGGATACATATATACGATATTTCGGATATCCGTATTCACATTTCCATCCCTAATGGTCACCAAGAGTGCAAATTGCAATGAAAAGAAATGAGAAGAAAAAAATCTTACCTTTCAAGATGTGGCCATCGGCGTTGCGCCTCTTGCGGTGTTGTCGATGGAGGCCTGCCTGCTTGGCGTCGAGCTGGCGTGGACGTATGCAGCGGAGGGGCACTCGCCGGCAACGATGAGTCGGCGTGGCAAGGTCAAGGGCCGATGCTGATGGGCGGCGATGTACCTTGGGAGCCCCGGAGCCTTGCAGATCCAGGTGGCGCGGGAGGGGCGGCCCTCTTCCTTGGAGGGTGGCGCGGTGAGGTCGGGTCAGCGGTGGGCAGCGCAGGGAGGTCTAGGGTTTTGACGAGGGAGGAGTCGATGGAAGAGGGGAACGAGAAGGGGAGCGGCGGAGGATTGTCGCGCCGGAGGAAGTTCCATCGCGTGGGCAGGACGGAAGGGAAGCGGCGGGGCAGGAAGCGCCGTAGCGCGGAAGGGAGGAGACGCGGGCGGGGGAGCGAAGGAAAAGGGGAAGACGCAGAGCAGGGGCCTCGCTAGCCACCCATGGGAATAGGGGCCGAGAGGGTGAATTTCCAAAGGCTTGAACAGGGATCTGCTTGCTGGAGTGATTTTTTTTATTTTTACTTTTGATCCTTATTTTGTAAGTAAGGGTTGGAACAGAAGTTTTACTGAAGTTGCTCTTATGACGAAGGTAGATGCCCTCGTATATAACTCTGGTATTAACATGAAACCTTATTGTTGGGGCGTATCTCAACCTCCTGAAAGACTATTTTCTAGAATCTTGCAGGCTGCTTTCGTGATTGCAACCTTTACTTCGGTACGGACTTGTAGTGTTGAAACCATGCCTCTTCCGGTTATCTACTCTCATCTTCATAGACATTCGGATGCACCGCTGTCTAGACCGCGAGACTCCGAGGGATCAGAAAGATGTGCTACGCCCTGCAAGAGATAATTAATGAATTAGTTAAAATGTCGTAGAATTTTTCGTAGAATTTTTGCTGGAGTCACTTGCCTAATTTGTACGCAATTAACTACATCCATTTTAAACTAAAGATCACTTGGCCGAGCTTTATAGAAAGCAGAAAGAACCCCTCTAAGCGAACTCCAACAGTAGCGAAGCACCGGTCAAATTTAAGATGTGGTAGGTAATGAATTTGAGCACGAATTATCCGGCAGATCATAACAAAACATGATAGATGAATATATATGTGCAGTGTATTTGCAAAAAAAATAAGGTATGGCACCTGCCATGAGAGTCCTCCACTGTCTCTGTGCAATAGGGTAGTCTCGAATCTCAATGACGGCCGGGCTGCGGCCAATCAGGATGACGCCGACCTCGCTGTCATAGATGTCGTCGTCGTCGTAATAGTACCACTAGCGGCGCGGCGTCACGACTCTAAAACTTAAACGTGATTAACATCTAAAAAGAGCATCATAAGCATAATTAGTGCATAATGAAGCATCATGGACATTTATTTGCATGAGTTTAATTACTTTTTTTTACCTTGTTTGAATGTACATTTGTGAAGGAAGTTTAAACTTTGTCGCCTGTACAGGGTCTGTTTGGATAGGTTAAAGTTGAGTGCTAAATTTTTGTATCTATTAGCACTCAAATCTTTATTAAAGTTTTTAAGTTTTGACTAAAGTTTAGTCTATGCCATTAGCACTTCTGTTTGAATGAACTAGTGTTAAAGTTTAGAATTTTTAAACATTAGCATTTGAATCCAAACACCTTCCAGTGGTATTGCATTTGACGGCAAGAAATGCTGCCAATGCGATGGCGCGGGGTGCACACCGTGAGCTCTGGAAGGTGTGGTGTTCAATTCAAATGTCTCAACTGAATTGCTTCATCATTCACTTCCACATCAGGCCTGATACATAATCTGACAAAATCTTCGTTCTAACAAACGGGAAAGGTCAATATTGTAGGAATGGAAGAACTAGTGATGGATACATAACAATCCAGAACTTTTGTTTAATCCACAAGCAATGTCCAGAACAGAGACAGGGCAAAAGATGGTTCCAGCATGATAATTCTTGCAATCCGATTCATTGCCCAGAAAGCCTTACGGTTACATGCTTGCACAGTTACTGTACAACATAGATAAAACACTGAAGTGTACAGCAGTCTATACTACCAGTAAACACCAACCAGTCTATCCCCTCGTACCGACAGGCGTTTCTGACTGCTTGTTCCTATACTGTACCACTCACTGTCTATTGCATGTTACAGAAATACTGCTGGTCAGCTGAACACAATGGAAGGATCCTATATATACCAATTCCAGTCACTGCACAATCATGAAAGGCTCATAACTTCCGCGCCTTGACTTTGGCACAGGCTCTGCATTGCAACTCTACAGTGAACAGAAGATCGTATCATCGACTCGACAACTATCAGGTAAGTGCAATCACTGGTCACAATATAGGAGCTACCATAATATAGAGCTCGGGACGACATAACAGTATATGGTCACCATTCACCAGCTACAAGTCGTTTTGTTGCCTCTCCATCTGTATTGACTGGAAAATCCGTGCTGCAGACTCCGAAGCAGTCTGCGCGTTATGTGGGACAACCCTGATCACAATGTTCTGTTGGTCCCGGCTACCGTATGAGGGCTGAGGCTGGGCATTCCGAGCTGGAGCCGTGGGAAAAACTGACACCGGGCCACTTCCATCAGCTTGAACTTGAATCCTATCAAAAGGGCTACTGGCACTGCTGGCTTGCGGCTCACTGTCCCTTGACGCATGAAATCTCCAAATGCCACTCGGATGCGACGTGTTGCACGAGATCAGTGACTGCTGTTCCATGCGCCCATGAGGCTGTGGCGCACCAGGATGTCTTCCTTGCTCGACTGCAGATGCTGGTGCCCCTGGGTTCATCACTGGCATACTGAAAGGCGGGAAGTAGTTCATATGCATGGCAGGAGCACCAGGAGGGGCCATATGTTGTGGCTGTTGAGGCATAGGAACACCATATGGTGAAGACGGGAGCCTCAACGGAGTACAGTTGGCATAAAATGGAGTCAGCAAACTTCCAACTGGGGGACAAGGACCAGCATAAGGCTTATAGACAAGACCTTCAGAGGGAGACATAACTGGGACAAGCCATTGATTCTGTGGTGGATTCATGCCCCAGTCATTCTGTTTGTTATCAGGAGCAGCAGGCATAGCCAGAGGGTTGCGTGTGAATGTTTCGTCTGTTGCAGCTTGGTCCTGACAGTTGCCCCCAAGCCCATCATCACAAGAAGGGGATGGTGGGTTTGAGTCGGTGTTTTGTTTTGATAACTCCGGTTGCTCTAGAGTTAGCTGGATATCATCCTTGTTTGCAATTGACACAGCTTGCACTTTCAAATTTCCTTTAGGCAGTTTGGTCTTCTTTCCCACTAAGGCACTGCCAAGGACAGGATCGCCTTCAATAAGCAAATGTGGAGATGCTGCAATTAACTTCTGCACCTGCACAAGATTAGGTTATAATTACATCCTGCACAAGATTGCATCTGCTAGCTAACCAACTTAAGAACTGAAAAGGATGAAAGCATCATTTATTTTCTGAAGACTCACTTTTATCAGCTTATGAAGCTCGAATACTTGGACAGCAAAAACCCTCTGCTGACTGTAGAGTTTAGACAAAACAAAGTGTGAAACAACAAAAAAAGAACATTATACAGCAATTTAGAAAGAAAGAAAACGATATTCAATGTATCAGTCTAACAAGAACACATGTAGTGTTTTTTTGGATGAAATTGTTTGCTTCTACTTTAAAAGAGAGTGAAAACTAAAGGCATCGATGATTTGTACTATATATACAGTTTATTTTAAATTTAAACAACATAGATGGGCAATGAGAAACAAACAAAGATACATATCATCTTCATGTATTCTTCCTGTAAGACAATCAGCTGAAAACTAAAAGAAAATGGAAATAACTAAAGTGAAAAAGAACATGGACCTTTCCTAATGAATGCTAAAAATATGTGATACAAAACAGTTACTTAAGCCTGTATACTTACTTCTGAATAGCTCTTCTAACCTTCCAGAAGTGCTTTGGACCAATAGCACCAACAAGTTCATCCGGAGAGACCTCCCAACTAGGCATGCATTCCACCGAGTCATCAGATAAATCATCATTTTGCTCTACATTACGATGTCCTCGTTTTCTCTTTGCACCAGCTTCCCGCAAACTTCTTTCCAGTAAATTAGAATTCTGGTTAGAGTTATTTAAATCAGTACTTGGTTTACAAGGCACTGTATTTCTAGTTGTAGACTTCTTTGCTGCAATAGAACTTCCATTCATTCTTGCAGGTTGACGCCCGCTATTCCCAAGATTTGGATTATCAGAACTATTTGTATGGCTCGCATTATCCCCCATTTGACATGTTTTAGCATCTTTCTTTTTGAATTTTTCTTTGGATGCCTGAACAGAAGAACTTTTTTCTTGAACTTCCACATTTTTTGACCCTTCTACTGGTTCTTTCTCCTTAGCCTTTGGATAGCTCATTGATCTCATATCAGATTCGTCGATTCTCTCCAAGTGCCTATTCACAGCATTATAACATTCTGCATATGATTTGGGCATTGAAGGATTTTTGTGTGGATTTGTAGCAGATAGTGGCCTTGATTTGTCTTGAACCCCTGCATTCCCTTGAGTAGAACATTGAGAAAATATGGGAGAACAGATGGAAGGAACCATAAATTCATCATTATTGGCCACTTTCTTCACAGAAGAATTCTTAATGACGTTGCCCACTCTATACTGTGAGGTGCACGCGGCAATTGATTTTGAAGCACAAGCGTCATTGTTCTTGGTCTGTGAGGACATCCTCCCTGATTCTCTTCTTGTGCTATTATTAGACTGCCCATTGATAGAGTTTCCTTTGAACTTTTCAGATGAACGAGCAGGTTCATTTGAAGGTGCATCAAAGGGCTGGAACAGAGGCCGGTCATAACTATAAACCTGGAAGGAGAAAGTGTGTCAGCACTTTTAAAATTTTGATGAAAATTTGTTACGGAATGCTAAGTTCCTATCCATGTTTGCCAAGGCCCATCAAGTGAGGATCCCTACATGCAAACTGGTAGACAGCACCTTCAACGTATACAGGAACTTTCATTTAAAACTAGATTAGAGGTGAGAAATGGAATACCCAATGGTCAAAATCTCAATTCTTCCATTGTTCACTGCTCTACCGAATAAAAAGGTGAGAATAAAGACAGAGATACAAGACTGGAAGCAATCCTTGTTTCTTTCCTTCGTTTTCCCCTTTTCCTATTTGCCTTTATGTCTATGGGAATCTAACTAGCCAGTACCTACAGCTTGAACTTTTGCCATTGATTCTTTTTGTCTATAACTAGTTTTCTACTTCCATATTTGCAAAGTAATTGGTGTCTTGCAGGTGGTTGTTACATGTTTACATCGAAATATTCTTCTAGTCCAACAAACTTGTAGAGAATAGGACAGTCAAGCGTATCGTTGCATTACACATATTAAAGATCATAACAAATAAGACCAGCAAACCTGTCCACTTATGTACAACAAAGTACACATCTCAGTAAATGAACTTTCTACAAAGTTTGGTCCCAAGCAAGTTACAAAATGGCTAGAATGGTAAGACGGTAGCTGAGCTCAAGTGAGTGAGAGCCTACTCAATCCAAAAGCCTGGCTACAAATCCGCTAGCTTGGGATAGCCATAAGAATCTGTCCACACAACCGGCCCAAGGGAAATGGAGCCCCAAGGGAATTTGTTGTGGACACGCAGATCATCCTCTTGTGTGCTAGCAAACATATACAGTGTGGTCTTGGAGATAGGGCAAATGTGTGTATAGAAAGGTTCATAGGCTTAATATCAGGAATTAATTATCAATTCCATATATTTCAAGGAACTACTTGCCAAGCAGCAAAATTTGGAGCCTAAACTGTAACAAAACTACAAAAGGGAGGCTCACATTTCAGCCCCAGAGAGAAGAGTATTGAGAAAGGTACACCAACGACACAACCTGCTTGGATAACACTAGCAGAATTAGTCAATTAGGAAATTGTCAAATTGACAGCAGCAGAGCAACCTCTCCTCAAATATTTCCCTACACACATAACAGAATCACTCATTATCTGAAGGCATTTGGGGGTCAGTGTTATTTCCTTTTGTTCAGTTACCTCTGATGGCCACAGTGGACTAGCACCTAAAATCATACAATCTTACAGGTATTTATTCAAGTATGCAACTATGTACAACTTGCTCAATTTGCCAATTACTATGAACTCAACTAGCGACAAATAATACGGTAACAGGGGGTGGATAGACCAATTCTGCATTCCTCAAAATGGGAACCTGATCCTGAAAGGGTGACAACTGGAAACTAAGTACCCAATGAGCAATTGACTGCGCTACCCCCAAAAGGAGGAGAGGGGGTAGATCAGGGACAGAGACAAGACTGCAAGCAACCACTGTTTTCTTTTCTTCTTCTTTTCTTTCCTTTTTGCCTTTATCTCTATGCGAATCTACCTATCGAGTATCTATGGCTTGGACTTTTTGCCATTGATTCTGATTTCTGATTGTCTATCATAACTAGTTTGCCACAGCCATATTTGCAAAGTAATTGATGTATTGTGGGTGGTTCTCACACATTTGTACTCCGGAATATTTTCCTGTCCTACAAACATGTAGAAAATTGGATAATCAAGAATATATATTAACACGGCATACATAAAAAATGAGCCTGCAGATAAGTTTGTTTCAACCACTAGCTTTTTCTGCTGATTGCTGATCATTTCCCATTTACTTCTGGAACTGTTTATTTATGTACTACAAAGCGCACATCTCGGTGAAGAAACTTCCTAAAAAGTTTGGTCACACACATTTCACCAAATGGCTAGAATGGGGAGATTGTGGAAATGAGCTCAAATGAGTGAAAGCCTCAACCCAAAAGCTTGGGTCCATGCCAGGAATTAATTCTAGCATTTGAAAGAATTACCTGACAAACAGAAAAATTTGGAGCCTAAGCTCTAAGGCCAGTACAAGAGGGAAGCTCCATCTCAGATAGAAGAGTACTGACCAAGTCATGCCAACGACACTTGCAGCCTGCTAGCGACGTAGCAGCTATGGATAACACCAGCAAAATTAGGAAGGCTGACAGCAGCAGTCAGCAGACATACCTCTATGTTACTTCTTATCCTAGACACGCAACAGAATCACTGAGTATCTGAAGTGCTTACGGTAACTGTTGTTTCCATTTGCTCCGTTACCTTCGATTGGCCAGTGTGGCCTAGCTTCTAGCTTCTAATCATACTATGTTACTGGTATTTATGCAAGCGCGCAGCTACATACAACTTGCCCAATTTGCCATGAGCCCAACTCAGCGGCAAACAACGGACAGACAGTGTTCTGCATTCCACGAACCGGGAAGCTTGATCCTGAGAGCAAAGGGGAAAAAAATCAGCGAGCGGCTGACCTGGCTGGCCGACGTGGAGGGCACGAGGCTGCCCCCCGCGGCGCGGGCGGAGGCGGCGGAGGAGCTGAAGCGGCTGGACGGCACGGTGAACTGCTCGTAGAGCGCCATCTTATTCCTGGGCGGCGCCCGCGGGCCGCCGCCCCTGCCAGCGTCGCTGACGTGGAGGCGCGGGAACAGTGGGCCCATCACCTTCCCCTGCTCCTCCCTGCCTCCCCCTGGTCCTGCACCTCCCCTCGTCATCCTCCCCGCGGCCAGGAGCCAGAGCGCGCCCGTACCAATCAATCAGGCAGCCAGCTCGGAGCGAACGAAGAAGGCGGCGAGCGAGCTCAGACAGAGCGGCAGCTTCGGCAGCTTCCTCCCCGTCAGGGCCGGCCACGAGGGAGCGCGGCGCTCCGGCGCGCAGCTGCTGCCGCGGCCATGGCGGCTTCTAGAACTGAGAGGGGAATCAAACTGGGAAGCGGAGAGGATTGGGAGCGGCAGGGAGGAGGAGGGGGGAGCGTTTGTGGCCTCGTGGGATTGTGGGTGGTGTTTTCATTTTGGGGCAGGGCAGGGCCTTTTGTGATGCAGCTTCTGGATGCCAGAAAGAGAAGGGGAGCGGAGGCGGGGCCCACTGTGAGAGGGAGATGGAAAAGGGCGTGGACGCTACGCTCTGTACACCAGAGTGCCCGTGCTTCCACTGGTGCGCTTTTGCATAGTGCTTGCTCAGGCCTCGGAGACGCGGGTGACCGTGTCGGTTTTTGGGGTTTCGTTTGTTTCTTATTTTTAGCCATGATGCGACCGTGCTATTGCCATGTCAACTTTCCTATTTTTCTATTTGTTTGGCGCCAACACGTTTTATCTGAGTCTAAGAGTTACCATCGACGTCGTAGTAGCGTCACTAATAACCGTAGATATTATTCTGAACCTACCTATAGCACATTCACTGTTCGCTCACTCCATTTTATAGATGGTCAAACCGGGTGTACTCAATGGGTGATGCAAAGTCCAACCTAAAGAAAACATGGCGTATACTGTGTCATGCTTGAGGCGCAAGTGTGTATATATGTAGCTCGCCTCCGCCTCTTTCACTTTTTTTTTGGCAGCATTCAACGCCTCAATGTGTAGCTCACTACTCTCCTTTTACTTACCCACTTCTATACCACTACTAAGATTAACATCAATTGATATTTTGCATGTCATGGCGTTGAGAATTTCATAACAAAAGTTAGCCTGAGACAGGATCAGACTACGCTATGCACTACATTCAAGCTAACCATCTATGGAATGCTCTGTACTTGCGTTGGAATGCAATTCTAAACATTACTAATGGATAAAAAAACACTAGAGCAAATCCTAAAAAATAACGCGTTCAAGATGCAAACTAGTGCAATTAACTAGAATCCCTGTATATGTGCTTGTAGCTATTATTAGTATAGTACTCCCTCCGTACCAAATTACCATTCGTTTTAACTTTTCTATATACATATATTTTGCTATGCATCTACATATATTATATCTAGGTACATAGAAAGCTTATGAATCTAAAAAGCCAAAACGACTAATAATTTAAAATAGAGAGTAGCTTCTTATTTGTCGAATTATCATGTTGACTGTAGCTAGCGTGTAAATAAGCAGCATGTCCATTCGACTTTAATCCTCTTGAAGCAGCATTAATTTGCTCCTTTTCTAAGATCCAGGCCGTGTGAGGTTAGCATTATTATCCACTAGGATGGTTCTTGCGTCCGCGGGGTCCACGGCGCTTAGACGTGTAGCTCCACCTCCACGGCCAACACGGAACACTCTGGGCTTTGAAGAAAATACGATATTCCTTTGCTTTATGGACCCCGGGCCCACATAAAGTGCCACCTCGGATGAGAGCATCTACCCATGCACTGCTAGATGATCCCCCTTCGGTCCTTCGCAGTTATGAACCAAGGTATTTCCTTTTTCGTCTGAGTTTGAGAATAAATATGTAAAAGTAAAACCTTGATAGCTTTCATATGTTAAATGATAAAGCAATCTGCAAGTTTTTTTCAAAAAAACAACCAAACTTTTAAACATTTGGTCACCACAAACACTCTAGTGTATTGTAGTCTAGCTGATTATAGATTTAGAAAGGTAATCATAAATTTTAACTAGTGTTCAGTACCCCTTCATATGAGAAGCGACAAAAGTTATCAGTATTTTCAAATCTTCTTTTGGAAAAATATTTCTAGAAAAGTTTTGATTGAATAGTTTCGACAAAATTTGTAGAAATATTTTTTTTGGCTGGGAAAGGTTTAGAAATGAAGGGCAATGATAATGTTTCCAAAAAAAGGAAAAAGGAATACAAAAGGATGGTTTAGGACCATGCATGAATCAGTAGGCGCCTGCTGCCCACTGGGCACCTGCATTTGTCACGGCATATATGGTTAAATGAATCCATGAGTTCCACGACGTTAAGCAAGGGACATACATACAGCTGCAACTTGCGAACGGTGCCTGCCATTCCAAGCTGCCAATAATGAAAGGGCATATGGTTATGAGAAAATGAAATACGGAATATACAACAAAGAACAAAGCAACAATAGTCGGAGCATTTCAAATACTTCCTCCGTCCAAAAATGCAAGATATATTTTGACTGACTGAAGTCAAATCTTGCAAACTTTGACCAACAATTGGTTAAATTATATGCACATTTAGTGCATAAATTTTGCATCGATATATTTGTATTCAAAGTGATTTTAAGATTATGTTAAGTCTTTAATTAGCTATTGACATCATATTGTAATAGAACTCATATGTAAAAATCTATTATGGAAGACTTTTCCTGATCAAAATATTTCGAACATTCTTGGACGAATTAGTAGTATGGAGTATTAAATTAATTGACAAAAGGGGAACAATTTAGAGTATTAACAAAAGGGAAATATGCATAATATATACGTTCTTGCGCACACAGGACCGGCCGATCGAGCAACACCAGTGGTGCTGTTCGCCTGAGCCTTTCAAATATTAAACAAGAGGGAAATATATCCATATATCCACGAAATAGTTGTGGCTCCTCGCCGCGGGAAAAGATATCCATATATCCCATAAATGAAGAAATAAATCTGTACGATTCGATACGCATGCATCATGCCATGATTAGATTGTGAGCGCTGGAGCTGGGGATCGGACGGGATGTCGGCACGATACAAATATGGGTATTGTTGGGAAGGTTACGAGAGGAGCTGGGGATCGAGGAGGAGAGGCTGCCAAGCGGCCAGCAGGTCAGGCGGCTCGCCGCCGCACAACCCCATGCATCTGGCTGGTAGCTTGGCTGTCTTGCTAAGCCTAGGACAGGGTAGCAGTAGCACGCGTGCGAATCCGAGCCAGAGCTGCTTGCATTGGCTGGTTGGAGGCTTCAGGGCCAAGCATTCCTCCTATTCATGTGCTTGCATGCTCACGGCGGCGGATTTGCGTGAAATTTTTTCTTTGGGAGAATTTTGATGCAGCATGCATGCATGATGCCAGGCAATGGCAGGCACACGCGCACGCAGTGCCGCAATGATCGATCGAGCGTACAGTACACAACACGGTCTCAGTTTCAGATATCTTTGTTTAGTCACTGCAGTGCCTGAACCCAAACAGAACGTTTATTATTGTTGGATGGATGGAGGCCTCCTGCCTCTTGGACCGTGTCTTGGGACCTGCGAATACCGTTGGCTGTGGCGTCGTCACCAGCTACGCGTGGGCGTGGTGGTGGAACGGGTCGCCTGCGTCGGCAACGCGGTACTGCTGCTTTCCCCGCCGTAGTTATACATCGCTCGCGCAACAAATACGCAAACCATCATCTAAAGCAAATCAATTCGGCCCAAATGGTCCAACAATTCCTTTCTTCTTCTTGAGCTCGCGGTGCTCGCCGAGTTTCTCGCCGCAATTGAAGTTAGAGGGCTCAGATCCAGGGTTGTTGCCCGTGATATTCCCCAACCGTAGAGGAGAGCTAGGGGGGGGGGGGGGGGCGGCGGCGGACCGGCGGTGGCGATGGGTTGTGGGCAGAGCTGCAGGGTGCCACCGACAACGGGTTGTGGGGACATCCGGTAGGCGGTAAAGGCGGCAGCGGAGTTTGGTGGCGGTGGATTCAGTCGCGGAAGCCGCTGGAGATGAAGAGGGCGGCGACACGGGGTAGGGGAGTAGGTGGAGGGTTTGCTAGCGCAAGCGCAGAGATCGGCCGTGGATTCGGCGGCAGGAGTCGCTGGAGACAGATGGTGGGAGGCGCGGGGGCTAGGAAAAGGAGTTCATGGACCGTTTTTCATGGGCCACGCGTGTCCACATTTTCAGTTGATGGAAACAATTCCATCACCGAACCATCACCTTCGGTAATGCATAGCTGCGTCAGCTTTCCCGGTCTCTATGTCTCTCTACTATATGCATGCAAGATTGATGCGACGGACCGCGCAGGTCGAATTGCGTCGGCAGTCGCCTTTGTGCGCATACGTGTGCCTGATTACCGTCGGATGTGGAACAGAATCTACCCATCACACGCGATTAGAATCCGCGGCGTCGTAGAACCCTATTATTGTGCTCCCGTTCATCTTCCTCGTCGAGACGACAACAACAGGAGTTCGGAGTGGTGTCTTGCCAGGGTTCAACGACCTTAGAGAGGAGGGGATAGGAAAGTCCGGCGACGGAGACAAGTTGCGAGGGCAGTGTGGCAAGACGATAGGGACGCTGCCAGACGTCGGAGTCGGGGGACAACCGGTGAGCCAAATTTATGATTGGAGAGCTCGATATCGACGGATTAGCGCAAAGATAGGTAATGGAAACAGACCAGAGAGATATCGCCGAGACGGTTGCTAGAGGATGGATGGGATGGAGGCGTTACAATAGGATGAGTTCTATGCGGGGGCTATATAGATCTTGTGGAAGATGGTTAAGCAACCTACTTATAAAGCCCAGCTGACGGCCCATTCAACATTTTACTGAAAAAATGTTGAACCTCAACATTTGGAAACTAAAAAAATGTTGAACCTCAACATTTCAAAAATGTTGAACCAACATTTTCATATATTTTCAACTTTTTTAAAAAAAAACGATGCCGGCTGCACCTTCTTCTCCAGCTCCAGCGGCTGGCAGCGGCGTTAGGGCTAGGGGCGGTGCGCCGCTCAGGGCCGCGGTGCACGGGCGTGACAGCGGCGCGGGGGCCAGTATGACGTGCGCGGAGCAGCGGCCGCGCAAGTCTGCGGGGCCCGAGCGCAACGGTGGCGCAGGCCGGCCGCGAGCCTGGAGGTGCGGGCACAACAGCGGCGGCCGCGCAGGGCAGCGGGGCACAGGTGTGATGGTGGCGTACGCCGGTCACGGTGCCCGAAGGTGCGAGCGCGATGGCGGCAGCGGCCAGCCATGGTGACGCAGGGGGCGCAATAGGCGGCAGCGTTGCACGGGGTTGAGGAAGGAGCCGGCGCCGGCAGCAGGAGGTCAGGAGCTAGGGTTGAGGCAAGTGACAGATGGGGATCCAACGGACGAGATTGCTTGCACGAATCTCAAATAGTGGAAGGTGGGGAAGAAAAAATCTTCCGGAAGATGTACATGGATCGTGTGGCAGGCCGTAAGGTTGCAAATCCATTTGTCTGCCAAGGCCCGGCACGTGTCCACCAACAACACTGTCACATGCCCATAGCCCAGTTGAGAATAGCAGCGAGCAGCACTGCTAGCTGACGATGGAGCTGGGCAGCGTAGGAGCTATATGTCGCTCGCGCTATGCCATCGACTAAAGGCGATTTTTAGATGATTTCAGCCCAACTATAATTCCAGCCTAGCTCTTCCTCTTCTTCCTCCTTGCACCGCCGCTGCTCGTGGCTATCGCTGGGGTCGGGGTTTCGAGGGTTCGGGGCTTCGAGGGTTCGAGTTGCTGGGGTCGGGGTCTTCGGTGTGCCGGACCATAGAGGGAGGTTGCCAGCGGCAGGGTAGCGGGCGGTGGTGGCGGGTTGTGGGCGGGGCAGCGAGGTGGCGGACGCCGCCGGGCGTGGGTGGTGGAGGATATCCGGTTGGCCCGCTGTTCACGACCATTAAAACACTTTGTGGCTGTCAATTTCTCGGGAATAAATCAGAGCTTTGCACTAAGTTCCATACATAATTTGCTTATCTGTAGCAAGTGCAACAAGTTTTGGGTGAGTTGTGATTGTAGGAACACGTGGTGCAAAAATGAGCCAAAATGGGATAAATCCCAGGTCGGCCAGCCACCCCAAGGCCGGCCGGCCTAGCACTGCGACCTTTCGAGCCCAAATTTCACCAACATGCAAGAAGCACACGCAAGATGATCCTGAGCCGTGTAATCAAAGTCGGTTTGATCAAATGGATCGAAAGGCCTAGCACTTGGATTGAAGGGCCCATACTCGGATGCCACACGTGCAACTTCCACAAAACCGCTTCTTGGCAAGCAATCCAAGATGTCCAGAAGCAATGATGGTTGATTGGACGTGTGAGGACAAAGTCCCAGGATGGCCAGCCTCACCTAGGCCGACCGGTCTACAATTTCACGCCAAGTCCAAGATGTAGCCTCGGCAGTTATCTCCACCGCCTTCAGGACTCAATCCAAGCCGCAAGATCGAAGTCGGTGCAGATCAAAGGCCGCCTGACCTCCCCTACGCCGGCAGGCCTCAAAGTTATGCAACTTCTCCAACCGTTCCACCGACCTTCCCCTAGATAGCTCTACACTGTAACTAGGGGTGCACACTCACTTACACCGAAGAGTTCTCTTCTCTCTTTTCTTTCTAGAGTAGGTTTAGTAGTCTGGGAGTTAGAGTCAAGTTGAGCTTGTCTCAGGATTCCGGAGTCATCATCGGAAGTCTGGTATAACTCTTGTATCTTTCCTTTTGATATTTATCAATATAATTTATCTTCTTTACTTTTCGAGTCAATTTTACTTTCCACATTTATTTATTTTTCCAAGTTATCCAATTTTTCTGCGGAAGTTCTTTTCTCTAGCTTAGGCTTTGTGTTCTATCTTGTTTATCGGGACTACCTTGCGGGTTTTCTCGCTCGGACTAGGGGGCTCAAGTCAGTTCCCTAGGTTGAGGGGGATTGCTCTTGAACGCGTCAAGAGAAATCCTAACACCGAGTGTAGACATGGTGCCTGAGCTTAGTGTAGTTAGGAAGTGTGTTCCACCCTACGGTATCGTTGTGGTAGGTGGTAGGTGGTGACAGCCTCATCCGTTCCTTGTAGTTCACCACGTTCGATGTCTCAGATGTGGTGTCTGAGCTTAGTGTAGCTAGGAAGTGTGTTCCACCCCACGGTACCGCTGTGGTACGCAGCAGGTGGTGACAACCTTATCGTCCCTTGTAGCTCACCATGTTCAGGTGCTTTTATAGCAGCAATAGAAGGTTGCCATTGGACTCCCATCTCACCCCTTTCTACAGTCCTTCCTCTTCCAGCTGCCGAAGTAAGATCTAGATTCCCGATAACTAGTTAGAAGCAAGGTTTAGTCTAGTGAGGCTAGTTTGATAGTCTAGAAGTGTTTTATGAGTCTTTCTCACTTGTTGTCCTCCTAGCTACTTGCCGCTCTAAGTTTAAGTCTCCTGTATCATACGGTCATCACTTGGACATTATCTTACCTATCTTATTTGGCTTACCCCTATTATTTAGTCGGTTGATATCTTTGGTAAAGTTTATCATTTGATTCTTCAGTACTCTTTAACCATAGTGCTTCCCCGAGAAAATTTACGACACCCTGGAATACTCCAAGGTGAAATGCTACGGCGGTAATTCTATGCGCTTGCAGAATATCAATTCTATTGGAGCATAAGAAACACAAACAAGCATTTCTAGCGTCGTTGTCAGGGAAGCAATCAGCTAAAGATATCGTTGAATAGTTTGATAAAATTTACTGATTTGTCACCGCTAATTTTAGCACGATTACCACTTCTCTTTTTTTCCTTGTGATTTATGCAGAGCAGTGCATGACCGGCTTCAATCTACCACAAAACTTCAACTTGAATCCAGAAAGAATTGGGAGAATTGTTCAACATAGAGTCGTCTCACCTCAGAAGAGACTTTCCTTAGGCCAAGATTCGACAACACCACCTTCATCACCCATAGCTCAGAAGACACTCCATCAGTTCTCAACCCCGTCCAGCAGCCATATCCCTACTGGATTAAACACCGACCAAGGTACTGAAGGCTTTGAGCTGAAGACTAGACTTGTCAACATGGTCCAAGCAAGTCTCTTATGTGGTAAGGCATCGGAAGATGCCAACGCTCACCTTCAGAACTTCCTGTGAGTGAGTAGCATAATGGACCCCAAAGGCACTACAATGGATAACATTCGTCTTCATATGTTCGCATTCTCTTTGTTTGGAAAAGCAAAGATGTGGTTCTACACCAACAAGGAAGCATTCAACAGTTGAAATGCTACAACGGTAATTCTGTGCGCTTACAGAATATCAATTCTATTGGAGCATAAGAAACACCAACACCCGCGAAGGCGGCGGGGGAGTCACGGCGAGCTATGCGTGGTTGCGGCCGGCGGCGGCAGGGTCGATGGCAGCGGCGGTAGCGTCTCCAAGGGCGGGAGCCCTCGAAGACGGAGGCGGCCGGCGGCGTGGGGGAGGAAGATGAAGGCGCTCACGTAGGAGGAAGACGAAAGCGCGGGCGAAAGACAAAGGGGCTCGGGTGGGCCGCGCTCATGGGCCGCTGCCTTCAGGTGATGGTTCCGCGAACCATCACCTGAAGCGATGCATAATCGCATCTGCTGGGCAGGACCCATCGCTTCAGAAGCTCAGAGAATGTATGTATTCCACATGCACACTCTCACTGAGCTGGAGCCGCGATGCCATCAAGCAATGTACGTCGCATTGGCGATCGCCCAGTCTAACTATGACTAGTGATTGGCACGCGCCCATGCGCGCTGGTTGTTGATGTGCTATATCATCTTCAGCTATTTTCGTTAGGTCCCAATTTAAACATTTGATTCATCTGAATGTTAACTGAACACATATGCCAACCATGAAAATCTGCAGGCAGACGGCGAGTGCGTGTAGAAATCTTGCGATTCTATCTTACTTTGAATTAAACATGGGTTAAATGAATGGTTAGGACAGGATTCACACATAAAAGGTTGATATCACTGTATATTACGCAGGTAACGGGTACAAACTTTCTAAGGTGTTCGTAGGGGAAGAAAAAGGAACACCAAATTTAGTAGTATCAGGTTCAACAGGATCTAACTGCCATTTAACACAAGATGGTAAAGTGATATGCTAATGATTGCTAGAAATCATTTGCAATTCTATCAAACTAAATTGAAAAATAGAAAACATGTTGCTCAAATTTTGAAACAAAACATGATGCATATAGCCTGTTTTTTGTATTCTTGTTCTTTTCAATTGCAGATAAGTCATATTGTTGCTTGTCTCGAGATTGAAATCATAAGCATTATTGAGAACTCACATTGCAATACATCGACCTGGACATTTTGTCCACAAATAATTCAGAAAATCAACAAGCCTCATATTGAGTACTGCAAAGCCAAGTGATTTAAACACAAAGAAACAGTACAGGTTACACTATCTCATTTCCATGGATCCCGCAAGTCTGCAAGGAAGGATGCAACAGAAAGATATGTCAGACAAATTAAGTGTGAGCCATGTTTTGGCTTGTTTCTAAAAATTACAATCAACTTAGGTCACAATTTTGCAAGGTTAGTACTCAGTACTGCTCCGTGATTATTTATTGGATTTTTACGCGATAGGGCCAGGAGCTAAAATATTAGTACTGCTGCTCGTTTTAATCAATCACCAAATTAAGTCACTGCTCGGTGCTCCCCCAAATTGGATCACTCCCCACCAAGTCACCCAAAGGGAAAATCAAACCAAATCTAAGAGGTGAATCTTGACTTTTCTAGTGAGGAAGATGAGGGGAAGGGAAGAGAGTAGAGGGACGATGGGGTGTCCATAGCCACCACAACAAGGTACGGCTTGCCCCACCCGATCACTTCAGGTTGCTGATTACCTGAATCATCATCTTCTTTGCTGCCATTACACCTGCTGCTGCCGTGCGGCCGCCTACCCTCGCTTGATGTTGCGTCTTCCTCTGCGCCTCTGCTTTCCGCTGCGGCTGCCCGCAGCTCCGCTCGCTTGCACCCCACGTGCCCCCTGCAGCACCTCCGCCCGTCATCGCGAGCGCCGCCGTCTAGCCGTGCGGCCCACCTGGAATGCGCAAAGCTTGGGCGCGAGGTTTTCATGCGCAAACAGCTTCCGCTTTCGACGTGGAGCGCCTCCTACGAGAGCGCGGAAGGCAGCGCCTGGGACGAAGCAAAACAGGTGATGGGATCTCGAGTCTTCCGGGCCTCAGAGCAAGCAAACTAAATCTAAGCAGCACAGGCAACCGGAAATAAGGAGCAGCAGCAGAACCAATCGCGCAGAACCAACGAAACGACAGCAAAAGGAACAAGAACTTGATTTTTGACTCATGGGCACGACACAGCAAAAGGAACAAACAAATCACCCATATATAGATTGCAAATAACGAACTGCTTGCAAAAGCAGCTTTTTCATAAGCAGATATTGCGTTTGGCTGAGCATATGCCCAAAAGAATACTTGTTTTGGCGGTGAGAATTGGCTCTGTGCAGGTATTTCTATCTCTATTCCATGAACCACAGAGCCGTCATCAGTAACCTCACGAATAGTGGACACATATGGCAATGGCAATGAGCATATCGATCAGCCACAGACTGCAGCAGGGAAATATAGCTCTGTACATATAGGTGCAGGAGTAAGTTTTCTTTTCTTTTAATTTATAGGTACTTGAAAAGAGTGTTCAAGATAATAATTCATATCCAGCCTGTGCAACCATATCTGGGTCTTGGTAGAGCTCTGTTATTCAAAGGTAATAGTTAGATATAATTATGTTGCTTCCCTTTGATTTGTGGAAAAAAAAGTGGAAGGCGGTATATATATTCTTGGATGTAGGTAGCTGTTTACCTGCGTCAAAATGGCTTGAGCAATCATTAAGGTCAACATCTGCTGAAGAATCCTGTGCCCATTCTGAAGAAGGGATGTTCTTGTTCAGTGTAGGGTGTCGTGTTGAGGGTTATGGGGAATGTGCGTGTACGTGGTCACGCCGTGGAAGTGATGGTAAGGAATGCCTCAACGACCATGCTCAACAACAGACGTCAGTTAGTGGGGTGAACTGGATACAGAGGAGGCAGGAGGTCAGGAGGTGTGCAATGGAATTGCCATACCAAAGGAAGAGGAGAGAGCGTGCGGCAGCTCCCAAGCGTGAACGAAGCGGGTGGCCACGAGGATGCTGCGGGCGCGCAAGTCAACGCTGAAGAGGTGCTCCTCGAGGAAGAAGTAGATGATGGCGGGGTCCTTGGGGTGGATGAGCGCGAGCACGGGGATCTTCATATGCAGACCCGCGGCCTTGCAGCTCCGATCGGCCCAGGATGTCGGGGAAGCTGGCCTCGTGCTCCAACGCCCACTCTATGGCGTCGGAATCGGCCAACGTCCACACGCTGACCTGGAGAGCGCCGCGGCGATCACGATTCCTGTACATGTCGACGAAGCGCAGCTTTCCGGCTCTAAGCCCCACGACGCGGTACCTGTCGAGCACTCCCGCAGCCTCCCTGTAGCGGAGCGCCTTGCCCGGAGGGAGCGGAACGAACGCCAGGACCGTCGCGTCGGCGAAGGGATCGCAGGTGATGAGGCCGAAGGAGAAGCCGGCCCACCAGAGCAGCCGGGGCAGGAGCGTCCTCGGGACAACCTTCTGCACCCAATCGCCGACGTCAGAGGAGAAGCAGAAGAGGTAGGCGTGGTCGTGGCTGACGATGGGCTGGAGCTCGGACACCACTTAGCGGCGGCCGCCGCCGGGGTGGAGCAGGCCCAGCAAGGCCGCTCCGAGATGAGCTCGGGCTCGGGGATGGTGAACGCGGAGGTGGAGGCGGCGTCTAGGACGAAGTAGCCGCCGACGAACTTGGGCCAGCCGAGGCGGTCGATGACCAGGGGCCCCGTGGCGCGGCCCTGCTTGGAGTGGTGGTGGAGGAGGCTGGAGGGGTCGGCGGCGAGGACGGCGGGGAAGTTGCGGGCGGTGGGGCTCCGGGAAGAGGCGCGGCGGGACGGTGAAGAGCGAGGCACGCGGGGACGGCGCCAGCGCGAGGGAGAGGTCGGCGCCCGGCGGAAGGTCGGTGTCCGCGGTGCAGTCGCGCGCGACGCTGCCCAGAATGGCACACGACGGCGACGAGGAGAGAGGCGACGTCATCTCGTCGCGTCGGAGGCACGCGGGTAGACCGGTGGTTGGGCGAGCCGGCGAGGTGTGGTCGCGTTTGGGGTTTGGCTGGGTAGCAGCTGCAGCCTAGAAGTAGCAGACGAGCAGGGGAGCGCTGGAGGCATGGAATCCTGGATGGAACGGAGCAACGCAGGAGGCAGGGGCCGACGAAATCTCGAAAAGAAGCAAGAAACCCAACCTCCAACAGAGGCAACAACCAAAGAGAAGGGCTGAGCGACGAAGGCAGCGCAAACTTACCGCAGAAGGAAAGGAACAGGCGAGAAGGGGAGTCAATCGGCGGCGGCTGGAGTTTATCCTCGCCCGGTCGCAAGCCACCGACGAGTCACCGTGGGTCGTCGCCACCACATCAGTAGAAAAACACGACACACCAAAGAGGGCGCACGTGTCGTCGGCAGGAGGACGCGCGGCGGCTGCTTGATTCACCATGCGTCGGGAGCCAACCGATCAGGATAGTACGAGGGGCAGATTTTCTGGTAACGTGCCCAGGCTGCGCGGCCGCCGAGCCCGTCCTGATTCGTCTCAGAGGGTCTAGAGTTTACACCCGTCGCATCAAAGAAAATTTTATTTAGAAGTATTAAATAAAATTTAATTATAAAATTAATTGCAGAATCTCAGGACTAATTCGCGAGACGAATCTAATGAGGTATATTAGTCCATGATTAACGGATGATTACTGTAGTATCACTGTGGCAAATTATGGATTAATTAGGCTCATTAAATTTGTCTCGCGAATTAGCATCCATCTGTGCAAAAAGTTTTATAATTAGACTTTATTTAATACTTCTAAATGACAAGATTCTCTTTAATATGACGGGTCTAAACTTTAGAGAGTAGAAAACGAACGCATAAACCGCCTCTCTGCTTCATTCTCATCTCTCTCGCTGTTAGATATGGTCTGACCTGACCAGTCCATACTTGATGGTCCATCGTCAGTTCATCACCTCAACCTAGAGACGTCATATTATGACACGCCTCACGAAGCACGCCCGGAACACCTATATATCGCCTGCGTGATTTTAAAACTTCTATAACCTGAACAAACACTTATGTTGGGAGGGGCTTTAGTTTAGCCCAACTCAGCTCATACTAGTCTGAACATGTGTATTATCTGGTCTGACTAGGCTGGCTCCACTATGTATACCGTGCATGCAGTAGTCATCAAAATAGAAAAAGATTTTCATTATTTTTTCTGTTCTCTTTCATATTTTCTTTTTATTCTTTTTTCCTTCCATACTTTTTTTTTCATTTTTCCTTTCGTTATTTGTTTTCTCTCTTTTAGCATGTTTTTTCTTCTATTTTTATTTTTTCATTTTGTTTTCAGTTTACTTCCTTGTATTTCACGTTAATTTTTCTGGATTAAATTTTTCATTTCTTTTCTTAAGTTACTTTGTATCCTAATTTGTTCTGCTAGTCCATACAATTATTTTAAATTTTAAATTATTTTCTTTTCTAAATTTTTAATAGAGAATTATATATTTTACCTCTACAACACTTAGTATATTTGTTATTACTTAGTATATTTCTTTTCACATGCAGATTTAGCGTCTCGATCCGCTCCATATTTGCTATTACTTAGTATAATTTTTTCATGTGCAGATTTATTTTTTCGCGATCCAAACATGATGAGGCATAATTTTTTTTCTTTATTTCTTTAATCTACTTATCTCTTCCTTTCAGTAATACTAATTTTTCATTTTTTCTTTCATATTTTTTGACTAAATTTAAATTATTATTCATGTTATAAAATTTATGTAAGTTGTGGACATGCCGTGTAGAGTTATTTTATAATTTATTTTTTATTTACTAACTTGTTTAGCACGTATATATATATTTATAAGAATATTTTTTACTATGTAGATGCATTTGTTCTTCATGTAAAATTATTTATTTATGTGTAATTTTTGTTCGTAATGCTAAATTATTTATTCGCTTTGTAGATTAAATCATTTGGTGATGTTGACTTATTTGTTGGCAATATTCATTTTTATTATTTATCCTATATAATTAAATGTTCGTGATATTTAGTATTTTGTATGTCGTGCATTATAATTATTATTTGTTCGTTATGTTTAGTATTTTTTGTAAAAATAATTATTTGTTCATGCTGTAATATTTGTTCACACTATCCGAAATTAAGTACTTAGTATTAAAATTATTATTTTGAAAATACCGTGCAGACATAAGCAAATGTGGTCTTGTTTTGAAGATCTCGTGATAAGTAAGATAAAGTTGCAACCTAAATTTAATTTGGATGCTCGATTTAATGCTTATAGCTTTTTTAGTTTTGAATTTGCATGCACGTGGGAGACGTCATCATCATTGTCTTCTTCCGCATGCATGCATTCAAGGTGTATTTGGTTGAGCTGTGGCTTTTGAAAAAGGTAATTGTGGGCTATGGGCTGTAGAAAGTTGCTCTAAGGTATGGGCTGTAAGAAAGCTGAAAGCCGTTTGGTTGGGCAGCTGTGGCTTTTGAGGAAAACTATTAACCGGACCCCACGTGTCATCCACGGCCTATCACTCAACTCTTTTTCCCTCTCACTGATGAGTGGGCCCCGCTTGTCAGCATCTCCTCCCGAGCGCGCGGTGGAGAACAGCGTCGGGATCTCGGGGCGTCGCCGGCGGCTGGTGGAGCAGGCTTGGGGCCTGCAGCCACGGAGGCTTGCGCCGGTGGCGGCTCGCGCGCGGCGGAGCTCGCCCTCAGGACGGAGCCCGTGCTGGCAGCTGCTTGCGCGCGGGAGCATGTCGGCGGAGGGACAGGGTGGCACGGGGAGCGGCCCGTGGCACGTTGGCAGAGGTGCGACGGGGCGGGATAGGGCGGCGCGGGAAGGACGGCAAGCAGCCAACACGGAGGGGGAAAAATAAAAGAAATAAACCGGTACACATAACGAGTGGCAGTGCGGGTAATTTCGGGGAACAATTGGACTCCACAGCTGCTAAAAGCACGTTCTGAGATGCTACGCGATTTGTATCGGCTCCACAACTGTTTTCGAGGAAGAATCTCTAACAGGGCAAACTGTTTGGTTGGTTTTTAGGCTTTGGCTGAAAGCCACAGCCCGAAAAACCCAACTAAACGGAGCCTCAATTTCTCTACTCTTTAGCTGGCAAAGTGTACATGTAAGCTATATTATTGAGATGAGGGTTCATGTAGTCCACACTGATTAATTTTTTAGATGATAGTTGGTGGGATTGTCACCTAAGGTGATATATAGCCACGCCCAAGCACGCCGGGCGCATGCATCGATCAGTCATCATCAGTTCACGACTCGTTTGACAGTCGAAGGTGATGGGCGTGGTGTACTGACTGGATGGCATGCAAGTATGCAACGCATGTGTCACAGAAGCCATGGACGCAGGTGCGGCCCTGCGGGCCAGCACCAGCATGGCGCCTGCTGGGTGGGGCTCAGGTAGTCAGGTTGGCCCATTTGGCATTGCTGGGGGGTGGGTGGGCTTCTCGAGACCATGCTCGCTCGGCTCGAATTCAGATTCCTCTCCGTCTGTGTGAGTGTGACCCTGACGCACGTGGGCCTAGGCCCAACGGGAATGTCCTACCGCACCCTTTCTTTTGTTTACAATGTTTGGGATTAGCTAGCGGTGTGCAACAACATTTTTTACTGTCTATTTAGGTCATGTTTGGATCCAAGAATTAAAATTAGATCTATAGTTTAGTCCACTAGATTATCCAAATAGGTGGATATATATGGACTAAAGTTTAGTTTCAATCCAACTAATACATTAGTCCTCAAAATCTACTTAATTTGGACTAAAGCAACCAGCAGATTGCGAAAAGATCAAACTACCCCACACTATGCACATACATGTACATATTATTAAAATTCAAAGGTATTACTCCATGAATCCAAACAGGTATGGACAAAAGTTAATATTTAGTTTCCTAAACTTTGTTTTAGACGTAGGTGATTCAAACGGGGCCTTACACTAATTACCTCTGTAACACTTGAAAAAAAGCATTTGAAAATTTGAGAAGCTTTTGGCACAAAGACTTATACTTATTCAGCTAGATAGATAAAACAAAGGGCACCGGCAAAAAAAAAAACTCATAAATGTCCTTCCTATCTCTTGACGAGATTGCAGTTAGGAACCGTAGGTTATTGGAGTCAACCAAAAAGCAGCTCATCACTTTTATCTACAATGGAAACTAGCGGCTACCAAGTGGATGGGAAATGGGGATCACCAGTTATAGACAGATAGGTGAGGTGGTAGTTATAGCTAGCAATACTTGTGGGCTCCAAGAGTCCAAGGAATACTATGCTTGATGCATGGTCAAAGGAAAGGTAGATGTGGGGGTGCTGGTGGCTACAGATGCTGTGAATTTGGCAATGCCACTATTGAAGGCTAACCGGGAGATTTTCTTGAGAAAAAGGACGAATGAGAGGAAGACATGAGGCAAATCATACCACCCTTTCGAGCTGAAAACTGCATGCAACTTGGTGAAGATATCTGATTTTATTTGAAGCGTACAAAAGGGGAGGTGAAAAGAGTTGGAAACATTGATGTGTGATGCGTGATAACATTTTTGTTATATAAAGCTAATATTCATGTCTCAGCACCTACCAGAGGGCAGGGATGCACTCAGGCATATTGATGCGATAACGATAGCGAGCACCTAACATGCATCGCTAAAACAGTAGACCATCATATTAATAAGAAATTGGAGGCAACTAGGAGGAGGAGCCTCTCCCGATAAGGTCACAGGGAGAGGCCTCCTCTGGTCCTCTCCTCTCCCAGTGGCCTCCTCCCCTCCTCTCCTAGCGGCCTCCTCCCCTCCTCTCTTAGCCCCGCCCTCGATACCGAAAAAGAAAATTATCCGTCGCGATGACCTCGCCTCCGTCACATGCCGCCTGCCCGCCTAGCCTTCGCCCCCGCCCCCACCGCTATCCTCCGCCGAGCTGGCGAGAACCACCCTCCTCTCTCCGGCCCCTCTCGTTCCCCTTCCCGTTCATTCTCTCCTTCCCTATGCCCCATTCTTCCCTACCTCCTCTATCATCCCTTCCAGCTCTGGCACCGCCGCCGCCGTCGGATTCACCATCACTGCCATCGGATCCACCGCCACTCCTACGCCCTGCCACCGGCCCTACCCAACCGGCTTCTTCCACCACCAGGCTACATGGCGCCTTCACTGCCAGCCTCACCGCGCTCAACCCACCACCACTGCTGGATTTGCCACCGCCGCCGGGCATCCCTCTAAACCCGCCGGCTATAGAATCCCCCAAACCCAGAAACTCTAACCCGTAACTTGAATCCCTCCTTCGCCCCTGATGGAATCACTGCTGCCCGTGGCCGGCGGCGACCCTGCCACCAACCGCTCCACCCACCTCCTGCCGAAGCTAGGATAGAACGCCAAAATTCGACATCGCCGGTGTTGTTAGTTCCTTGATCCTTTTATTACTTCTCTCTTCTTTTTCATCGTTTGTCTTCCGACCTGACATCTTCTTTTTTGTCGTTCCAAATCGGGAGGGCTCTCGAGCTAAGTCTAAATCGAGAGCCCTCTCCATGTTGCATAAGAAATTTGAAGCTAAATACAACCATAGTTCGTTTCTCATCTTCTTTAAAATTAACCACCAAGCAAAATTTAAACACAGCCACGGTGCTGATGAAAATAAGCAAAACAGTAGAACGAATCAGACTAAGATTCAGCATCCCATCAAGAATTTGTTCGGCACGCTGCCCGAGGCGCAAAAAGGCAGGCCGTCCCGTTTTCCTTGCCTTTTAAACAAAGCGCTGGATTGAATCAAAAAGGGAAAGGGAATGATTCCTTTACATCACTTTTGATGCAGCAGTGTGCGCGCCCTCTGCCTCCTCCCGCCTGCAGCTGCCCAGGCAGGCCTGTCTGGAAAAGCTCACCGCCCCGGGCGGCCCCCGACCGGTGGGCCTCGGTGCATCGGCATCGCCATGGACGCGAGGCTCCGTCGTCCTCCTCGCCTCGGCGAGGCGAGACGCCATTAAAATACCATTAAGCTGTGCTTTTCACCGTCGCTTTTGCTTTGCCGCCTGCGACTGCGATGCCTTCCCTCCGGTCGACGACGGCGACGAGAAAGTGAGCAATGATAGCCCTATGATAACCTTCAATCACCTTTGCTAGGGTTTTGCATACGCACGAAGCGAGGGTGGGGAAAGGGGCTTTGATCAGCAGGCTAATAACGCGTGTTAGAAAGGCGCCATGATGGTGTTTTGGAGCTGCAAGTACGGCCTGCTGATGACCTCTCTCTTCTCCCCTCCATCACCATTTTTCCATTTGGATCGGGACTCGCAAAGCTCGAGCACTTGCTGCTAGCACACACGCACTGGAAAGCAGCTTGCTTACTTGCATGGGTGCATGCACGCACATGAAAAGATGGAGACGACTAAGCTGCTGCTTGGACTCGATAACCCTAGAAAAGCTAGTTCAAAAAAAGGCGCAAACTTTCCAAGCCCTTCTCCTTGTGCTCGGCAAAAAGAAGTTTTAATTTAGTTATATGTATAATCTCGAAAATCAAGTTTCAAGACGCATGCACTCGGATTGATTAATTTTCAAATAGAGATTATTTTCCTCAAGAAAAGAGAAAAGAAATAGAGGTTAATTAAGCCAATTTGCATCCTTGTTGCATCGATAGATCCCATCATTGATATGATCATCATCTCCCTAGTCTTTGAGCTAACAATGATGAATACATCATAAGATGGTCTCATGCACATCGGACAGACATAAAAAGTGTTAACAGCAACACGCGCGCATGAGTGTTACAAATCTATATCATGCATCTTCCAGCTAAGTGACTAAATCAGCTGCTAGCTCGATCAACACCTCCCCGTCCTCCTCGTAGGGTTTTGGCTGCTGCCGGGAAGTCGAAGGCCGGCATGGCACACCGTTGCCATTGTTGTTGCTCAGTGACCCGGCCATGGTGGAGGCGGTGCCGCTATGGCGTCGTTCACGTTGGTGGCGTTCGCGGCGAAGTTCCGGCGGTCTAGGGTTTGCAGCTCCCGGACCTGGGACTTGAGGAAGCGGAGGTAGTTGGCGGCCTCGTCCAGCATGGAGGCGGTGTCCATCTTGGCGCCGCCCGGGACGAGCTTCTGCAGCACGCGGAGGCGCTCGCTGATGCGCTCCCGCCGCTGCCGCGCCGCCACCGTCTGCGGGTCGGAGGAGATGCGCACGTTGCGCCGGCGCGGCCGCTCGCCGGCGTCGTCGGAGCCGAGAGAGACGGGGCGCATCGCCGCCGCGCGGTAGATCATCTCCTTCACCTGCGCCAGCGCCTCCGTGTCCGGCTCGTACATGGGGTCGTCCACGCCGCCGTTGGCCCCGGCGTTCCGGCCGTCGAAGCTGATGCTCGAAGACCCGCTGCCGCTCAGCGACGGCTTCGCCCTCTTGGCGCCAGCGGGAGCCTGAGCGCTCGTGTTGAAAGCGATCTGGATGCCGCCCTCGCCCGCCGTGGTGGACGCCAGGAGGCTGCACAGGGTGCTCTCCTGTGCCGGCACGGAGGACGGCTCGGCGGCCTTCCGCTTCCTGTTGGGCCGGCGTTGCCTCCGGCCGCCACCTTTTCCTTCTTCACACTGCTGCTGGCTCGTCGTCGCCGTCATGGCCGCCGCGGTTGCTGTTGTTGCCGCACCCGGCGCGTCGGTCTCGTTGCCGGAGAAGACCGGCGCGTCAACGACGAGGCCGGCGGCGCTGTCAACCGCCGCTGCGGCGCATGTGAAGGCAGCCGGCACAGTAGTTACCGCGACAGCGGCTGTTGCTGGTGTGAGGTCGTAGTCCGGTGCCATCCCCATCGCGCCCTGATGGCGATGGCGATGCTGCTGTCGCTGCAGGACATCCGCGTCAACGTCCGCGTAGGCGGGCGTTGGCGTCGCCATCGGGGGGAAGGCGACGGCCTCCCCGACCACTCCACCACCGGCCGCCGGCACCTTGACAGCGCAGGCGGCGGGCGCCTGAATGCCCTGTAGCTCCACGATCGCCGCCGCCAGGGCCTCGTCGAGCACCAACCTCTCCAGCACCGTCATGTTGCCACCGTCGACGCCAACGCCTCCAACACCGACCACCTCCGGCGGCAGCAAGACCGCCCCTCCGTCGCCGCCAACCCCGCCGCCGCCGCTCCACGCGCTCTCGCTCAAGATCATGTCGCTGAAGCTATGATCCATATCTTGCAAATGAAACCTATCAAGAAACGATCGGAGGCATGCGCTTGCAGGTTAGCTATATCGAGCTGATCTGATACGCAGAGAAGAGCTACCGAAGGTGGAAGAAAGCTGTGCGCTAGCCCCAGACGGGAAAAGCCATTAAATCGATCAAGAACTTGCACAGACGCATGATATACCAGTATGAGAGATTGCGGGCAGCGTACACATTAACACACCTTGATTAATGCGAGGCAAAGCTGCAGGTCTGATGGAGGTGATGAGTGCCGGTGGGGTGGCTGGCACTAGACACTTTCACTGCACTGTTGATCTAATACTCGCGACCTAGGCTGATGATGATGCTGAAAGCTATGGCGAGGGAGGTGCAGAAGGAGCATTCATGCACTAAAACGCTATGGCTGGAGGGGAGGAGAGCCCTGCGGCTGCAAAAGCGCCATGGACGGATCAAGGAAAAAGCAACAAGACAAGATGCCTGCCTGCGGCGAGGTACTCTACTACTCAGGCTCAACGACTGGATTTGCTATGGAGCAATTTATCTCTCTCTTGAGTCTGAGCGCTCTCTCTCTCTCTCTCTCTCTCTCCAAGGGCTCTCTCTCTCCCTCCCCTGTGTATGCAGTGAGTGTGCTGTAGCAAAAGGCTGCAGGGAGAAAAAGTATGCTCTTATAAAGAGGCCGAGTGGCCAGCCAAGGAATAGATGGATACATTTGTGTGTGCGTGTGTGCACTGCATTTTGCATAAGCATATATGGTAGCTTGGGAGGGGGACTACAAGCACACACTTACAACAGTAGAGTACATGGTCCTCTCACAGTGTGCACACTCGACACACTTTGGGTGTGTTCGTTTCCTACCCTCTAAACTTTAGACCCGTCACATCAAAGAGAATCTTATCATTTAGAAGTATTAAATAAAGTCTAATTATAAAACTTTTTGCATAGATGGGTGCCAATTCGCGAGACAAATTTAATGAGCCTAATTAATCCATAATCTGCCACAGTGATGCTACAGTAATCATCCGCTAATCATGGGCTAATATACCTCATTAGATTCGTCTCGCGAATTAGCCCTAGGGTTCTGCAATTAGTTTTATAATTAGACTTTATTTAATACTTCTAAATGATAAGATTCTCTTTGATGTGACGGGTCTAAACTTTGAACCTAGTAAACGAACATACTCTTTGTGCGGTGACAGATATGTAGATCCACATACTATACACATGACATCTATCTCAGCTTAGCTTGTAGGATGTAGCTGCCCCGGGCTTTCACTGTAGTATCACTCACTTTGGTGTGCACCTCTAGCTAATTAATGGCCTCATTAAACTGGGTTCTGAAAGATAAGCTCTAGGCTCTACCTAGCTAGGCAGCAGGGCCTCCCTTTACTCGGCAGTCAGCACGGTCCTACTCGATGCCTAGCGGGCTAGAGACACCTAGACATGGATGGATAGGGGCAGGCGGGCTCAATTATGTGGTGCAGGCAATACTCTCTTAAGTCATGAAAGAGACTCCTTTGGGCTAATTTGACAAGTATAATTATACTATTACTAATGGAAAATATGCAAAATTGGCGAACTCGTAGTATTATGAAGAAACTATTTTCTCAAATATAAATATACATATACCATCTTTATGAGTTCAATGAAAATACTCTCTCCGTTTCTTACATATTTTGATCAGGGAAAAGTCAAATTTTAGTAACTGGCATATATATGGAGTCTTGCGGTTATATATATAGTCTTTAGTAACTGGCATTAATTATATTCTAAGAGAAATTAAAAGTCAAAATCTACTTTGGAATTAAAATGTGTCTTACATTTCTGAACGGAGGGAGTATTGGATAAAGATGATATTCCAAGTTTGAGCTACTCGCAGCCTAAAACGACTACGCTCTCTTTGCTGGAGGGAGTACCGTCACCTTGTGAGAGGGAGAGGGACGTACTATTCATTCCAGCCCTATGATGAGTCAACATAGCAGGGCAGGAGTAATCTGATGGGATTACTTTAGCTAACCTGAATGATCTTATGTATAATAGCCAGCAAAGGTAGAGGCCGGCAAAAGACTGCTGGTATTAATTAAATTAGGTGACAGCATCTATCTATCTATCTATCCAGTTGCATCGCTATGATTTCATTATGATTAAGCGCGAGAAAGGTATCGATCAAAGTACCGGCGTCTTTTGGGCTACATGCATACATGTCTTGCATGCATGGTTGCAGAGCTAGGAGAGCTCATGCGCACCACCGCCCCTTGTCTCCTATACTATACAGTATACTCTCATGGCATGCATGCATATACAGGCATGCACATGTTGTATTAGGTAGAGCGTTATTGATTAATGCAGAGCCTAGCAAAGAAAGAAAAGAAAAGAAAAAGGGTGGTACCAGCGAATCAAAAGGTTTTTACTTACTTCGTTCTTACCTTTACTACCCTCATATATATATGTATGTACTGGCTGACAGCTTTAACTTTGGGCACTTTCATGCATGTATGCATGAATGTGTGCTGCTGGTGCTGCGCTGCAGAGATTTACCCCCCACAGTACAAGGCTGGCTACAGAAGCACACTATTGATCGGTCGATGCATAGATAGCATCTGCCATGCCGTTATTTGCTGCGACAGCTAGTAGGGATCGATGGAGTACTACCTTATATACAGTGTGCGATATGAATATACGACACCTGCAACTACAGCACTGTGGAAGCCGGAGCTACTGGTCGTAGGCTCTGCTTCCGCTGCTGCTGCTGTGCAGTGCTGCTTGGTGGTAGTAGGGCTCGCGCGCAGCTAAACATTCGTACTGGCCGGGGCGTAAATATGAGCGGGCTCGCAGAGCAGAGACGATCGGTGGATTGGATGGATGCATGCATGGATGCAGCGCGGCGGGGTGACATTGACGGTTTGGATCGGTACATGTTTATACTGCTGCTCCACTCCCATGATGTCACGTCGTCGTCCCGGCACTGCTGCTAGCTTGGAGTTTCTTCCTTTTCTTTCTTTGTACTCTGCTGGGTCGGAGCAACCAGCACCAATGCAAGCTTGCTTATAGTTTCTCATTTGTGTAAGTCCAGTTGAGATTACTATCTATATCTTTTTAGCGAACATATCTGAGCACGTATTTTGCAAAACTATCCATGTCTTATCCATGAACCAATGTTTGTTAAGGTTTAGGGTCTACACTACTAGATTTAGAACAACCAACGACAAAACTTTGTAAGTGGCCAAAGCGGGATTCACTGATCAGCATTTTTCCCTCTTAATGGCCTACTGTGTTTAAGTGTAACGGAACCATTTCCTATGAGTGAAGATAAATTCCCGACCAACTATACATTTACCGATTAGGAAAATCAGACCAAGTGCACAAATAAACAAAGGCCCCGGCGGCTACTTGACGGCTATCTCTCAGCAAATATCGCAAATCTTGTAGTGTTAGGAATAAAATATATTGTTTTGTTGATGAGGGTCATATAATGCCTGTTCCAATTTTCAAATATTCAAGTTTGGAAAAATTGTGCCAAAAAAATGGATATAGCGATTATTTCAGTGTGGAGGAAATTTGCTTCCAATCCCATAGAAATTTTTTTCCCGTAAGTCTCACATGTTTTGTAGAAACAGGCTGCAAA
This sequence comes from Panicum hallii, assembly GCF_002211085.1. NCBI lineage: Eukaryota > Viridiplantae > Streptophyta > Magnoliopsida > Poales > Poaceae > Panicum > Panicum hallii. The sequence continues at coordinate 18,261,127 of NC_038046.1, read as the reverse complement.
GTTAAAAGGATTTACTAGATCTTAATTCAGCATACAATATTGGCTTTAATTTGAATGTTTCCATTTTCTAACACCAACAACGCCAGGTGTTTATTGTGGCTGGATGGCACAGTGGGGATCGGAGGAGATATTATTCAAAGAGAAGTTAGGATTGCAGGGTGTGGGGAGAGCTTGTACAAGGACCAGATCGATAGGGTCATCTCAGCGAGGGGCCGTAGGCCGTAGCCCTGCTGCTACTGTGTCATCATTTTGTAGCTATATACATAGTGTGGTAGACCCAAGTAATGAATAACTGCGCACTGCGGGGTTTACTGACACGGAAAACACATTATCATGTGTACATAGAAACCATACTCCTATAAACAGTCTTGTATTTTCAAAATTTTTGCTACAATTACCCAACCTTTTTCTATTGTGTTATTAATTTGAACCAGCACGGATCTAAAACCGAGCTCACTACCGGAAAAAAAATCTTTGCCGAGTGTCAAATATTTTGCCGAGTGTTTTTTTTCAGGCACTTGGCAAAGAGCTTCTTTGCCGAGTAGACCGGCACTCGGCAAAGAAGCTCTTTGCCGAGCGCCTTTTTTAAGACACTCGGCAAAGAATCTCTTTGCCGAGTGCCTTGATTAGACACTCGGCAAAGAAGCTCTTTGCCGAGTGCCTTTTTTAGACACTCGGCAAAGATAATTTTCAAATCATATTTTGAAGTAGTAAATTAATTCAAATAAAAATATTTTCAACTACAAAGTTGTATAACTCATCAAGATGCACAATTCTTATTTTGGATATTTCTTTATTTTACCAAATAAATGTATATTTGTTCACAAAATATATATATCTCTCTCGTAGTTTATGAAACTAGAAGAGAGATATATAAGATTTGTGAACAATATTAGAATTATCATGTCAGATGAAGAAATGACAAAACAATCAAAATAAACTTTATAGATCTTGAGAAGTTATAAGATTTTACAGTTGATAACATTTTAATTTGAAGTCATCTTGTCAACAAAAACTACATCTGAATATAGAAAATTTAAAATTCGAATTTTGCAAATGACCTCGAATGGAAAAACCATCAAAATTAAAGTTGTAGATCTCAAAAAGTTATAAAAGTTTGTAGTTGACAACGTTTTGATTTGAAATCATTGTGTCACATTAAAATATGTTTGAAGTTTTCAAATTTGAAATTCAAATTTTGTAAACGATCTCGGATGAAGAAACTACCAAAATAAAAGTTGTAGATCTCAAAAAGTTATGCCACTTTATAGTTCACAACCTTTTCATTTGAATTTATTTACTATCTCAAATAAATAATTTACACTCGGTTAATTATAATATGTGGAGAATAAAAACGTAATGTTAACACACTTGGTCCAATGGTGCAGTGGTAGAGGGAGTTGTTTGTGTGCAGGAGGTCGTGAGTTCGAAACCTATCATCGACAAATTATGAAAAATTGCTGAAAAAAATGTGCAACCCATTACATGAGTCACTAGCTGGATGTGCATGCCTCCCCTAATAAATTTTTTTCCTGTTTCATTTTTTTCGATTTACATTTTGCCGAGTGCTTCTCTTTGCCGAGTGTTTTTTGGCACTCGGCAAGGCACTCGGCAAAGACGTCTTTGCCAACGAAATCGCTACCGAGTGCCTTTTGCCGAGTGTAATCGGGGCTTTGCCGAGTGTCCCAGACACTCGGCAAAGCCCCTAATTCCGGTAGTGGAGATAGAAAAAAAGCGGTCCAATAGTACTGGACTTTGGTCCAATCTTTGCAATTGTAGAAGAACAATTGCATCGCTAAGAAATAACACAACCAAAACGAAACGATACATTCAATGTTGACCAGTAGGGATGCAAGTTAAATATATTTTGGGTCATTAGGTCGATCCAAAAAATTAATAAAATAAGTTAGAATGGCATCTGCGTAAATAATTTGAGAGAGGAAAAATGAACTAGAGTGACATGCCATCGTAATTAATTTGCTAACCTAAAAATACTATTGGGTACCCACTTGCATCCTTATTGACTAGTGTTATCTGCCTCTGTGGACGTGGTAGAAGTAGAACTGGTATATGTATTAGTATTAATTGCAAAATACAAGCTGATCTTGTGTGAACAATTAAACCAATTCATTCAATAGATAGCAGCTGGTTTCAGTTCCTATTCTATATATCAGTTCACTGATAAAGAAAGACTTACTACTAATAATTACTACTACTTGTCAACTACCCCACAAATATAATTTAAACAAAACACGAGAAAGGCATGTGATTAATTGAGGAAACAAAGGAAACGGCTAATGGAGAATAGCCAAGGAGGAGAGGACAAGATTATTGTGGCCAGCAAACTTGATGTAGTATCGCATTGTTGCTCGCTCGATCTCCAGCCAGAGAAGGTGATGACAAGAGAGAAAACAACACTGCACAAAGAGGCTGCTGCCTCACTGGAGCTACGATCCAACGGTGCCAAGTAACAGGACATCTAACTAACCGCAGCTATGTATATACACCAAGGGGAAGGACACAAGAGTGAGATTTGTAGGCGCAATTTTTTTTTTACATGTATACAAATGACACACACCACATAGTAATAGCTGCAGCATTTTTTTTTATCTGCTTACCCATCAGGCCATAGATGCTTGTGAGTAGTAGACGACAAGCCTGGAGCATGTTGGAGGAGCTGTGGAGAGTTTGTGGCGCAGCCGTGGACACCGGGGAAATAAAGGTATAGATTATTACTATCTGTGTGCGCAGGCAAAGAGACAAGAGCTGGGTGGAGTGCAAGTGCAGTTGTCGTTGAAAAGGGAGAATATAAAATGTTTTTCCCATTATTTTACCAACTTGCCGAGTATTTTAAGTGATCTCTATTCTGCCGCACGCCTTGCGACGACGATCACTGTCGTAAGATTCGATTCGCGAGTAACGTCTTGCGTGCGAGCTGTGTGTGCGTCGTTACAAATTTGTGGCCAGAAATGCATTTTTCAAGCTGACGGATCTAAATAAATCACACGCACATACACTTACTTGCGACTACGATCACTGTTGTAAAATTTGATTCGCGAGTAAGTATACTATCTATCTTGCGACGACGATCACTGTGTGCGTCAACTTCGAGTAAGTGCATTTTGCGAATCAAATTTTATTTAAAGGTATAAAAGTGTATTTCTGGATCCACTTACTAGGTCAATTACAGGGCCCTACCTTTATTTTCTTTTCTAAATTTCGTGTGCACAGAACCTAAAGCTAGCAGCAGATCGAAGCAATCTTTTTTTCAGTGAAATTAAAGGGTCGCCTCCGCCAACACAGGTTATGTATTCATAAAAACAATTATAACTGAAAGCTATTTCAGTGAAATTAAAGGGTCGCCTCCGCCAACACAGGTTATGTATTCATAAAAACAATTATAACTGAAAGTTATAGAAAAAGTATTACAAGGAAAATAAAAAGAAGAAACAAAATAGCAGTAGATCAAGAGATATCATCGAGACATTCACAAATTTAATATGAAGCAATAATCTCATGTTGTCCCGAATTCTCAAGCATACATAATTAAGATGATGATTTCCCATGAAGCGGTATTTTAAAATAATGCTGGAGCTAGCAGTTGTGTCAAGTCTAAGCTGGAGCTAGCAGCTTTGCATTCGGTTACATTACAGAGAGAAAGCAAAACAAAAGAAAACAACAATCTCAAACGGCAAGGTTAGTACATCCTCGATTCTAAAATTATAGTTCACTTTATATTTGTAACTTTTAAGTTAAAACAGCTCTAACTTTGACCACCAAGTTTTTAAAAAATATACTAACATCTATAGTACCAAATAAAGGACTATCAATATATTTCATGGTGGACTAGATGAAACTAATTGAATGTTATACATATTGGTGTCCTTTTTCTTACAAATTTAGCTAAAGTTAGAGAAGTTTGACTTAGGGGGTGTTTGGATCCTAAAGGCTAAAGTTTAACCCTAACGCATTGGATGTTCGGATGTTAATTAGGAAGACTAAACATGAGTTAATTATAAAATTAATTGCATAACCCCTAGGCTAATTCGCGAGATGAATCTATTAAGTCTAATTAATCTATCATTAGCACATATTTATTGTAGCACCACATTATCAAATCAAGAACTAATTAGGCTTCTCGTGAATTAGCCCGAGGTTATGCAATTAATTTTATCATTAGTCTACGTTTAATTAATACTTCTAATTCGTATCAAACATCCGATATGACAGGGCTAAAGTTTAGCCCCGCTGGAACCAAACACCCCCTTAAAACCAAGCTAAGGGTGAACAATAATTTAAAACTGATGAAGTATTATTTTTGTAATTTGGGCTAAAGTGTATCGATTATGCATGCTGCTAAATTAATGCTGTGCGATCGGGCGGTCCTATATACACACATAATGCCGTTTTGTACTTGAGTCTCATATGATGCACTGGCGGGGGACCACTTGATTTTCCTTGGATCATCTTGTTTGCAAGTTGCAGATTGATACAAGCTGTTATTGGTCCATGCATGATGCACATGTGTGAGGGAGACGCGTACATGTATCGAATTATCAGTAAGAAAATAATCCAGTATAGACCACTAGCTAAGAGCTGCCGAGCTGGTAACAATTTGTTGCGGGTTTATATATGTTTCAAGTCATGGAAATATTATTAGGCAGATCAAAAACATATATATTTTACTCAATGTCTAAGAGAAGTGATCTTCTTGTTTGTCATTACTTAATTAGCTTCCGATCCTCTTCAGTTCAATCCCACCCTGTTCGTACCGAGGCTTCTTTGGAACGCAAGATTTTTCAGTAATTGTGTTAGGAACTGTTTGATATGGTTCACATGGAAATGGGAGAGACAACACTATAACGCCGTTGACTTTGTTCTTTTATTTGTTCAATAAATTAGTTAAATAAACTGAAACGAGTACCAATACGTCTATCATCAAAAGTATTTTAGATTTAATTTGTAGAAAGATGATACGTCAACGTTATCATATATTTAAGAACGAAGGTAATAGCTCTTAAGGTAGTCCTCGACCCCGAGTAACTCTAGTTTGGCGTCATGACATGACATCCTATTAACATGCAAGCTTGTGGTTTGAGGAGCGGGAAGATTAAGCTGAACTGCTTTTCGTGTGTGAACTGCGAAGTACTCGATCCTCAGACCCAGAAGAGATCAAGTGACCCAGCAGCTGGAATGTGATATCGATCTGCTACCCCAGCTGGCCCAAGATAAGAGACCACTTGATCTTGCCGGAGACCCTTGTTCACCTAATACTTTTCTGCAGTCCCTTGCATGCTTGGGGACCCTTGTACCTTCTCATATTCTTACATAAATCATGCAGGTGGCCTAGAGAAGTGTCACATCGCGGTCTAAAGTGAGGATGGATAAGCACAAACCAGTCTTGATGCCATATATATCCTGACCCCCATTTTGCCTTGCAACTCCTTTATCCGTTACACAGAAATACTACTGTTATCCAGCATCTCCACAGTTGAAAAATGGAAGGATTCTAAGACCCATTTTTGGCTCAGCTAAAGATTGTACAAAACAAAGCTTGTGGATAGTGAATTGTGAAAAGCAGATTGCAAAAGGCTGAAGGGTCCAAAAGCTATTGGTACCTGTGTTTGACAACTTGAATTCTATTACCTCTTGCTCTCTTCCTCGTGCTTACATTCATGTGGGACACACAATACGAGGGAGAAAGAGGTACCACAAACGGGTAGAATCTGTGGTCAAAGCTGGTTTTCTATTCCATCTAAGAATTATAGCTATATTAGTCCTCCGTCTCTAGATAGAACGAACAGTCCTAAACTCCCTCTACCTTTATATATAATGTATCAAAGCATTCAAAATTTATCCTTAAATATAAGAAATCCTATGCACATTTCAGTATTTTTTTCATTTAATTCTCCTCAGAGTTAGTACTATTACTTTGGCTGATTGGTGGGCTAGTTAAAGTAAGTTCCTTATTATTATCCACAACATCCATTAAACAACCAGATAATACAACTCCCCACGTAATAACGCAGGGGTATATGCGTCTTTTGCTAGTCTCTCTAGTTTGTTCCAAAATCTCTAGGATGCCTTGTAATATTTCGGGACAGGGAGAGTATCGGTTATTTTTTCAAACCTTTGTAGAGACTAGTAGTCATCCGCGCAAATTTCAAAACAAGCTGAATATTGGTCGGTTGCTCGATCTTCATGTTTACATCAGGGTCTGATAGAGTTTGTGGAATTGAGAAAAACACTTATTAATGCCCCCTCAATGGTCAACACCCGCCCTGTCCCCAACTACCCAATATAATGAATATTAGGTTCTGTTTGGTTCCTATAGTCTAAAGATTAGATCAGCACTTTTAGCCCTCATTTAGACATTAGGGAACCAAACACGTGGTTTAAAAGTGCACGTCTAAACTTTAGACCTCATTAGACCATTAGTCTCTCCAAAGTGTACTGAAAGAGATTAAAAGAGTCTAAAAATGGTCCAGGCACTACTAGAAAATAAGCCCTTAGTAACGGTTGAAAACCGGCATAGGTCCCGGTTCTTCAACCAGTACTAGAGAACCGAGACTGAAAGTTTCGGCTTTATACACTGGATATTTTACCTGGTGCCTAACGCACACTTAGGTACCGGTTGGTCTTTCCAACCGGTACCTGAGGGTTTTCTCCCATTTTTCATAAATTCTGTTTTATTTGAATTGTTTATTACTATTTATGTTTGCATAATTGCTATGCGTACCCGAGCTATACACTACTGTACATCCATTCATCACGTTCGTATGAAAATAATGTATGAAAATAACTAAATATCGTTGACAATCATGTAGTTAAGTTATCTAGACATAATAATATTTACAAATATACAAATATCACGATTACAAGTTCTAAACCCTCATGACGTCGATGCGGATGCTACTCCATTAATAGGGCCGTCGTGGTAGAACTCACCTTTAGGATCTAGGATCTCCCTCAATGAATCCTATCAGCTACTCCGACACGGCATCAATCATATCCACATGTAGCATTCTTTATTTGCATCATCTATTATTTTCAAAAAAAATAAAGCTCGATATATTAGTTCATCGCGTCAGAATAATTGTAAACATAATTGTAAACATATTTATGAAAGGTTTGTGCGTACTCTTAGGTCCTCCGTCGTACACTTCCCAAAATCGGTTAGGGTGTGCATGAAATCACATACATAGTACCCACACCAATTATTTCCTGCTTCTTGTCTCGAACACTATAGGAGGAATAAATTAGATATACAATATTTGTGTATGCGTATACATAACACCATATGAGATATGCAAAATGGTAACGACCCTACATACCGGAAAGTCCATTCTAACAGTCAATTCATCCTTCTATTCACCTTGACCTCTACTTTTTCACAAACTTTCTCCACACCCTTCCACAGTTACAAACGTATTTCTTTAGGACTGCAAAGAATCGTTCAAAAGGAAACATGTTATGGAGGAAGACAGGCCCGTGAATACCGATCTCTTTGACAAGGTGAACCAGAAGATGCATCATAATATTAAAAAATGATGGAGCAAATATCATCTCAAGACTAACTATACTTTGGACAACATCTTCCTGTAGTTTCAGTAGACTCGTCGGATCGATTGCCTTCTGTGAAATTACGTTGAGGAATGCACATAGTTTTATGATTGTTGCTCGAACATTATCCGGTAGAATAACTCTCAATGCAACTGGAAGCAATTGCATCATAAGCATGTGACAATCACGTGACTTTGCATGTGCGAATTTCTTCTCTTTCATATTTAGTAGCCTCTTTACATTCGAAGAGTAGCCTGATGTGACCTTGATACTGTTCAAACATTCAAACATAGTTTCCTTCTCTCGCTTGCTTAGAGTGCAGCAGGCAGGACCTAAGTAATGGCGTCCTTTATCCCTCTTCTCTGGATGCAGGCCGCTCTTTGTTTCATACGTTGCAGGTCTTTGCGCACTTCCAGTATATCTTTCAGCTTACATACACACCAAGAAAGCCTAGCAGGTTCACACAAAGATTCTTGGTGAGGTGCATGACGTCAATTGCGTTGTGGATCTCTAAGACTTCCCAATAAGGTAAATCTCCAAAAATACTCTTCTTCCTAGGTGCACGTCCTTCAATACTGGAAGCTGATCTGCTATCAGGTCCCTTTCCGAAGACTACTTTTATATCTTTCACCATTTCAAATACCATTTTCCCATAAATGTGCCTAGACTTCGTACGATGGTCTGCCTTTCCACCATAATGAGCATGCTTCTTTCTTAATGGATGCTTGACAGGAAGAAATCAACGATGGCCCATGTATACAATCTTCCTACAGTGCTTCAGATATATGCTGTCGATTTCATCTAAATAATGGGTGCATGTCTTATAACCCTCATTAGAGTGTCCAGACAGATTGCTAAGTGCAAGCCAATCATTGACGGTTACGAAAAGCAATGCACGCAGGTCAAACTGTTCCTCTGCCTGCGCATCCCACACATGAACCCCCTCCTCTTTCCACAGCAAAAGAAGATCGTCAAGTGGTTTTAGGTACACATCAATATCGTTACCATGTTGTTTTGGGCCGGGGATAAGCACCGGCATCATAATGAACTTACGCTTCATACAAAGCCAAGGAGAAAGATTGTATATACATAGTATCACAAGCCAAGTACTATGGCCACTGCTCTGCTTACCGAAAGGATTCATGCCATCCGTAATTAATCCAAACCTTATGTTTCTTGCATCATCTGCAAAAATTAGGAATGGTCTGTCCACCTTTGTCCTCTGGGATCCATCAACGGGGTGTCTCAACATATTTTCTTGCTTCCTTGTTTCTTTGTGCCATCGCATCAACTTTGCATTGGTTTTGTTCATGAACAGACATTTCAAACGTGTTATTATAGCAAAATACCATATCACCTTGGCAGGAACTCTCTTCTTGGTGTGCACCCCCTCAACGTCTCCTGGATCTTCTTGAGGGATCTTATATCGACATGCTTTGCATACCGGACAGGCATCCAAATATTCATACTCCTCACCACGATAGAGGATGCAGTCATTAGGAAATGCATGTATCTTTTGTGCTTCCAATCCTAGAGGACAAACAGCACGTCTTGCCTCGTATGTTGTTTCGGGCAATGTGTTACTCTCAGGGAGTAGGTTTTTTATTAGTTTCAGCAACTCCTCAAATCCCTTGTCAGACAAACTGCTTGATGCCTTCCATTGCAACAATTCTAATATGGTACCCAACTTTTTGTGCCCTTGTTTGCAACAATGTTCTGTAGTCCTCCAACATACGCTTCAGATTCTTGGATTCCTAGTTTCACATACTTCCTCTGCTTCGCGCAGAATCTGACCAAGATCATCTTCTGCAACCTGTGCTTCAACATCTTCTTCAGGCTCACCCATTGTAGTATCTTCAAAGAAGGCACCGTAGTAATCGTTGTCAAAGTGAGTAACGAAATCATCTTCTTCTTCATCATTCTCTAGCATAATCTCTCTTTCTCCATGTTCAATCCAAACATTGTAGTTGGGCTTGGAACTGTTTTTGAACAAGTGACTGTGAATTTTTCCTGTTGATGAGTAATCCTTCTCATTCTTACAGATTCAGCATGGACAACGAAAGAAACCATCATGCTTGTGTTTCTTAGCCGCATCGATGAATTCGTGTACACTATTAATGAACTCCGTTGAATGCCGGTTGGCGTTGTACATCCATTGTCGACTCATCTGAAAAAATAAAGAGTAAATCTACAAATTACTTATGTTCAAATGTACGCCATTTCGGTACAATGATCAAATAAATGAACAAAAATGAATAAATCCAAATAAATGAACAAAAATGAATAAATTCTAATAATTACAACAACATGAATAATTATAAGGTCCAAATATCCATCACACACAATGATTAATTAAAAGGCCTAACCGATAATTACTCATTAACCGATACTTTAATACAAAAGTCAATAGAATTGTTTTAACACTCTTCAGTTTTTTTTCAAATCACATCTCCACAAGCAGACTTTCAGAGATGACTGTTTGTTTTTGAAAAGATTTATGTATTTCTTTCAACATAGCCTTCGGGACATTAAAATCTTTTAGGCTGACACTAAAACCCTAGAGAATTAAAGATTCTATCAACGCTGGCTGCAGTAGATTCAGAAATTGGAGAGCCTCTCCTGAACCCTTCTTAGACAGAATAGAGGATACCAAATCAATGAAGGAGTCATGAATAAAATCTTTATGAAGATACAACTTTATAACATCATTTATAAAGTTGGATCTTAACATTTGGTGTCCTCTCTCTTACTGAAAATGGTCTAGGAGAGATTCTAGTTTTCTAGATGTGCTGCAGCCATTGTTGATGGAATTTTTAGTTCTCAATAAGTTATAGTGTAAGCATGAAAGATTTTAATGTTTCTAAGACTATGGTAGAAGAAACATAAAATTTTTTTGGGAAACATACCATATATACACCATTAGAGTGTCAAAATAATTAAATACAACCTAAAATTAAATACAATAAAACCACCTCATTAGAGTGTCTAAATAAATTAATTATAATATGTATAATAATTATTATAACAATAATAAACTAAACCAATTGCTAACTACATCTAAATCACATGGTATCTACATCTAAAAAAATAATTATCACATGTCTAACAATTATTATATAATAATAAACTAAATAGGTAGCTAACTACATCTGAATCACTTGCAAACTGAAACTACAAAAATTAATGAGCAAGTGTATAACAATCATAAACTAAATCAAAAACTAACTACATGGAAGAAAATTAATTGCTAGCTCAAGAAAAAACTTCTAACCTTTTTAGAAAAAATTGCAAAAATTCCCCTCCCCTCCCCTCACCCAGCTGCCATGAATATTGCTGACTTCATGGCAGCTCAGGGAGAGGAGGTGGTCTGGTATTTATAGGCGGAGGCATTAGTACCGGATCTTGGTATGACCTGGTGCTTATGGTCAATCATTAGCGCCGGGTTGTGCCATGACCCGGTACTAATGCTGTTGGGGTTATTAGACACCGGGTCGTGACACGAACCGGTGCTCATGTCTGCTGCATAGGCACGGGTCATGCCACGACCCGGTGCTTGAGGCCCCGCGAAGCCTTTGGTACCGGGTCGTGGCACGACCCAGTGGCTAAGGCTCTCTCCAGGACAGCGGCCGTTGCAGCGGGTACTGATACCTCGGATCAGTACCGGCTGCAACAGTAGCTGGTACTTTAGACCTGAATCTTTATCCCATTTTATAGTAGTGAGGGGTGCGAAAGACACACCCTACCCTCCCACCAACCCTCTCTCCACCACCCATGGGTATTAATTATGGGTAAAGGTATCTTTTCAACATACTGGTCTAAACTTTGAACCTTGAAACCAAACAGCAAAAGGGTCTAAATTTTAGCCCTCCTTTTTTAGGGCTAATCTTTAGCACTTGACTAAGTTTAGCCCAAGGTATCCAAACATGCCCTAATCTTAATACGAATGTAAACATGCATGCCGATTGGCAAAGAAAGTCTAGGAATTGATTCATGGCAGATAGACCTCTTTTTACCTGCTTTTGGTTTTAACAATCAATGAACAAAAGAACCACAAGGATTGACACATCATAAGTTATTTTAATATGAATTGCCATTCGAAGGTACCACCTTATGTGTTTAGGGCTCCTTTTCTCATAGAGAATTATTTAGGGCTTGTCAAGCACATTTCTCATGTGGTTTCTTACTTTCTTGTGATGTCATGGGACACATGTATGGTAACAAAACGTGTCAATATTTTCTAAGTGTTTGTCCTAGGGGATTATGACTGGTACTTAATCTGACCTGCAATTATTCTGTGCAAGTTATAGTACAGAATTTTGTACCACTAGTTTGAAAGACCAGAAATAAACTAGTGAAAAGCTAGCTAAACTCCAAGGAGCATGGTGCTGAATGCGCATGGAAGTGGAAGTAAGGTCGGTATTTCACCTAGCTAGCTCAATAGAATTGTACTACCACAATGGCTGGCAACATTCCCATCTCAATCAGGTCAGCTCCGAGGATTACGCTGCATCATTGAATCGGCGCCAGTTAATTAATGACGCGTCAAGCCTGGAGAAGCGACATGTAACGGCTCCGAATAGGTAACACGTAACCAGCCCTTTCCGGGCCGATCGAGCGCGCATCAAGGCGGCGCCCTCCGTCGAACATGGGGACCAGCGGCCGGGCCGTCGCCGTCGCCGTCCGGCGGTCGGCCCGCTTGGCCGTATGCGAGTTATGCGGGCGGCCCACTCGGCCTCGTGGGCGAGGGGCCCAGCCAGACCCGATGAGCACTCCGGCGCGAGGCGCCAAGCGCGCGCCCCCGTCGCGGTCGTCCTCTGGCCAGTGGTCACCTCTCATCACATGTCGGACGCCGCCGGTCGCCGTCGCGCGTGGATGCCGCGTGGGGCAGGCGGCGGATCCCGATCGGCTAGCCGGTCTGCGCCCTAGCTTCGGCCGGCGATGTGAGAGCACGGCGGCGTTCATCCTAGTACCAAGACGCGGAAAATCTTTGCTGGCGAAATTTCCCACTTCCAGGCCGGAGTTGCGCAGCCACCAAGTTTACTCTCATATTAGTCTCTCTTGGATTTTGGATAGGGCGGATGTTCCGACAGCAGTCACCACCCGTGACTCGTCATCAGTCCTTACCAGTCTACTCTACTTGCTGCGATGGCGTATATTGAGTGATGTGATGCTCCAAAACATACACTCGGCTTTGTGAAGGAACTCGGCTTTGATTCAAACAAGATGATTCCAAAGGGAAAAGCATAAAAAAAACACGGTAATGACAGAGCTTAAGAGCATATCATAAGCAGGCATGAGAGAAGAAGAAACTAAAGGTGACGGCGAAAAGAGGAGTTCCAGAGGAGCTGGGAGCTGACTTTTAACGATCGACCAGGATGAGGAACAGTGGTAAGAAGTGATAGACAGCGGTGTATCACACGAGGAACAGTGAAACAAGAGGTGGTCCTCCTGGGACATACCCATCCGTGTGCCGGGTCCATCCAGTTTGTTGCCAAGTCCGAATTTTTGGCCTCTCCATCAAGTTGATGGATCTCCTGTGGGGCTCGATCCCCTCTTACCCTTAAATGAGCTTTAGCCGGACATCCAGGCAAAGCATAGCCAGTTTGTTCCCAACCCCCCAGTTGCTATCAGCATTCAAAGCAAGATCTCCGAGCTAAATCCTGCGCGACGGACCTAACGGTGCTGGTAGGACAACAGGCTCCAGCTCTGGCTCCAGTTCCTTATTTTGGTGGTCACTCTGCTTAAGCTTCCGGAGGACCAGGTGAGCAAATGAATGCGCCGCAATTAAGGCGATCATTACAATGTTTAATGCACAGGTGGAGGGTTAAGAGAGTGAAATCTAACAAACTTCTGGATCCGACGCGTTAGCCAAGATTGGCCAGAAACTTAATTGTTTAACAGGATACCGATTCTATGAGAGCATGGAGAACACTAACATCAGCCAAGTTGAATTCCCTTATTTGTTTCAATGATTCATGTCACGGGTGATCAAGAAAGACTCACGGTACCACATACACTTTTTGTATATCCCCCTTTTGTGTTCAAAAGATAAAGCAGTTGAAACCTGGGTCAAAGAGGGGCAGCATCTCTAGAACTCCAGCAATCGGCCTCTGAGGATGGCCTCAGCCTTCCTGACTTCCTTCACTGGTCCAATGATGAACACCTACATATAGCACACGCATAAAAACATCAGTAAAGCAATATGTTCATTTGGTTCAGTAGCTGCAGAATGATTCAAGCTTATTAACTAAATAGTACGTATGTCTGTGCATTAGGAAGAACCTCCTAGTGTGATCTTATTCTAACACTAACACCAATCGCTTTCAAGCAGGTGTTGGCTTATGGGTGCATACAGCTCGAATGATTCAAGGCCATGATTGAGACATTTAGAGGTTTGCATATCATGCAAATGGGATAGAAAACTTTCATCTGGACCTGAGCTCCGTTCAGGCCAGCCTATTGTGGTATATACCACACCTCAGCCACAAGATATATGCGCCCGTCCAATAGTGATCACTGAAAAATATGCCATAATTGTTTCTAGAGTTTCTATGACATGCGGACCAAGGACTACTTGTAGGCACAGGCAATGAACATATCCAGGATTAAGCATAACTGCATAAGATCAGTGGTATATGAGGAATTATTGCTACAATAAAGTCTATCACTATAGGCATTCTGATGGTGAAGACAAAGATTGAATGGTCTCCACAGGACAAAACAAAAGAAAAGGAAAAACAGCAACACTCATGCAGAACATGTCATTTACAACTATTCCCCGTCAAGAATCACACAGTTCGAATCTATTTTCATATGTTTGTGATATTTCGAATTCAGAAATGAGCTTAGCTTTGAGCAAAATATTTTCACGTGTATTAATGAAAATGCCGTGTTAATTGAATTCTCTAAAAAAACTCTAGCTATTGCAGTTCAATATTCAAACAGGAAATTGAATCAGCAATTCAGCGAAGCCCAGCATGACTCTCTGGTATGAATAAATTATTTGTGACAAACAAGGCTATGGGAAACCTACCCTGTCTGGAGGTCCCTTAGCACCACCAATATGGATTTCAACGCTGCAGAGAGGAACCAAAAAAACAGAGAGAAGATCAATGAAGCTTAACAGCATAGAGGATGTGATATTTACAAAATCAGACTCAAGATGTTTACTTGCAAGATTCTTTGACACCCTTTATTGTTGATCCTTTTCTGCCAATGACTCGTCCCATTTTCCCAGGAGGCACATCTAAGACTGATAGGATATCCACTTCAGGAACATGAACATCAGCTTCAATGTCACCTGTCTCACAAATATGAAATATCAATCAGAACAAATGCTCTGCAATGCCAAAAAATGTTCAATTGATTCGACTGACAAAATAGAAAATCTTTGGTCAAAGAACTTAAAAATGTTATCTGAACAAATCCATGCCATGTTATTGAGGATTATATCTAGAGCAAGGTAGGTTGTCAAATTTTCAAGTTAGTTTATAGAAGTCTGAGCCTACATTGTGAACTGCGGCTGTTCAAACTGAGTTTTGCTAACCCATGAAAAATTGGTTTGATCCAGCAGCATGCTGCCTTTGCTACAGCTGTTTGCTGTCGTGTGGCTTGCTAGCCACAACAAGCAGTTTCAAAAAAGGATTGTGAACAGCTTTATACAGACCTACAGTAAACCCACATTAAAATAACAGTCATGCATTCACATTTATCTCAGAGACTCAAAGCAAAAGGTAAAATAGATTTAGTATTTGGAAAGCTCCTTAATTTTCAAAAGAAGATTAGAAAATATTATTATAGTACTGACCTGGGACAGGAGGAAGAAGTGGCCAATCTGCAAACTGGTTGTTGTTTAAGCAAAAACACCTGCAGTATAGCTCACTGCGAACTGCCAGACGCCATAAAGATACTTTGCTTAACTTCTCCATCATTTTCTCATGGATGTTGAGAAGGAAGCGGACATCATCTGTGGCTGCTCTAACCATCATATCGGACAAGGGCCTAATTGTCCAAAAGTTAGGGTCCTGAAATCCATTAAAACAATATTATTTATCAGGTTTCCTCAGGAAGACATTATTGAAATAACAGAACATCAAATGGCAAGGCAATGTCGTAGAAAGTAAACACAATATCAGCAACAAGGTTGTTCTAAACAGCAGGTTGCTAACCTGCCTTAGAAGGGTACGGACTTCTTCCTTTTCAGGATATGGTATGCCTACATAAAGCAGTACCACAATATCACACCATACGGACAACCAAACATTAAAAATAGAAAATAATGAGGAATGAAACGCACCACATCATACACCGAACGAACATATACAGTGTACAGAAAGCAGGATAAACAAATATGATGTTTCGTAGCAACAGCACTTTTTAACAATATGAGCGATTGAGATGATATCAGTTCTATGCTTCTAGCTAAGCTGTATGCACCCAATTATCATCTCAACAAAGATATCAGCTCACTTAGCCAAACCAATCAGATCAAGATCAACCATAGGCTACTAACAAGCTGACAAACATGGTTCTAGAATTGGCTGACTAGTTGTGATGACTTCAAGTCTTGCCGCAACCATGAGCTACTTGCTAGTTGTTACCAATAGTTCACTATGGCACTACCACCTAATGCAACTTAGCATAATCTACATCTACCACCTGAAATTGGCTGTTGCTGCTACTATATCTAGATCTAGAACAGAGCAGAGAAAAATAGGAAAGAGAGGAAGGGAGAAGGCTGAGTGAAGTAGGACTGTAGGAGACAAAAGGAGGATGGGAATGGATAGTAATAAGGTGACGGTGATAGCTGACAGCAAGGGTTGCAATGCACAAGAGCTCACATGAGTTGATGATAGGAAGTTGCAGCAATGTAGGACGAATGGTGGCTGCAGAGCGCAATGGGTACTTTTCTGGCTTTCACTCCGTATGTGACTATTGGTTTAGGACTTTGGGGTTTCATCAAAGCTGCACTGTTCTTGTGGCTCTATTAGTTGTTGATGGTCTGTTGTAATGATGTGACTAGCTGAGCAGTAGGAATTGTGTGTTAATCTGTAATACATCACATGGCTATGTCCTGCACTCAAGACCTACGAGCCTTCTCAACCTCACCCACCCTCTGTCTCTTGGATAGACTGTCTCTGGTCATTGCTGTCCAGTCAACTTACCCCTGCTAGTTGAGTCAAAGGTCCCAGTAGACCTAACCAGGCAGGTTGGTATCCCCAAAAACACCAATCAATACAGGTAACATAGAATTGAAAGCACATCATATCCAAATTCTGCTGTTTAAAGTATATCGAAATTTTATTTCAAAAGTATCAAATTTTTATATCAAAATTATAAAATCGAATGATGACATCATCTCAGTTTTTTTATATTTGCAAACGAAAATAGAAAGCATCCTAATCATATTTAGGCAACTGAGTATATAGTAAGGCATAAAGTCCACCATTAGATAAAAATTCCAGACTACCAAGTCGAGTCAACAAGAATTTGGTCAAACACTTCCAATAGCTCCCATGGCATATGACATAAGCATAAACACAAGTATCTTCGGGACTAGGTTTCACAATATAAAGTGAAGGTTGCACTGAGTAAATATAATAAGGAAACTATGTAAAAGGTCTGCTAGCATTCATGCAAAGGTAGAAAGCTTGAATCAGAGTTCAGTACATACCACAGTACCGCGGATCAGCAAGAAGACTGACAAAAGATATGTAATCATCAAGTGTTCTCTCTTTCCCTTCCTGCTCTTCTATCAGAGAATAAGCGATCTGCACACAATAAGTGCAATTGAAGCCTTTTTTTTTGCGAAGAATAACCCCAATACCTTAGCTAGTACTCAGAGAACTCTCTAGAAAAGGGGAGGTCACATAAGTTCTCGGCAGAGTACACAGTCCCTAATTTGAGATAATGCTCAGTTCTAAAGCTTGTTGCCAAAGAAGAGAAAACCACAATGCTTGAGTAGTACAGAGAAATTACCATGCTTATGAAAATCACTAGAATTGTAAATGTATATGGTGATTACCTGTGTATCCATCACATTATGCAATTTGATGCCAAACTGAAAGTACAAAGCCTGCAAAAAAAGTGATAAACTCTAAACTTGTTAGTCAAGTCTAAAATCCCCTAAAAAGTTAAAGAAAAACATAGCAAGCTTCACAAATACATAGTTAGGCACCTCGCTGTCTCTTTTACAATCATGAATAACTTTGGTGATATGATCAGACTCAAGTGCGGGCTTACAAGCTTGAATGAGTTCTTTTCCACCCTCAATAGCATCAACTAAGTAAACAGCATCAGGAAATGCAAGCTGCAGTATCAAGACAACTCGCATCAGCATCTTAGAAACAGAATTATTGCTACTTCAGGACAACCTCAAGAAAAATATAAGCATATATAAGAAGAGAAATATAAGCATATATAAGAAGAGAAATATAAGCACATATAAGAATTCAGATGAAACCGCAGGTATATCTCTAGATGCCTGAAAAGAAATACATGTGGATGCATGGGCTTTGAATTGAAGGTAATGAAGCAGCATTGCTAGCAGAATCGATGCAGCAATGTAGCGCAGTTAAGAAAAACTATGGCTGCCGCATACAGCTTTGTGATGTTAAAATCATGAAACAGAAGTCCATAATACAAATATCATGCCTGGTGAGTGTTCAGCTCACCTGCATGATACAGAGAGCACCATTGCGACAGAGATCAACACCTTCACAGTCAAATCCGATTACCAACTTCTGGGCAGCTGAGGGTTCAAGAAACTCGACTGGGAGTTGACCAGGTTTGGTGACAATATGATAGGGTGGGGATGGCAATTCTGGGTTGTTATCTGCAAGAGGATTCAAATGATCATAACAAAGCAACTAATATTGGTTCATTGGTGCACATCTGTACAAGCAACACCAAGTCAAGGAAATGTAAGATGTGGACAAAAGCAGTTCTGAGTGGAGGTCTCCCGTAAACTACTCCCTCCGCTCCAAATTGTAGGCCATTTTGGTAAATCTAGATACATAGATTTTACTATGCACCTAGATAAACATTATGTCTAGATACATAGCAAAAACTATGTATCTAGATTTGCAAAAACGACCTAAAATTTGAAACAGAAGGAGTATATAGCTAGCTAGATGCCTAGATGCAACTAATTTCACAGCCAAACTATCAAATAAATGGATAAGGTGCATGTGAATCGAATCATAAGAATCGTCCTGTTCCAGAATTTCAGATCCAATGCTGCTGCACAAATGATTCACAATCAATGCTAAAGGTACCTATGAAGGCTAGTGGCAAACACCTATCAGCAGGTAACTAAAACAAAAAACATCCACAAGATCAGGCACTAGGAACTCTACAAATGATTTGCATATAAAGTACACAACTATTCACATTTCAACAAGCACAATCATTCCACTTGGAACTACGACCATTCCGCTCTTAAAAATCACCCATCAATTCCACAAAATAGGGAATCCGCACGAAGCGGCTAGCAGCACAATCCAGGACCATCTGCATCCCAGCATTACCAGTCCTAAAACCCTAGGATTAAACCACAGCACAAAACATTCCAACAAAACATAGCAACGCAGAAGCTAGAACACAAGTCACAAGGCCTAAACAAACTCCCAGAACCTAAAAGCAGCGGATGCCGATGATGCGGCCGCGCAAGCACGCACGCGCTCGCGCCGCACGGGCGCAGCACTCCGAGCGCGAATCCGAGGCCACTCCAACCGCAACGGAGCACAGGGGCAACAGGATCGCAGCGACCGGACCACCCACGGCCTACGCCGAGAGCAGAAGGGGCGCTTCGGGGCGCCGAGGCACCAGTAGGATCGAGAGCGAGAGGGGGGAGGGGGAGGCAGAGGCAGGCGCCGCACCTGCGGGGGCGTCGGCGGCGGGGACAGGGTCGAGGGGCTCGGAATGGTGGGAGGCCATCCCGATCCCCTCACGATCGCTCGCCGTGGGAGGGAGACAGGGCGCGGGCGCACCGGCGACGGGAGAGGAACGGGAATAGGGACGAGGACGAATAGGGGACACGGGAAGCGAGACTGCCCGGCTGCGCCTAGGCTGGCTCTAGTACTACTGTGCTCGCCGCGCCGGTGCTGCGGCGACGGTTACGGCCGTGTTCCGCGGGTGTCGGCTGGGCCTGGGCTTTGTGATGGCCTTAATCACAAGGAGGGCCCTTTCGTGGTGGTGAGGTCCGCTAGAAGCCCAACCCGTGACGGTGTATTGGCCACACTCGTCTACCTTTACATGATATTTTTAAAAATATATTTTATACTAAATAATTAGTTTTGTAGTTGAAACAATCGAAACTCTTTCTTATCAAAATTATCACGAAGATTAGACCCACCGTACTTCTCACGGAGATCCCACTTGGCAGGCAAAAAGGTTTGACAAAAGGGGTGGAGTCTATTTTTTGACAGAAGAAAAATATTTCCACCCAAAAACTTAAAAAATTTTCACCAAAGCTTTCTACATACCCACCCGGTGTACCCGCCGTATTGAAGCGTCCTCCCATCAGGGAAGACTTAAAAGTGATGCTTTATCAGTCCCAGGAGGCTGATAACACTTTTATTACATCAGATGGTACATCACCGTACAGCTCTACGCGGTAATGGGCAGTGAAACGCCACTATCGCGAGGATTACAACTAAAGCCCACACTACTATACTAGCTACGAAAAGAGGGTTATCAGAGTCTTGCGCCATGCGGAGTTCCAGCGGTGGCCTTAACCACAAGTAAGACTGGGTGCAGGACGAAACCCTACTCGACGTCTTCGGGGATGTAGTCTGGATCTTCCACTGTAAAAGTAAGAATGGGGTGAGTACAAACGTACTCAGCAAGTCCAGTCACACCCACGGAGGAGGTATAACAGAAATCAATGCACAGGACAATCCAAGGATAAGGTTATGGTTCATTTGCGGAAAACTTAGTTGTATGCAAAGGTTCGTTTTAAAAACATTTCCAAAACGAGTTTTCTAGTACCAAGGAGCACACGATGTTGATCCACACAGGATCCAAGTTTTAAACCGCTACCGGACTCCCCGTCCGCCGTAGCACACGGCACAACTGCCGGATACTTTCCAAACATCTCACACCAATCCAACCATCCACAGAGAGAAACACTAGTTATGTGACCACACCGTAACTTGCCCAATACCGTGGGCACGGCTATTCGAATAGATTTTCAACTCTGCAGAGGTGTGCAACTTTACCCACAGGTCGGGTACCACAGCACGATCACCTTAGTGACGGTGCAGATCCCAACAAAGTCATTACCCACCTTAGCTAGACCTGACTAGCCACCACGGGATCCATCAAGGGGTCATTCGACCTATCTCCGAGGTTTAACCGGGGCATAAGTCACACAGAGCTTATCCCTTCTCCTTGATCACCCGTTGCTCTCAGCTCTCCTGATGGCTACCAGACTAACTAGTGGGATTTATGCTAAGCCGTTGCCCATACAACGGTCAAGTGGTTTGCACGACAGGAAGCTAGGTGAGATGACACATCAACTCGGTCCTTAGGGGTGACAAGATGGATATCTCCCTTCCTCGCTCAACCACACAGGTACGAGCACACCAACGGCAATTCACACAGAAATGCCATCCATCCCGTCTGACTCATCTTTCAAAACCATATTTTATCCCTTCCCACACGCACACATTTCTTTATAAAACCAGGTTGTCAAGGTATGGTTATCACAAACAAGGGTGGCTATCCTACCATGTTTTCAGCAAGCAAAACCATGCAATTTTATAAAACAGGCCACTGTGTTGTATTTATAAAAACTAGGACAGAAACATGCATCAAAGGGCGGGATTGAACTTGCCATCATCAAACCCTTGCGAGAGGTCCTGATCGAAGCACTGTCCCTCGGGTTCGGGGTCGCAGAACTGGTACTCGTTCACTTGATCACACTCGGGACCTTCCTCGTTCACTCCGTGTCCTACGACGCAAACAAACAGGCACACAATCAAGCGAAAGAACTAAAAGCTTTTATTGTTGAGCTTGAATCGGAAATAATTTAGTTATGGAGGTAGGGGTAATATTTTTGGATGGTTTCTTAATGGCATGGTTAAAACTTTACTAGAAAGGGCGTGGTAAAGTTTCGGGTCGATCGGAGGTCGTTTGGTGCATAAAATGACGACGCGAAGGGGGTTTCAGGGGCTAAACAAGGGTCCAGGGGCTTATTCGTAATTATCCAAAGGGACTAAGGACCTATTTGCGAACCCTAGAAATATTCAGGGCATGCTAAAGGGTATCTAGGTTTATGTAATGAAGGGTTCGGTTTGAAATAATAAAAAGAGCGAGGCTTTCTTTGCGAACAGGAGTGAATAGAGGTGTTTATGGGAATTAGAGAGAGAAGGGGGGGGTCTTCTTGGAAAAACAGAAAAAGGGGGGGGGGGCTTTTGGGCATCAGCCCTTTTCTTCCGCCTCCCCCACGGGAAACAGAGGAGGGGCAGGGCGCCGGCGGCGGCGGCCAATACGGCCGGCCGGGCCCAGAGGCGGCTCGGGGCAGAGGGAAAAGGAGAAGGGAGGCGAGGGGGTCGTATTCCCCTACCCACCTCGGCTTGGGTCGCAGCGAGGAGGCGGGACCGCGGTGGGGTGGGCGGCGGCCGGTGGTGGCATGCGTGGCGGCGGTGGTACGAGCTTGGGGAGAAGGCCGTGTGGTGGTGGATGCGGGTGCCGAGCTCGGGGGCGGGGTGGGGTCCTTTTATAGGCGACCAAAGGCGGTGGGGAGGGGGTCGCGACGGTTGCCGGCGCGGAGCGCCATTAATGGCGTTTCGGCCCTTTGTGTGCGTCGTGTTGTGGCGTGGCGGCGAGGGCGCCGAGCGTGGCACGTGGAGGAGGGCCGGGCGTTGTGCGGCACAGGGCGGGGAAGCGACGGCGCGCGCGGCGGGGCGGGGCGCTAGCGGCGGGCGGCGCGGCACGCGCGGGACCGAGCGCGCGCGTGCGCGCACGGCGCGGCGGGGCGCGGGCCAGGGCGGGGCGCGAGCGGCGGCGGCACGGGCGCGGCGCGCGGTGCACGCTGGGCACGCGGGGCACGCGGGGCGAACGCGTGCGCGCGGCACGGCAAGCGCGCAGCCGTGTGGCGTTCGGGAGCAGAGGGAGGAAGGAGGAACAGGGAGAAGAAGGGAGGAGGGAAAAGAAAAGGGAAGAGGAAAAGGAAAAAGGGGAGAAAGAAATGGGAAAAAAAGAGAAAGAGAAAAGGAGGGGAGGAAAGAAAGAAAATGGGGAAAAGAGAAAAAAAGAAAAGAACGACGCGTGCCGGCGGAATTCGCGGCGGCGACCGTGGCCAGTTGGCCACGCACGCGTGACGCTCGCGCGCTGCGCGAGGAGAAAAAGGGGGAAAATCGCGTCGGCGCCGATCGTGGCGGCGACCGCGGTCGGTCGGCCATGCGCGTGCGTCATCCGCGCGCTGCGCGAGACGAAAAGAATCGCGCCGGCGCTGATTGCGGAAAAGCGGTCGCGCGGTCGTCGGACCGCCGAGCGGTGCGGGACAGGGGTCAAGTTAGGGTTTTGACGACGAGCGGTTTTTAAATGAAACATCCTAGCACGTGATTTAATTTGGCGAATTTTCATGGCGTCACACGCATGGAGCACCCTCACGCGCACAATCAAGAGAGAAAACTGATCCTCACATATTTCTTTCTTACGTACGTACAAATAGGAAATAGAGTAGCGTAAATGGAGGGGCATAAATTAAGTATTATAAATTCTTTCCATACTAAATAAATCAAAATAAATTAAGATATCCCTATCAATCAATTAAGAGGCTAATTGCAACATCAAGACATGCACAATTAAGGAAGAAAATTGATACCGCATATTTCTTTCCTTGTGCATAAACTCGATTTATGAATATTTCTTTCCCTACTTATGAATAACTTATACGGACAAATAGAAAATGGAGTAGTATAAATGGATAGGAATAAATTAAGTAGTATAAATTCTTTGGATACTAGATCAAAATATCATGTTAATCAATAAGAGGCTAATTGCGGGTGATCTTATTGCCGCAGAAAGTGTTTCAAAAACATGATGTCTTCCTGCTTTCCATCACTGCACTTGTAAAGCCATGCACCTATAGGGTTAATTAGTCACCCCATTATTGACGCCGCCGCGCAAAGAAGTTGGTACCATCTGATTTCTTCTTTCAAGATAGGACCTCTCCGCCGATCGGAAGCTATCCAACAGAAAACATCGCATCCAATACCAAGGTCTACCTCTGCCCATGTTGCAATGTTTGCTGTGATAGCAGTTTTATGTTGTTGGTTAGGCAAGAATGTTGTTCATCATGGTATTGAAACCATGTCTTAGGTCACCGGCATAACATATCGACCGTGTTTTCCTATTCGTCTGGCGTTTCCTCGTTCTCCCTGCCTCTCCTAACGTCGCACATTGCGAGGTCGTCAGCACCAGCACCTGTTGTCCTAGAGGTCACCGGTGACCCTATCCCGCTAGAAGCTGGCCCTGGAGGTGTGAATTAAGCTGTGCTAGTAGTTTCGTTGCTGGATTGAAGAGCCCCGACCCAAAGATCAGGGCTAAACTATGTATTAATTACCGAATGAGGTCTCCGGCATAATACATGTTACATCAAGTGGAGTCCAAAGTCATACAGAGCTTTATTCAACATGTACACGAGGGGTAAAGCGACAACACAGAGCTACACAGCACAACCATAGGATAACGACTAGCATGACGGCATGGAGGACTAGTCTTCATCCATCACGACTCCACTCGATCAGCTTGATTGCAGACATGATCTACTCGCAGTCCTCTGGCACAAAGTCAGGATCCTCTGGAGAATAATCAACAAGGGTTGAGTACAAGAGTACTCAGCAAGTTCCACCTCACCCTACGGGAGGGGAATGACATGCACAACGCACATTAAGCACAATGCATTAGCAATGCAACTCATGGTATGCAACTCTTCCCGATACAACCCGCGGTAGGTAGCTCACTAGTTGTCACGACCACACCGTAGCCTGTCCATACCGTGGACACGGACCATTCGAATGGATTATACACTCTGCAGAGGTCGTACACTGTACCCACAAGCTCGACTGCCCGAACGGACAACCAATATAGCCGACACCCAGCCGTGGTCACGCCCTAGCCCGGCCGCACAAACCCTCGGGCCCTGACCCCAGTGGTCTATACCTGTAAACCATCCCTGCGACCGTCAGTCTAACCAGTGGGATTAGGCTAAGTCTGGCCCATACCGGAACCTGTGGTCGTACTAAAGTAAGCTAGGTGAGATGTTAAAACGACTCGGTCCTTATGGTTCACCAGGGCAGCAACCATCCCTCAACATGTCAACTCGAGCCTACCACCACGGTAGCACTCGTCTGCCAGTCTACCACCACGGTAGCGCCGGCTCCAGCATACCCAGCTGCCCTAGCCTCAGCCAAATCCCTTCATATCCTAGTCTCAACTCTGGGTATGCATCACTACTCATATGCATGTATGAGCACACTCAATCACTCAAGTACCGGTATATGTAATCGATCCTAAACTAGGGCTACAACTAGACGTCCTCACATGGATGCAACCGCTCACGTAGGGGTCGATGAAACTTGCCTTCGCTTACGTACGCGTCGGCGGTGACGGCTTCCTACTCGCGGTATGGGTCTTCTGGCTCCGGCTCGCTGTACTGGCCTTCGTACTCCTTGGCAGGCTCCTCCTCGGTCACTCTGTGATCTACGGGCGAAAATAGCACAACCGGCAAACAAACACAAGCAAGCTATAAAATAAGCTCAAATGGAGATGAAAATAGGAGGAATAGATAGTATATGATTTGAGGAGAGTTTAGGAAAAAGAGTTACGTGAAAAAGAGTTGATATGAAGGAGATATTGAGTTTATAGTATTGGTTGGTATTTAATTCCGAAAATAGAATAATTTGGATTAAGTGCTCACGGCCTGGTGCGTGTTTTGGGCCTTTATTAGTATTGCGGAGTTAATGGTCAGGGAGCTGCCTACCATCTCACCGTGGCGCGGAACAGCTCGAGGAAGAGGGCCAACTGTTGGAGCTTCGTCTCGTGAGTGAGCTGGGCTCGTGAGAAGTGGTTCAGCTAGTGGAGCGAAGCAGCTTGGTGTGCTTGGCCTGATGATGGGGCTCGTCACGGCCTCGCTCCTTTTATAGGCGAGGAGAGCAGCAACGGCGTCGTGCAGGGACGGGCGACGGCGTGGGCTGCTGCAGCTCGTCGTCAACGCGAACAGTGGCAGCGCTGAAGGCGCGAGCGTCAAGGTGGCAAAGCCGGCGAGGACGCTGCAGCGGCGTGGGCGAGGTGGGGATGCGGAGGTGGGCGGCACGGCGTGGTGCCGACGGCAGTGCGCGGTCCCGTCGTGGGGCCGGCGTGTCGCGCGTGCGCGAGCGAGAGCGAGCGCGGGTGAGGACGGCAGGGAGGGGGCGTCGACTTCTTTTATAGACGAGGTGAGGCGGTTCGTGCGGTGGAAAAAAATCTCGGTCGGCACTGTGCGCGACGACCCCGATTTATGGCAAGGTGGGTGCCGCCATATTTGCATGGCGGGTTATTTAATATTGTGAGCACTCTTGCCAGCTTCCAGGAACTGGAGTGCGTGCTATCATGACGGGTCATTTCAAGGTCAATAGTGTGGGTACTCTGTGGCTTCCAGGGGATGATGAAGTTATGGCGAAGAAAGTAGGCGCTGTCATGATTGTCTGGGAATTATGGTGTGGTACGGTGACTCGAGAGGCTTCTATGGAAAGAGACGAGATGATTTTTGTCGTAGGTGCAAGCATGCGTACGCTGGTTACCGAAGGGAACGAATGTACTAACGCAAGGCGAGAGTATAAAATAGTTTGCCTAGTAGTTATGTAATACCTCATATAACGTTAGTATTATTTTACGTTACTAGTTTAATTGCAACATAAGTTTTATTTCAGTGATTGTTGGAAATTGAGGTGGCCCTAATAACCACTAGGTTGAGGATCTACCCCTATGACACACCAACTCACTTCAGAGTCGGTCAGCTTCTAGTTACTTAGTGTACCGGGTCCTTTTGACGGCAGAGCCGCCTTTTGCTTCTGGGAGGCAGAGCCTATCAACAGATGAAGCTGGCTTCCGGGTGACAGAGCCAACCTTCGATGAAGCCTAGCCCCTTTTGTGATCCCGGGTGACAGAGCCAACTTTCAATGGATCACAACTTATACACTAAGTACTTAAGTTTAAACAGAAGACTAACACTTATAAAGACATTTACCTTATTGGAGCAACCAAGTTACAAAGGAACACACACCTTGAATACACACCTTTAAGTGGCTAGCCTAGCACTCACCCTTCTAGCCCTACCACAACTCATCTATCTTGCTCATGGATGGATGCCATAGCAAGGAGGGGGCTCTATTTATAGGTCAAGGGGAGCCATGGTATTAGGACAAGTGCCCCCCTTCTAGAGAATTTCAAAATATTCTAACATTTTTAAAATTTTACTTATTACTAATTCTAGAGTACTCCATGGAAAATATCTCACTCTTGCTTAGTGGAGAATGTTCTAGATGTTGCCTTGCATTTCTTTCAATAGTGATGAAAACTGGGATGTTACATGGATGCAATGGTGCATAGAAGTTTGTAGAGGTAAGGTTCTGTTATCCATTTAAATATTTTTCATTGATTTTTTCTTACATGCATTCATGCATTCGAATGTTTACCTGGTCATCCTGTGTTGATCTTCATGATCGGCGCCCCTAGCGTGTTGCTCACCACCGTTGCACCGGGACGCCAATCAGCTTGCCCTGTATTTCACGTTGACACCGAAAAATCGAGCTCTTTGCTGAAACCACTAGAGGTAAGATATTGTTCTCATTTAACTTTTAATAATTTTTTTTAGTATAATGCTTATAATAAACCATGTATTTTAGGTTTCTGTGTTTATAAAGATCCATGATCATGTAGTTTTTTATTATGACTTTATGCAAACGATATATATTTTGATCAATTGAATATTTTCTAGGAATGGATGGCCGTCGACCATTTGGAGATATCACAAACACATTGAATTGTCATAAGTGATAATTAAATGAGGAGCCTATTATCCATGATGTCGGTGATGGTATCTTTTTCTCATATCTTCTTTTAGTAAATTGTTATTATAAATTTTGTGCTTCATGGTTGTGATTAATGAACAAATAATCTATTTATGGTTCTTTTACGGTTGCAGGTGATTCCACTTATCAAAGAGAAACTAAGCGGCAAAGGGCAAGGGAGAAGTACGCAAGTCTGCCAGCTGATAAAAAAGCAGAGTTGAATGCAAATAGGTAGGAAAGTTACATCGGTAAAAGGGCTGAGAGAGAAGTCGCTCCAAATAAACTCATGCAAACTCCTATTGGTAGCAAACCAGGCTAGGCATTCCTTCCTATTAGCACTGGCTCACTACGTCCCTCGCCAATTTGTTGACTAACTAATTCCATAAATATCCACGTAAAAATAATATGCTTCCATATTTAATCAAGGGTAGTCTTATATAGATGCTAAATATTACTTACCTTTTAGACTTATAGATAGCAAAAATAATTGGTTATTCCATCACGCGACAAATAAGATTTTTTAGTAGTAATTCGATGCAATCAAATCATTTTTAAATATTTTAACTTTAAACATGTGCTTGTGGCACGTACATCTCCACTAGTATTTTAACAACACGAGCAAATAATTATTTTTATGAACAGAAAACTAAACATAAGGAACAAATAATAATATGCAGCGAATAAAATATTAAACATCGTGAACATTTGATTGTATAGATTTAAATAATAGGAAATAAAACCGTGAACAAATGAGCTAACATGGCCGAACAATTTAATCTACAAAGTGAACAAGTAAATTACACATCTGAAATAATTATATTATAAAAAAGAACTTGATATTACTACCTATAAAAAATTAATGGATAGATTGAACAACAAGGAGTAACAGAAGAATATAGAAAATATAAAAAAAGTGGATAGGTACATAAAGAATAGGTAAAAAGAGTGGAATAAGAAATTAAAGAATAAAAGAAAAAAATTAGATAAGAAATAATGGAAAAACTATATTGGAAAAATACATCAATTATTAGTGCATTTAAAGAAAAGAAAGAAAATAGAGAAGAAAATAAAAATTAATGAGAAGGAAATAAAATAATGGACGCATGCATGCATGTGGAGATGAAATTAATGACATCATGCACAATGCAACAATTTATATACCTCAAACAAATACTATATAAACAAACAATAACTTTTATAATCTTTTAAAAATTTTAAATGGATGTTGTTATGTAAAGAAAGTAAGGGAGAATTAAACTAAATAAGAATAAAATTATAAGATAGGTAAAAATAGATAAGCAATTTAATATGAAATAGAAAGATAAATTAAAATACTTATTATATAAGAAATGAGGGGAACCAAATAAATTAAAATATTATAAAGAAGAGAAAAAAGAAACATCAAATTTTAATATCTTTCCACCATTTATGCACATAGTTTAAAGAAACAAGATATATGAACCAAAAAATAGATAATATGAATATTATACAATATAAAATATCCAAAATTAAGAAAAGAGAAAACGTGAAAAAAAGAATAATGAAAAGGTATTGAAGAAATGATAAAAGCAAAGAATAAGAAAAGCAAGAAGTCATCTATAAAATAATTAAAAATAGAAATGGAAAAGAAAATAGGAAGTAAAGGCACGAAGGAAGCAAGGTCGGAAGAAGGAAAAAGCATGACAAGCAACCAGGAAGAAAAGAAAAAGGAAAAAGAATAAGAAGAAGAAAAGAAAAAAAAAGATAATATAAAAAGCAGCGTGCTAGCAGGTTGATGGATTAATAGCACGTGGATCACAACATCCCAATATATAATAAAGAATCAGTAAAAAAAGAGAACTTCGCGCGCTAAGTAATATTAGGCTGAATTGATCTCACCAAATCCTTCAGGGATGATTGATTTGCAGCACAGGCGATATATAGCTGCCCCGATCGTGCCGTGACTGATGTTTCATTTTCTCTAGATGAATATTTTGCCACCATGGTTGTACCTTAGGGTCTAGACGAATGTTTTGCCACCATAGTTGTACCTTAGGGTCTAGACGCCTGGTGAAGCCATTTTTTTATTTGAGTGGCTTCAGCTTCACCGGTAAAGCTGTTTTGAGGAAGCTCTTCCAAACAAAGCCTTAGTCATTTAGTAATTTCCGTAGATAATCACTGTTACAATGCCTCTCTTCAGCGAAATAGATATTCTTGGTCGTTTATTTGAGATCTAGGTTTGTTAGGCTGAGTGAATGCCCTTTCTTTTCTTTTTTATTTGCTTCAGTACGTATTCGGTTGTTTGGCACTTGTTTGGTGGTTTTGTAACTTTGCACTACGAGGATAATCTCGTACTTCCTCTAAATGAAATATGTACTCAGTCACATTCGCGAAAAAAGATTTGATTGCTAATCTATTTCCACAGCATACGAATCTAAAAGTTAGGCACATTCGGTATCAAAATTATGGTTTGTCGTACTTTTTAAAATTTCTATATCACATATATAGACATGCACATTTACCAAACCTCGCCTAAAGTGTAGTCTTTAAATTGTTGATTACGCCTTAAGCATATTTCAATGGAGATGTGTGGCAACTTATGGATGTAAAAAAGCATCCTAGCTTCTGTTTATGCAGGGAGGGAGATCACCATTAGAAATACACTCTTCCACCACCACACACAAAAAGAACGGGAATGAGGAACCGTTTCCATGGCCATCCTTAGAATGGATGTTCAAAAGGTGAGACGTAATGCGTAACGTATTCTTTTTATTGAGTTTCCATGTAGATGATTACTACTTTCTTATAGTTTCCGCTATCATAATATTTTCAAAATAGAAGGAGACTAAGCACCACCATGCCAAATGAATTGTTTCTTATCAAATTCACAAAAATCCTGTGAAACTGTCACATTTCCTAGGCACCAATACGATTATGCTTAGGATCAAACACAGCTATATTTGTGATGGCTGATTAGCTGAAACTCGTCCGGGTTCAATGAGCAGTAGCAGCAGCTTCCTGCTCCCCAAGAGAGAACCTTAAACCTTTGGTGCTCAAAGCTTTTTTTAAAAAAATAATAAAAATTTGGCGTTCAAATAGTTGTGACGTCATCAGATGGTAGAACAATGACCAAACCCGTAGTCAAACACGGGAGATTTGCCGCCGTCCCAATGCCTAACCCATGACTCCCTCCTCCCCGTCGCTCCGCCGCCTTCTCTTCTGCCGTCGCCACCCCCTCACTACGCACCACCGTCTCCGCTGCCGCCACAGCCTCTCCGCCTCCTCAGCGGGCGCCGCCGCCACCCCAGCTCCATCCCGCGACCGCGCCGCGCGCCTCGCCACCGCCGTCCACGGCGCGGCCGCGGCCAAGAGCTTCGCGCACGCTATCCGTTTGACGAAATCCCTCGTCCAGGCCTCCTCTTCCTGCCCCGGACGAAGCCCCGCCTCCACCACCCCCACCGCCGCCGGAGCAGCCTTCGCCGCTCTCGCCTCCACCTCCACCTCCCCGGCCCCAGCACTGGGCGTGCTCGTCATCGCCCTCTGCCAGATGCGGCTGCTCGACGAGGCGCTGTTCGTGTTCCGCCGCCTTCGGACGCTGCCGGAGCTACCTGCGTGCAACGCGATTCTGGACGGGCTCGTCAAAGCCCGCAGGCTCGGGTGCGCCTGGGAGTTGTTCGACGAAATGCTTAGCCGGGGGATGGTGCCAAGTGTGGTGACGTACAATACGCTCATCAACGCGTGCCGGCATCAGGGTGCTGTGGCGAAGGCTCAGGAGGTGTGGGATCAGATGGTGGCGAGGCGGATTGATCCGAATGTGGTCACATACACGACAATGATATGTGTGCTTTGTGAAGAGGGCTCCATTGGTGATGCTGAGCAGGTGTTTGACGCTATGAAGGAAGCAGGGATGCAGCCTAATCTGTACACATACAATGTGCTGATGAGCAGCCATTGTCAGATACAAGATGTCAACCGTGCATTTATGCTGTACCAGGAACTACTGAAGAGTGGCCTCGTCCCAAATGCTATTATCTTTACAACCCTGATTGATGGTTTCTGCAAGGCGATGAGGTTCAGTGAAGCAAAGGAGATGTTTCTTGACATGCCCAGGTTTGGGGTTGCTCCTACAGTTCCTGTGTTTAACAGTTTGATGGATGGAGCTTTCAAATCTGGAAATGCACGAGAAGCATTAGCAGTTTATCAGGAGATGACTCACCTAGGGTTGTGCCCAGATGAGTTCACCTGCAGCATAGTTGTGAGAGGCCTTTGTGACGGAGGGCAAATTCAAGTAGCGGCCAGGTTCCTTGAAGGAGTGAGGCAATCTGGTGCTAATCTGAATGCAGCTGCTTACAATGCACTGATTGATGAGTACTGCAAGAATGGGAATTTGGAGGAAGCACTAGCAACATGCACAAGAATGACTGAGGTTGGAATTGATCCCAATGTGGTGTCATACTCCTCCTTGATAGATGGGCATTCAAAGGTAGGGAATACGCAAATAGCAATGGCTATATACACTGAAATGGTGGCTAAGGGGATTGAGCCTAATGTGGTTACATACACCGCTCTTATTTGTGGCCATGCCAAGAATGGTGGCATAGATGCTGCTTTTCGTTTGCATAAGGAGATGATAGAGAAAGGTATTTCACCTAATGCTATTACAGTGTCAGTTCTTGCTGATGGTCTGTGCAGAGAGAATCGGGTTCAGGATGCGGTCAGGTTTGTGATGGAGTACTCAGGGATGAAGTACAGTGATCTTCATTCTTTCTTCTCAAACTCTACGACTGAAGAAGACCATTTGATTCCAAACTGTGTGATATATATGACATTGATATATGGACTCTACATAGATAGCCAACACTGCGAAGCTGGTAAGCTCTTCTCTTATATGAGAAAGTCAGGTATGGTGCCTGATAGCTTTACCTATACACTACTGATTCGTGGGCAGTGCATGCTTGGCTATGTCTTAAATGCCATGATGCTCTATGCTGATATGGTGAAGATTGGTGTCAAACCAATGAGGTACAAGACAGTCTGCCCTGAGATTTGGTCACGGGTACCACTGAATGACACCAGAACTTTTGCAAGTTAGGAATCAGCTTTCAACTAAGATTCAAGCCTCATCTCTATCTGTCCTACTGCAGCCTACAGACGATCATGTGGATGAAAATATCACGTTGTTATTAAGGTTGCTTCATTTTTATTTATATGTTTATATATATGGATAAGCATGCATACTTTAAACTCTTAAGGATTTCTTTTGCAAATTTAGCACAAGGATTTATTTAAACATGCTTGCCATCCATTACTTCATCATAAGTGATAGGTTTCAGACTTACAGTTGTGTAGAGGTGCCAATTGGTGCCTCCAAGGGGCACCACCGACCCTCTTTACTTCACTGAATCAAACCAATTTTTTTCAAAGTATGGCAGATTTTGATGACATAGTTCAATTAATTAAACCCAAGAGGGTTGGTGCTGACCCTTAAGGGCACTAATTGGCACCCCTACATTTGCAATTATATGCAGTTTTGATGAAGTTTTGATGAAGTGCAACACAAATTTTATTAGGATTGCTTTATTTCCCAAAATCTCAACTAGCAGAGCAAATGTGGTGTATTCTTTATGTGATAATATTTTTAGCACCTTAACTGAAAGTTATGCACTACATTCCTCATTTCATTATCAATATGAATGTGATCTGTACATTGTTAGTCTTGAATGATGTTTATGGATGTTGGTATGTAAGCCTGTAGGTGGTTCAAAAGCTCTAGCTTTGCAGTCTCTAGAGGGTATACATGTTTTTAGTATTTTTCGTTGATGAAAACCACTAACCAGGATGGTTCTGCAACAGAGTAAATTTGGTGGAGTTTTATGCTTGCCTAGCCTAACACCTAAATATGAGAACTCAGGTGTCTATTTAAAGATGTTTCATCGGCCAACATTTTCTTTTATTATATCTGTGATATGTGTATTCGGTGCATGCTCTGATTCTACTGTGTTGGTTTGAATGACAGGGGAAATAGCTGATGTTGGCCGTGGAGCCGTACAGAAGGTGCTGGTTGCAAACTGACATGCCGACCATGTGCCCATGTTTAGTTAGGCTATGGAGTAGCAAATCCTCAAAAAAAAATTAGCATTGAGGTGTTCACAATTTCAGGAACTATCCAAAGTCACTTTAATTGATGGTTGACAGGTAATATTATTTCTTTTATTTAGCATGCCTTCCTGATCTCACATTAATGCATATATGTTATTTGTCTTAGCCTGCTGGATCTCAGATCCAATAAATTCATGATTGCAATAACTTAATTTCTTAAGATTGGGATTCAAAATGTTGCATGTGTAGATATCTCCACTTAGTTTTTTTTTACCTTGCATATAAGCATGCCAACTTGTACGTCTGTAGGACTGCACATGAACTTTTGGTTACTGGTAGGTTAGTGTAGCATGCCAAAACTAATCGTGCCTGCAGGACATGCTTATCTAGGTCAACTTTCTGTGTCTATTGAAATGTTCTGTTTCAATGGTTGGAACTTGGAAGCTTATCAAATCCATTTAGCATTGTTTTCTAAGTCTGATATGCACCAGTCATCTGTTATAATGGTATTTTGAGAGATACGTCACATATAACAAGCAACCATTGTTATGTTATACTTACTACACTGAGACTGGCCTTATGTGCATTTATATTTTTATGACTTTTGATATCCTCATAGGAAAATGAAATATTGAATTTAACATTATTTGCCATTGTTACCATACTGTCCAATAACTTAACTCTGTAACCTTAATGAAATAATGAACTTAACACTGTTTTCCATTGCAGACTACGGTTCAGTTATTCTGTATTCATGACTGACTGGATGAATTGTTAACTATCATTTATCCACATTGTACAAGACATTAAACTACAATAAACATGAACTGTCTTTCTGCTTGTTCAATTAATTGCTAATTGTTGTGGGGTGATCCATCATGTTTCTGTTTTGTACTTTCTGACCTTCAAAGATGAAATGGTAATTTAAGGTCTATGGCACCTAGAACTATAGTGAATCAATTTTGCATCTTAATTTTATGAAAAAAAACGGGGGAAAGACTGCCTCCACGGCATTGCTTTAAGAAGAAACCTAACCACTTCTGGGTCTACAAATGGTCCCGAAGGCTGCCCCACCCAGGCGGCGCTCCCTGCGCCAGCAGCTGAAAGTAGTTTGCACAGCGAGGGCCCTTTTTCTAATCCAGCTCCATTTAATTCGCTCCCACTGGGAGTTGAGCTCCCAGGCCTGCAAGGTGCTACTCAGGTGCTCTTAACTTCACAAAAATCACATTTTTTTAGGCTTGAGGTTGGAGCTACAAGGTTGGATATTTCTAGCCAATATAATTTAACATTTTTTAATAAAATTGTGTTGGCAATCCTAGTTATCTTAAAATATTGTCTGGCTTGCTTAGTTGCCTTAGCAAGGTTGAGTCAAGGCACATTTGGCTGGCTTGCCCATCCAGCTCGCCTCACTTGGCAAGGCTAGCCTTGCCAGCGTTGCAGAGTGGTTTCACTCAGCCGTGTTGCCGTGTTGGCGATGGAAATCCTGGAAAGTGCAGGAAACAAGGTAGCAAGCAAGGCAACCAAATACTGCGTTCATTGTCCAGCCAGGCAAAGCAAGCCATGGGCCATGGCGGGCAAGGGATCCAAACAATCCCTCAGTTGCTTTAGAAAAATTTAAGAGGGTTTATTCAGACAAATGCTGCATCCGATTCTTGCCAATTATCATGGCAGTAGTTGAAAGAAAGTATTGTGTAGTATGATGCTCATTCAGTCATTCTGCACTGCAAATTACAATATTTATAGCATACCGGAGATCTGGCATAGACAGAAAGATTGTAGAGCTAATGTTAGTTTTGAATAATTGCAGCATAAACCACGGTTTAACCAGGTTTTAGCAAAATAGCCCCGATGGCCATCTGTTTCTGGCTCACTTGCTCACATTGCCCTTTCACCACCGTTTGTGGGGATTGAGCAGTTTGTGCCTAATAGTGTGTTTAACACTAATGCTAACTATTGAATGTTTATCTATAGTACATGCCATAATGATAATTGATAATTAATGCAAGAGTAGAATTTCCTGTCAGGTTTGGAACTTTATTCTGTTTCCTGACCATGTCTTCTTTCAGTGGAAGCACTAGGCATGTATTCTATGACAATGGCATTGGTTTAGAAGTTACCTAGTAGTACTCCCTCCATCCCTTCTCAGACTGAATAATGAGAGCGATTAAATGTCTAAATGCCCTTCATTTACCCAGTCTTGCTATATGTGCCAGTAAAGGTCCACATTTATTTGCATGCAATAAAATTAAACATGCATGCTACACCTGCATGCCCACCATTTTTTTACCGCCAACACATTTCCAAGTTTATTTGTATATGCAACTAAAATAAACATGCGTCACAGCATATGGATGCAGATAGACGTACGACTCGAATCACTCCTGGGAACACATAAATAGCTATATTGACAAATTTTGAACGTGAAAGTAGCTATATTTTAGGTTGCAGATAGTATGCTTTTTTAGTTTGTACGCATTATGTTGTTTTGTGCGACACATATACATACCTTATGGTTTAACGGATAATTCTTATTGGCCTAATGGATTGTTATTACCATGTCTTCATTATCGAAGTTGAAGTTAAACTTCTTATCCAGTTGAATGAATACTTTCATGCTCTCTGAATGATTTGAATATGCTGTATGGCATTTCTTGCACTATTTTTTTTTGGTATTTCAAAGTTTCCGTGATAAATGCGCAATGTTTGTTTACCAAGAGTGGTATTATTACTGTCGTCTTCTACCCTCTATTAATTGGTGATTGATTTTTCAGTTTGCTTTCCCTGTTCCAGGAAGGAAAACAATGAATATCTGCAGCAGATGCACACTATCTGAAGTCTCAGGCAACCATCCAACATGCGTGCAGCCTCAAGACGTGGAGATTTGCTAGTTGAAAGCCACTACTCCAGAAGCTGAAGGCTGGAGTGAAAGGATTGTGATATTGCCTAGAGGGGGGCTTGAATAGCCGTATCTATAAATTTTCACTTCAACGGATAAAATTTACTGCCTGGTAAATCTGGAACTTCCAGATTAGCAAATCCGGAACTTCCGAATTTGAGTAGGGCAGTAGATAAATTCGGAACTTCCGGATTCTACAAAACGGAACTTCCGAGTTCACACAGAGTAGAGTTAAGACAGTAAATCTAGTGCGAGTAAATGGATACAAGATCAAACCCCGTTAGAACTAGAGTAGGTTAAGTGGAGTTTCTAGAGCAGCTCCATACAATACTTGTAATTAAAAAATAACAATCTCTTAAAGAACACAAATGTTCAATGGAGAGCTCCTCAAATCCACAAGGTTAAATCGAACACAATTGACATAATTTTGTTTACCGAAGTTCGGATTCACTGCATGTGCTATACAAGCTCAGTGAATCATACAGATTTTGTTGAGTAGCTCCGCGAAGCCTCCGCCAAGGCGCTACACAAGCACATCTTGATCTTCCACTATCTTGATTCCCTTCTCTTGAGGAGGTGGAAATTGATCCTTACAAACTTTCCGCGATAACTCAATACAATTGGATGCTCGTCGGGCAACACCTAGCCGTTTATCGTCTGGGCAACATCTAGCCGTTTAGGAGCTAAAGCTCCAAGAGTAGCAAATGCAAAACACATGATTTCGGCCAAACTCAAATGCTCAAGGTTTGCTGTGCTCTCTAATGCTCTCAAACTTTCACTCTCTCAAACCCAACTTATTAAAGATATTACAAGAACCACACAATCTCACAAAGAGAGGTTGGAGAGCTCAACAAGGCTGTCAAACTTTCTTAGGACGACCAGCAAGCAGCAAAAGAATGCCTGGAACAGTAGCCCACGAAGGAGGGGACTCAAGGGTATAAATAGCTGGGTCAAAATAAACTAGCTGTTATATGATAGTTAGAACCTGGAACTTTCGAATTCTCGTACTCGGAACTTCCGGATTTTCAAACCTACTGGCCATTAGTGCCACGTATGCAAAACTCGGAACTTCCGGGTTGCTTCTATTAATTCCACCATATGTGCATTTGAGGCTTTTGTATTTCTCTCAACTTACTTGGGTTACTTGAGCACTGAGACTAAATTAAAATACAATGTGATGCATCCCTTTTGATAGTACGACACACCTATACTCAAGATCAAAGATAGATTACATTTCAAGCATTTGAGTTTCTCAAAAGTGTACCATATTGTACCTCGATCATTCTCAAATATGAGGAGTGCATCCAACTTGGTTTCTATAACTGAAACACAACTTCCTTAAGTTGGTGACTTAAACTATTATCTTTGAATGAAATCCACTTCTAGTTCAAATCACCATCTTCAAAGAATGAAATCCACTTCTAGTTTGTCGGTACATACAGATAGGGGTACCTCCTGCTAGGGTGTCCAGGCCCTGGGACTTCTCATAATCCACGCTCCCCTCACCTCTGGGCCACGTGGCATACGGCCTCCGGGCCTGACAGCTGGGACTACGGTCTCCGGACCCTCCCCGAGTTCCGTGAGGTCCGGGTCCTCTGCACCACCCACGTGGGCGGGAGAGCTCTCGGGTAACCCCTGCGGACCCGGCCTCCCCTGGGAGGTCCGGAGCCGCCACGAGTGATGGCCAGACCATCACAGGCCAGCCCGCTCCGGCCGGTCACGGGGGCCCCGACCCCCTCTTTCCCCGGGAAGGGGTCCGGTGCCGCCATGTGCTGCCCAGCGGGAGGAGCGGGGCTGACCCCGCCGCGTGCCTGCGGCCGGAGGCCCCTTACGGGTCGCCTCTCCACCTACCAGCATTTAATGCGGTAGCTGAGTTGGGCGCGCCAAGGTCAAAAGGTGCCGGCCTGCCACTGACACACGGGGCAGGTAAGCTGACACCACGGTAAGCCTGCCTGATCTGAAGGCGGCGCGTCGTATCACCGCGCACAGTGCGCGGACTCTGTGCAGTCCCGTCACGGTACTGCGCGCTGATGATGGTCTGTAATAGGCGTGCTTAAGGCTTGCGCTGTAACAGTGCGCATGGCACGAGCCAGCGCTGGCTCACCCCTTGACTGGAGGTTCCATCCCAACAGGACAGCACGGCTACACTGTTGGGCAACGCTGACACCGAACACTGTACAAGACAAGGCTGTACACGGCCGTATCCCGACTGTGGATACGCACATCAACTTCCCGATCGAGAGGACTACGGAGAGGAGCTCGAGGAGATGACCTCCATATCTCTCGTAGAACAAGCTCCTGTTGGCCGGACCCACATGTCGGGGTCCCGCTCAGTGTAAGCACTCCTCTTGGACTATAAAAGGGAGAATGCACTCGTTAGAACACAAGATCAAAAACACTCACACTAGACATTCCAAGTTCCAGGTTGCACACACACAAGCTTATGCGGCTTCCCATTCAGGCTCACGCGGCCAATACAACACCAAAGTGGACGTAGGGTATTACGCTCCGGCGGCCCGAACCACTCTAAAATCTTCGTGTCCTTCCTGTGTTCATCTGTCCACTGGTCGAGCGTCCCTAAGTCCCCTCCAAACCCATCCTTAACTAGGATTAGGCGGGTGCTTTCCGCCACCCGGCTGGAGAATTCCTCCGACATTTGGCGCGCCAGGTAGGGGGAAGTTTGGTTTGCGCTCGGTCGACCTTCACAACCTCGATGGCGCAGGAAAATGGTCACCACAACCTCCTGATCGGTGAAGAAGTGGCATCGACGGCGCCACACGCCTCGCGCCATCCCGCCTCCAGGGTGGCCCCGCGCGCTGCTCCACCATGTGCGGCGGTGCAAGCCTCTGTGGCCCAATCGGTGCTCCCACCAAGCGGGCCCCTCATGGCAGCCAGGGAGTTGCTCCGCAACCCCCCTGGCGAAGCGGCGTCGGCCAGACGCGCACAGACAATGGCGTGACGACGTCGACCGCCTCCTCAACCTGGCACAGGCTTCCCCAGGCTCAGCGGGGGGGTCTGTATCCAGGCAGCGCCGTCGCCAGGGCGGCGCATCCGGTTCTGTGCACTCACCATCAGTAAGGAGTGCACGGACTGAGGACCTCCGGGCAGAGCTCAACCGCAGGCATGCGGGAGAGGTTGCCAGGATCTCCATCGAGCGAGCACGCAACCGACGGCTTAACATTGAGGGTCGGGACCTTGCGCCCGAGCTCGATGCGGCTGCGGCCAGGCCGCAAGGACTAGCCCAGGCGCCGGTATCGGGCGTGGGCTGTGCAGCGCTCGCAAACCACCTTCGTGTGGTCGCTTGGCCGTCCAAGTTTCGGCCTCACCTGCCGGAAAAATATGACGGGTCCTCCAACCCGTCAGAGTTCCTGCAGGTCTACATCACCGCCATCACGGCGGCTGGGGGTAACGAAGCCGTCATGGCAAGTTACTTTCATGTAGCCTTGACCGGGCCGGCCCGGACCTGGCTCATGAACCTTACCCCGGGATCCATCCATTCCTGGGGAGAACTCTGCGCACAGT
Source organism: Panicum hallii (assembly GCF_002211085.1). Lineage (NCBI taxonomy): Eukaryota > Viridiplantae > Streptophyta > Magnoliopsida > Poales > Poaceae > Panicum > Panicum hallii. The sequence continues at coordinate 18,221,008 of NC_038046.1, read as the reverse complement.
TCACGGCGAACTTCGCCAGTGCGTACCAACAGCATGGCGTGGAAGCCCACCTCCACGCCGTGAGGCAACAACCCGGGGAAACCCTCCGGGCCTTCATCTCCCGCTTCACTAAGGTACGTGGAACCATCCCACGTATCTCCGATGCATCTATTATCACGGCTTTCCGACAGGGGGTCCGAGACGAGAAGATGCTAGAGAAGCTGGCGACCCACCAGGTGGAAGCCGTCACCACCCTGTTCGCTCTGGCGGACAAATGCGCCCGAGCTGCAGAAGGCCGTGCGTGGCACTCTGCAACTCAGGTAGGACCTACTCAAACGAGCGGGCCCAGTGTCGCTGCCCTGGCAGCGGCAAGAAGAAGAACAAGAAGAACCGTGGCTTCGACAAGTCACGGGTCGGGGGTCCGGCCGTTGCGGCTGCAACGACCGGGGGCCAGAACTCCCGCGGCAAGCGCCCACGACAGCAGCGCACCGACCCCGGGTCGTGCCCTGTTCATCCTGGGGCTCGCCACAGCGCCGCTGAGTGCCGCGAGATCTAGAAGCTCGCGGAACGCCTCAGCAAGAGGCGTGACCAAGCCTGCAAGGAAGGCTCCTCCCCTCCGCGGCGGTCCGGCAAGGAGAAGGCCTCTGATGCCGACGCTGCTGCGACTGAGAGGGAATTGGGGTATCAAACCCCCAATAAAGACCTCAAGGGACTGTTCCAGCAGTCCGATTCCGAGTCCGGCGGGGATGAGCGCCGCAAAAAGCTGTACGTTATGTACGGTGGCAGTTCGGAGCTCGTCTCCCGACGGGACGTGAAGGCCCTTCGCCGGGAGGTCCTCTCGGTGAAACCAGGGGTGCCGAGGGCAGCGCCCCACCAGCGGTGGAAGGGCATCACCATCTCCTTTGGGCCATCCGATTGCCCAGAGAACATGGCGGGTGCAGGGGTGCTGCCGCTCATCACGGCACCCACCATCGCCAATGTACGCCTTCACCATGTGCTGATCGACGGAGGCGCCGGCCTCAACGTCATCAGCTATGCGGCGTTCAAGCACCTGCAGATCCCGGAGTCCAAGCTGGCTCCATCACGCCCATTCTCAGGAGTGGGACCCGATCCCGTGTACCCGGTAGGGACCATCACCTTACCGGTTACATTCGGGACGGAGGACAATTTCCGTACCGAGAACGTGCAGTTCGAGGTCGCGGAAGTTAACCTCCCCTTCAACGCCATCATCGGCAGACCGGCCCTGTACCGGTTCATGGCCGTTGCCCACTACGGGTACCTGGTCCTAAAGATGCCCTCTCCGGCGGGCGTCCTCACCGTCCAAAGCGATCGGGCCGCTGCTGTTGTAGCGGTCGAAAAGCTCCATGCGCTGGCTACGGGGCTTGCCCCTGCAGCTGGCACCCAGGGGTCCGACCCCTCGACCTCACGAGCCAAGGCCCTGGCCAAGGCACCGAAGGTCCGTCCGTCCGATATGGACGATGTCCCCGTGAAGATCGTCCAGGTCGGAGCGGAGACCTCCCAGACCACCCGCATCGGTGGCAACCTGGGAGAGAAATAGGAAAGCGCGCTCATCGCCTTCCTCCGGGCAAATGTTGACGTGTTCACTTGGGAACCGTCACAGATGCCCGGGATCCCTAGGGAGGTGATTGAGCATCATTTGAAGATCCACCCTGGCGCCAGGCCGGTCCGGCAGAAGCCACGCAAGCAGTCCATCGAGCGGCAAAACTTCATCCGTGAAGAGGTCCGCAAGCTGCTGCAGGCTGGCTTCATCGAGGAGGTCTACCATCCCGTATGGTTGGCCAACCCGGTTGTAGTCCCAAAGGCCAACGGGAAGCTTCGGATGTGCATCGACTACACCAATCTAAACAAGGCATGTCCAAAAGACCCTTATCCACTTCCGCGTATAGACCAGATTGTAGACTCCACCTCCGGGTGTGATTTGCTGTCCTTCATAGATGCCTATTCTGGTTTCCACCAAATCAAGATGGCTTGTGATGATAGGAAGCACACAGCTTTTGTAACAGTGGATGGACTTTATTGTTATGTAGTGATGCCTTATGGGTTGCTTAATGCTCTACCCACCTTTGCTCGAGCAATGAACATCACTCTAGGTGATTTGGTTAGAGATATAGTCGAGGTGTATGTTGATGACATCGTTGTCAAGACTAGAGAGTCGAATTCCCTCTTAGAAAACTTAGCTCAAGTCTTCGACAAGTTACGGGCGACTTCCACCAAGCTTAACCCCGAGAAGTGCGCCTTCGGCGTATCGGCGGGAAGGCTCCTTGGTTTCCTGGTCTCCCACCGGGGGATCGAGGCCAACCCGGACAAGGTCCGGGCGATCGAGGCAATGAGGCCTCCTGCACGCCTCAAAGATGTACAGAGGTTGGCGGGGTCCCTTGCAGCCCTCAGCCGTTTCATTTCGAGGCTGGCGGAGAGGGCGCTTCCCTTCTTCAAGTTGATGAGGGGGTCCGGCCCGTTTGTATGGACCGAAGAGGCAGAACGTGCCTTCCAAGAGATAAAGCAGTACCTTACCTCCTTGCCGGTCCTGGTCGCTCCGGACCCAGGTGAGACACTGTTTCTTTATCTTGCAGCAACGACCGAAGTGATCAGCATGGTGCTGGTCACCGAGAGGTCCCAGTTTCCCTCGCAGGGGGCCCCTGTGGACCCCCCTGCGGGAGAAGGAGGTCCGGCCTCCTCCACTCCAGCAACCGGCTCTGCTTCGGAGGGTCCGGCCGGGTTCCGACCCGGAGAAGCACTGAGCAGCTTGGGGGCCGAAGGGTCCTCAGCCCAAATTGAAGAATCCAGTCCACCTGGCAGAGTCAGGACCGTCCAGAAGCCGGTCTACTACGTCAGTGAGGTCCTTCATGAGACAAAGGCCAGGTATCCTGAAACGCATAAGCTCCTTTATGCTATACTTGTTGCGTCCAGGAAGCTCCGCCACTACTTTCAGGCCCACAAGATTGTGGTGGTGACCGCCTATCCGTTGAGGGCCATCCTCCACAACTCCAACGCCACAGGCAACATTGCCAAGTGGGCTGCAGAGCTCGCGGGGTTCCAGCTCGACTTCCAGCCGCGTCACGCCGTCAAGAGCCAGATCCTGGCTGACTTCATCGCGGAATGGACGCCGGCACCAAACGCCTCTGGGGGTCCGGACCAAGGGACGGACCCCCCACGTCCGGTGGACAGGGCTCCGGTCTTCACCAGGCCTCACTGGACCCTCTTCTTTGACGGGTCCGCCCGCAGCAAGAGGGCCGGGGCTGGTGTGGTCCTCATCGACCCACATGGCGAGCAGCTAAAGTACATGGTGCACCTTGATTTTGAGGCCACCAACAACATGGCGGAGTATGAGGCCTTAATCTTCGGACTTACGGCGGCTCTGTCCCTGGGGGTCCGAGAGCTCTTGGTCAAAGGGGACTCCCAACTCATCATCAGGCAAGTCCGGGGGGAGTGTTGCTGCAACAACCCCCAGCTCGCGGCCTACCTCATTCATGTGAAGAGGCTCGAGAAGGACTTCGTTGTGCTGGAACTGCAACATGTTGCACGCGAAGGCAACACAGCAGCTGATGCACTCTCCGCGAGCGCATCGACCCAGGCACCTGTGCCTGAGGGCGTCTTCCAGAGACGTCTGCTGAAGCCTTCCGCCCAGCCTGCCGACCTGGGCGAAGGGGGTCGGACTAGCACCTCGAAGCTGGCGGTCCCGGCGGCGCTCCATCCGTGGAGCCCGCCAAGGGTCGTGTGCTCCCTTGAGGGTCCCGGAGACCTCGGGGAGCCACGCCCAGTTTCTCAGAAAGGTCCCGATGCATGGATCTCTAAGGTCCGGGACTACCTGAAAGATAATTACCTTCCTGAAGATCAAGCATCTGTTGAACGCATAGTCCGGATGGCTAAGCGATACACAGTGGTAGAAGGGGATCTCTACCGCCGTGGCGCCAACGGCGTCCTCATGCGGTGCATCACCCAGGAAGAGGGCCGTGACTTGCTTGCGGAGATCCATGGAGGCGAGTGCGGAAGTCATTCTTCATCCCGCACGCTGGTTGGTAAAGCTTTCCGGCATGGCTTTTTACTGGCCGACAGCACTCCAGGATGCAGCTGAGTTGGTAAGGTCCTGCAAAGCGTGTCAGTTCCACGCAAAGCAAATACACACTCCAGCTCAGGCTCTGCAGATGATTCCTCCCTCTTGGCCCTTTGCGGTATGGGGGTTGGATATCTTGGGACCTTTCCCTAGGGCCGTTGGCGGGTATCGGTACCTCTATGTTGCCATTGACAAATTCACTAAGTGGCCGGAGGCAACCCCAGTGGTCAATATCACTAAGGCGTCAGCAACAGCTTTTCTCAGGTCAATTGTGTGCCGGTTCGGGGTCCCGAACCGCGTCATCACAGACAATGGGACCCAGTTCACGAGCCAGTACTTCCAGGAGTACTGTGAGGATATGGGCATTCAGCTCTGTTTCGCCTCAGTGGCGCACCCCAGGAGTAATGGCCAGGTTGAGCGGGCCAACGCCGAGATCCTCAAAGGGCTCAAGATCCGGACCTACTGTGACCTTGAGAAGCATGGCGCAAGGTGGATTGAAGAACTCCCAAGTGTGTTATGGGGGAACCGGACCACACCTAGCCGGGCAACAGGGGAAACCCCTTTCTTCTTGGTTTACGGGGCCGAGGCGTGCCTTCCCCCGGAGATCACCATGGGCTCTCTGCGAGTCCGGTCTTTTGATGAGGGAATGCAGGAACAGGAGCGTCGTCAAGATGTGGACCTCGTCGACGAGCGCAGATGGCGAGCAGCAGTCCGAAACGCACGGTACAACCAAGCGCTCCGGCGCTACCACCAACGGTTTGTGCGCAGTAGGGAGCTCCGGGTCGGGGACCTAGTCCTAAGGCGGATCCTGAACCGAGAGGGTATGCACAAGCTCTCCCCCAGCTGGGAGGGGCCCTTCAAGGTGACAAAGGTGTGCCGACCCGGATCTGTTCGTTTGGCTGCGGAGGATGGAATGCAACTACCCAATCCATGGAACATTGAGCACCTCCGTAAGTTCTACCCCTAGGACCTGGTTGGGAGGAAATTTTTCCTTTGTAATTGGTAGCATTGCCGTGCGGACCAGGGCGGTAGAGGTCCGCCCTCGTAAATCCGGCCCCTGGCGTACATCGCACAACTCTTCTGTACCAATTCATTTAAGGGGAAATTTGTTCTCAAACGCGTCCTTGAACTCTATGCGATTCTAAGGTTTTTTCGCATCTTGTTACGCTAACCCCCACGTGGTGTTTCGCGTCTGTGTCGTGTCGAAGGTCCTACTTAGGTTGCTACACTATGTCTTTGCCCGGGACCCCTGTCTCGCGGAAGAAAAGGAACTGGGCACCCGGGACTGGCTTCAGGGAGGCGTGCTCGTTCTTTGCCGGGGTCCAGGGCTGTGTAGCCGCTTAGCCTGGTTCCGTACCCTAAGCCTACACGCCCTGCCCCCCTAGGACGGGTATCGTTGTACCTTGAACAATGGACCCGGGGGCCGGGACCCCTTAGAATCCCGAACTATGGCTCCGGTGCTCTGACTCGTTACGCAACATAGTAGGCTTTCGCTGGCCGGACCGGTACCTCGTAGGGACGTCTACTAAGCGTCGTTCTAAGTCATGTGCAGGACCTCGGTTCTATGGCAGCTAGTCCCATCCTATCGCGACTACCTGCCAGGGGGCCACACGGGACCTCGGTATGCACAAGAACACCTTACAAACCGACAACAGGAAAACAGCTAAGTTTTTCACAAAAATTGCGTTGAATACGCGTAATATTATAAGGTTATCTTACAATAACAAAAGTTATATTACAAAAGAAATAACTAAAAAATACTAGCACTACTGTTCTGGCGGTCCGGAGGCACTTCCACCCTCTGAAGGTTCGGGACGTCGCCGGAGGCGGGCCGCGACCATGTCCACCGCTTCCTGGACCCCTTCTCGCGCGGCGGCCGCTGTCGCCCGGAGGGGTCCGACCAGGACGGGCGTCAGCTGGACGGCAGGATCATGGCTCCGGAAGCTGGTGAGGATGTACTCCGCCACCCCCCGAGCGACTGCTCGTCCCTCTGTCTCCAGGAGGTCCTGGAGGCCGGCCTTCGCATCCTGTAGCCGCCTGGCGGTGGTGTCCAGCAGCTGGAGTGCGGCGCCGAATGGTGAAGGAGCCTCCGGTACCCAGATGAGGTTGACCCTGAGCGCCTCTAGCAGAGGGTTCACCGCGCCAACCCATCTTGTTAATCGGTTGGCGCCGGCGTGCTGCTCTGCAAGGAGCCCCTCCACCTTGGCCTCCCTCTCCTGGAGCGCTACCTCGCGCTCCTGGAGCCTCTGGTACCCGGCTGCCAGCTCCTTCTCTACGGCCTCTTCCCGCTTCCGGAGCTCCTGCAGCCGGGCCACCTCTTCTGCCTCTCGGGCGGTCAGCTCTTCTTCTTTCTTCGCTGCTGCCGCCACCTGTTCTGCGAGGGAGGCCTGTTGCACCTCGGCCGTTGTAAACGCCTCCCTGGCCGCCTCCGCCAGCTCTCGGGCGGCCCGCTCCCTGGCCGTCGCCGCCTCCTTCAGCCTCTCCGCGACGATTTGCGCCTCGAGGGCCTCCTTTTCCCGCCGGTTGGCTGCCTTCTCCCGCTCGAGCGCTGCTGCCTCTCGATAGCGCGCCTGCTCCAGCTCCTCCCGCAGGAGCTCGCGTCCCTGTGCGAGCTTGGCGTGCTCTTCGGCGTAGCGGGCGGAGACAGTGTTGATGCGGTCCCCCAGGCGGACCTCCCAGTCGGAGAGCCGCTGGCGCTCCGCCTCCAGCCTCTCCCACTCCCGGCGCATGCCAGCCTCTAGCTCCAGTTGAGCTTGTTGGCATTTGGCTATGAGCCGGGGGAGTGGGACCTCCGCTGTGCTCGGGAGGAGATACCTTCCCAGTACCACCTCCGGTTCCTCCTCCTCCGCTGGTGGGGCGGCGCTGCTGGCGACTTCGGCGGCCTCCGGAGCCGCAACCTCTGCTGCCTCCGGAGCCGCAGCCTCCGCTGCCTCCGGAGCCGCCACCTCCACTGCCTCCGGTGCCGCCGCCGCCGCCGCCGCCTCTGGCCTAGCAGCCTCCGCCGTAGCAGCGACCCCCTCAGCTGCCGGTTCGGCTGGGGAAGGCCCGACCTCGGCGCCCGGCGCTGTTGCCGGGGCCTCTGCCGCCGCAGTGGGCCTGATCGCCTCCTCCTGGGGGGCGGCTTCTGGACGTGGTGGCGTGGTAGCCTCCAGCTCCAGACCACTGGGTCCGGAGGCTTCTGGGGCTGCTCCTGGCGGAGGCCCTGCTGGAGCCGATGCCGAGGACTCCGGCGCTGGCTGGGGGCCGGGTCCCCCAGTTGGAGCATTTGAAGGTTGCGGCCTGCCGCACCACCTGTTTGGTTAAGCACCAGAAGCCGTGAAAGGAAATGAAAAACCTTGATAAAACCACTTACGGGAAGTCGTACCACTCCCATCTGCCCCGGGCGGCCGGGGGGACCTTCCTCCCTGCCGAGGACCCCCCGGATCTCTGGGGGCTGTCCCCGACCTTTGAGCCTCCTGGCGGCGGCGTTGGGGACGGTGGTCTGGTCTCGGACGGAGGCGGTGGTGTCGCTGGCCGCGGCCCTGGTGGTGGTGGCGGAGGAGACTGTTGTCCCGGCGGAGGCCGGTACTGTGGTGGCGGTGGTGCAGCTCCGCTCTGTTTTTCCACCCCCGTTGTCTTCTGACGCTTGGGCGCTGGCTCCCCCACCAGGGAGCCATCGCCTCGCTGGAGCCTCCGGGACTTGCTCCCTTCGGCTTGGCTGCGCCGCTCGGGTGCCGCCCCCTGAGCTTCGCCGCTCCTTTAGGCCGGGGCAGCACCCGCACTGTCTTTCTGCCGGTGCTCTGGCACCGGCGCTTTCTCTTTTCCTTTCCCGCCGGGGGCCGGACCTCTGGGTCCCGGCTCACCGGCACCTCCGCTGGGGCGTTGCTGGCGGTCCGGTGTGGCGCCAGGGATCTGGAGCCCGCGGTTGGGGTCGCCCCCCAGTTGCCGGATCGCCAGGCCGCCCTCGTCCAGGGTCGGCATCGACGCCAGGACCGTTGACCGCAGAGCCTGGTCCTCGCACAGGGCCTTCACCCCGCTCGGGAGGACCAGGGACTCTGGAACGAACGCCTCGCCGGTCATCGCCCGGATCGCCGCCTCCAGCTCCGCCCGGGTGAAGTCGCCGCCGGGCCCCCGCGCGATCCTGCAGCAGTCATTTAGCCCCGTGTACACGTAGGCCATCCGGGACTGATGCTGCAGGGGGGCGATTCGCCGCTTCAGGAAGTCGCCCAGCACCATCATGGAAGTCAGGCCGCTCCTTGCCAGCTTCTTGATCCGGTTCAGGACTGGGTCGAGCTCTACCGGTATTGACGGCCTGGCCTTCCAGGTGCTCCGGTCGCTCTGGGGGCCCCCTTCCGGCAATTCTAGGCGGTCGTGGGGGTCCGTCACCGCAATGACCCAGCCTTCACGCCAGTCCTCCCACTTGGAGCTGGGGAAGGCGGCGATGTAGGCGCTCGACATCCCGTGCCGGAGTTGGAAGTAGTAAGCGCCGATCTCGCCGCGCTTCTTCCCGGTCCCGACCAGGGAGTAGAAGTGCTTGAAGATGGTGGTGCAGGGGCACACCCCCACGAACATCTCCATGAAGTGGGCGAAGACCGCTGCGAGGAGAACGGAGTGGGGGGTGAGATGATGGAGTTGGAGGCCGAACTCCTCTAGAAGCAGGAGGAAGAAGGAGGAGATCGGAGGAACCAACCCGCACATAATGTACGAGTTGAAGAGGACGAACTCCCCCGCGGCAAGGTCGCGGAGGGGAAACTCGCCGGCCCTGACCTTCCCGGCATTCGCCGACGTGGTCCACCCTAGAAGGCGCCGCACCGCGTCCAGCTGATCCTGGGTCTGGAAGCGGCGCGGGAAAGGAAGTGAAGCCATGGAGATTGTTGGTGTGGATCGCGAAGGGGCAAGGAGGAGAGAGGAGCCGGGCACAAGGAAGCTGATCGCGAGAAGGGATGCGGAGACGAAGGGGCGCTACGGCGTCTGTTGTTGGCAAGAGCGAAAAGGTAGCCGTTCCCTTCGGCGCATACCTTTTATGCAAAAGGCTGCTCCCCCCTTAGCATCCCGCGGCGGCTGAGGGGAAGCCGAGCGGTCGCCAGCGCCGCCTTCCCCTACCCTCACACTCAATGACCGGTGGGCTCGGGTCCACCAGTCATTGGCGTGGGTGCTGGAGGATCGTGGGAAGGGCGGAATCCGAACCGCCCGAGCCGCGCGGCGGGCTCGAATGAGACAAGAATCTGAACCGTCTGACGCGCACGGTGCACGCGGAAGACGGGTCCCTCGGGGATCCCGCTACGGGCGAAAGGACATCTGTGCCCTCGCCTGGCGGGAACGAGCTGTACACCCGGCGCGATGCTGGGATTTGGCCCCACCTGCGGGTTCATCCCTCTCCCGAGGTGGGCCTGGGGGCCTCTGTCGGTACATACAGATAGGGGTACCTCCTGCTAGGGTGTCCAGGCCCTGGGACTTCTCATAATCCACGCTCCCCCTCACCTCTGGGCCACGTGGCATACGGCCTCCGGGCCTGACAGCTGGGACCACGGTCTCCGGACCCTCCCCGAGTTCCGTGAGGTCCGGGTCCTCTGCACACCCACGTGGGCGGGAGAGCTCTCGGGTAACCCCTACGGACCCGGCCTCCCCTGGGAGGTCCGGAGCCGCCACGAGTGATGGCCAGACCATCACAGGCCAGCCCGCTCCGGCCGGCCACGGGGGCCCCGACCCCCTCTTTCCCCCGGGAAGGGGTCCGGTGCCGCCATGTGCTGCCCAGCGGGAGGAGCGGGGCTGACCCCGCCGCGTGCCTGCGGCCGGAGGCCCCTTACGGGTCGCCTCTCCACCTACCAGCATTTAATGCGGTAGCTGAGTTGGGCGCGCCAAGGTCAAAAGGTGCGGCCTGCCACTGACACACGGGGCAGGTAAGCTGACACCACGGTAAGCCTGCCTGATCTGAAGGCGGCGCGTCGTATCACCGCGCACAGTGCGCGGACTGTGTGCAGTCCCGTCATGGTACTGCGCGCGTGATGATGGTCTGTAATAGGCGTGCTAAGGCTTGCGCTGTAACAGTGCGCATGGCACGAGCCAGCGCTGGCTCACCCCCTGACTGGAGGTTCCATCCCAACAGTGACAGCACGGCTACACTGTTGGGCAACGCTGACACCGAACACTGTACAAGACAAGGCTGTACACGGCCGTATCCCGACTGTGGATACGCACATCAACTTCCCGATCGAGAGGACTACGGAGAGGAGCTCGAGGAGATGACCTCCATATCTCTCGTAGAACAAGCTCCTGTTGGCCGGACCCACATGTCGGGGTCCCGCTCAGTGTAAGCACTCCTCTTGGACTATAAAAGGGAGAATGCACTCGTTAGAACACAAGATCAAAAACACTCACACTAGACGTTCCAAGTTCCAGGTTGCACACACACAAGCTTATGCGGCTTCCCATTCAGGCTCATGCGGCCAATACAACACCAAAGTGGACGTAGGGTATTACGCTCCGGCGGCCCGAACCACTCTAAAATCTTCGTGTCCTTCCTGTGTTCATCTGTCCACTGGTCGAGCGTCCCTAAGTCCCCTCCAAACCCATCCTTAACTAGGATTAGGCGGGTGCTTTCCGCCACCCGGCTGGAGAATTCCTCCGACATAGTTCAAATTACCATCTTCACAATAAGATTTTAGAAAGATTGATACTTGCTAATATGAATACTGTACATGACTAAGATTCTTCAAGTTGAATAAAAAAAGTTTCTTCACCCTAACGTTGGTACCTCGGCACAAACCAATTACCCTTCACCAAGCTTAGCCCCTCGAAACACTATCCCGAATTCCAACTCTTCATTCTTGCATCACATAGAGTTCCATATAGGTTTATATCATAATCAAATCATCAATAAAATTCATTCTTCACAATTCTTTGCAACTTATATCTTCTACGTCCATTTCTTCACAAGAAATTCCCTTCTAGTGTTATGACTTTGTCAACAAGCTTCATTTGGATATAAGAATAAATAGATATCATCAAACACGTAACTCAATCCATATAGTATTCATTGCTTGTCAATATTATCACTTTAATCATAACCTAGTTACACATCTTGTTATATGAGCCTTTTATCTTTACTTTCAATATCTTTTATCATAAATATTCTATTGATATAACAATTTCTGCTCATAATCATTAGTTCTTGAATCGTGGTGTTATTCTATTTATTAAAATCTATTAGAGGTCTAGATGCACTTTCATGGTGGCAGACTAAGGCCTCATATGAAGGCATCTGAAGACAACAACGGAATATCATGTTGATGATATAACTGTTGCCAGTTCCGTGCGAAGTTCAACATGGGCATTGTTGCATGCCAATATCCCTCTGTTAGAGTGGAGGGTCCACTCTATTTACCAGCCCAATTAATGCACTTCGGAAGACAAGACATTCCCTACTGGCTTCAGTAATGGAGAAAAGAATGAAATAGACCAACAATGACAGCGCTAAAATATTGGGAGTTGAACCTTTGCTCGCAATTTGGCAAATGAGAGTTTTTGTGTTCGGTTGGGTTGTTTCGGACGAATCGTGGCTAGATTCTGTTGGAGTAATGGGCTTGGCCCATTCATTCCATTGCATTAAAAGAATTTAAAGCCCACTATTAATGCTAGGGAATCAATGCTTAATTCCGTACCGGGAATTGAGAAGGATCTCAACCGACTTAAAAGGTGGATTTCGTGTACACCACTTGAGAAGCCGGTAAGAGGAGGACGGTGAACCACACGCGCGCGCGCGCTCGCTTGCCTCGCCGAGCCGGGCCGTGGCCGTGGATGAGGCGAGGCCGGCCGGGCGGTGCGCGTGCGCGTGCGCGGCCGGACGTGACGTGCGACGTGCTTCTCCCTCAGCTGCTTTCTGCCTTCCCCACCGGTAGCACTGCGCGCACAGGTCTAGCGAGAGCAGGGCCTCCGGAACCTCTGCTCGCTGAAGGTCCTGCACGGGACGCGGGCAATTAGGTTTTTGGGGAGCGTCTTGACGCGACTGCTCGCTCCCTGAACGACTCCTTCGTCTACTTCCCGGCGCAACCGCTCGTGCGAACGACTACTTCGTCTACTTCCCGGCGTAACCGCTCGTGCGAACGACTACTTCGTCTACTTCCCGGCGTGACCATTCGTGGGACTGCACTGCGAACATCTTCCTGCATCGACATAGTTCGGCTACTTCGAGCAAGGCCAGTCGAATAGCATGTCTATTCCAGCTGGTAACGGCGCAACCGGTGCCTCCGGCACTGGTCCCGCCTTGGGGTACTTACTAAACCTACTCTGGTTTAATTCTTTGTTCATGCTTATTAGTGAGAATAACATGAACACTAGCACATATATTGTACACACATTATCACTCATCTATATCATGAAATTGATATTAATATTTGGAATTAAAATATACCGAAAATTGCCTAGTTATCTAACAATCCAAAAACCTAATCTTGTTAATAGGCTTTCGGTATCTAGCTTTGTTGCATCAATCAAACCACCACCTTTTGATGGTTCAAATTACAAACGTTGGCAAAAGCGGCTTATACTGTGGTTAACACTGTCGAGAGTGATCCATGTGAAAGAGGGTAAGCCTGAACAATTCTCTCCAGAGGAAGGGAGTGCGTTCGATGAGGCTGATATCCTCTTTCGAGGCTTGATCATTAGTGTTCTCGGTGATAACCTGGTGGATTCTTATATCCGGCTGCCAACTGGCAAGGCATTGTGGGATGCTCTTGAGGCTCAATATGGAGTATCTGACGCCGGGAGTGAGTTGTATATCATGGAGCAGTTCCTTGAGTACAGGATGGTCGAAGACCGTTCTGTAGTGGAACAGGCTCATGAAATACATACTCTAGCAAAAGATCTCAAAAATTGCAGCAAAGAGTCCCCATGTGTGTTACCCAATAAGTTTGTGGCCGGAGGTATAATCTCTAAGCTGCCACCTTCTTGGAGGGACTTTGCTACTTCTCTAAAACACAAGAGACAAGAGTTCACAATAGATGGACTCATATGGACTCTTGATGTTGAGGAGAAGGCGAGAGCAAAGGACATACGTGGGAAAGGAGTTGTTGGTGCTTCAAGTGCCAATCTTGTTCAAAAGAACAACTCCCACAAGAACAAGAAAAAGCCACCGCAGAACCAACCAAAGACTAAGAAGACAACCACTTTTAAGAAGAAGAAGAAGACGGGAGCTTGCTATGTGTGCGGTAGTACGGATCACTTTGCTGCAAAGTGTCCGAACCGCAAAGGCAACGACTCCGCCAACATGGTTATTAGCGAGCCTGGAGGAACATCGGGGTACGGTAATTTATTACCTACGGTTCTTTCAGTCTTTGGTTCACCCGAGTGGTGGGTTGACACTGGTGCTAATATTCATGTTTGTGCTGATGCTTCTTTGTTCTCTTCTTACCAGACCGGCGGGACTTCCTCCTTGCTGATGGGGAACGGATCACATGCGCGTGTTCTTGGTGTTGGTACGGTAAATCTGAAGTTTACTTCGGGGAAGACCGTGCAGCTGAAGAACGTGCAGCATGTCCCCACCATCAAGAAGAATTTAGTCAGCGGCTCTCTACTGTGTAGAGATGGTTTCAAATTAGTCTTTGAGTCCAATAAATGTATCTTGTCTAAGTGTGGTACTTTTGTTGGAAAAGGTTATGAAAGCGGAGGCTTGTTCCGTCTTTCTTTGTCACATGTTTGTAATAAAGTTGCATACAATGTTATTAACGTTGATGAAACAAATGTTTGGCATTCGAGGCTTTGTCACGTTAATTTTGGTTGTATGATGCGCTTAGCTAATTTGAGCTTAATTCCAAAGTTTACTTTTGTCAAAAATTCTAAGTGCCACGTATGTGTTGAATCAAAACAAACTCGTAAGCCTCATAAGACCGCGGAGGCAAGGAGCTTGGCACCCTTAGAATTAATTCATTCCGATTTGTGCGAAATGAATGGAGTGTTGACAAAAGGTGGTAAAAAATATTTCATGACTTTGATTGATGATAGTACTAGATTTTGTTACATGTATTTGTTGAAGTCAAAAGATGAAGCTTTACACTACTTTAAAGTCTATAAAGCTGAAGTAGAAAACCAACTTGAGAGAAAGATCAAAAGAGTTAGGTCAGATCGTGGTGGCGAGTATTTATCAAATTTATTTACTTTATTCTGCGAGGAACATGGTATTATTCATGAGAGGACGCCTCCCTATTCACCTCAGTCAAATGGGGTTGCCGAAAGAAAGAACCGCACTCTAACGGATTTGGTTAACGCCATGTTAGATACAGCGGGACTTTCCAAGGAATGGTGGGGTGAGGCTATATTGACTGCATGTCATGTCCTAAACCGTGTTCCTACAAAGAATAAAGAGATAACTCCATTCGAGCAATGGGAGAAGAAAAGGCCAACACTGTCATACTTACGTACATGGGGTTGTTTGGCAAAAGTGAGTGTGCCAATAACCAAGAAACGTAAGCTTGGACCTAAAACTGTGGATTGTATCTTTCTAGGTTATACTATTCACAGCGTTGGATATAGATTTTTAATAGTGAAATCTGGAGTACCTGACATGCATGTTGGTACTATAATGGAGTCCAGAGATGCTACATTTTTTGAAAACATTTTTCCCATGAGAGATGAAACAAGTTCATCTAGGCAAGAGTTCATCGAGGATGATGGCTCTGCTGAGCCGATAGAACACAATGAACATACACTTGTAGAAAATCTTGATGAGGAGAACAATGATGCTCCGAGAAAGAGCAAGAGACAAATGACTGTAAAGTCTTTTGGTAATGATTTCATTGTATACCTCATAGATGATACACCCAGAACCATTGAAGAAGCATATTCATCTCCTGATGCTGATTATTGGAAGGAAGCAGTAAGGAGTGAGATGGATTCTATTATGTCTAATGGAACCTGGGAGGTCGTTGAACGTCCTTATGGATGTAAACCAATTGGATGCAAGTGGGTGTTCAAGAAAAAGCTTAGGCCAGATGGTACTATTGAAAAGTACAAGGCTAGGCTTGTGGCCAAGGGTTATACCCAAAAAGAAGGAGAAGATTTCTTTGACACTTATTCACCAGTTGCCCGATTGACCACAATTCGAGTGTTACTTTCCCTGGCAGCCTCTTATGGTCTTCTCGTTCATCAGATGGACGTTAAGACGGCTTTCCTCAATGGAGAGTTAGAAGAGGAGATCTATATGGATCAGCCGGATGGGTTTGTATCAAAGGGTCAGGAAGGAATGGTTTGTAAGTTGTTAAAGTCTTTATATGGTCTCAAGCAAGCGCCTAAGCAGTGGCATGAAAAGTTTGATAGAACTTTGACCTCTGCCGGCTTTGTTGTGAACGAAGCTGACAGATGTGTGTACTATCGCTATGGTGGGGCTGAAGGAGTGATTTTGTGCTTGTATGTGGATGACATACTGATCTTTGGCACTAGCCTTAATGTGATTAAGGAAGTCAAAGAGTTTTTATCTCAAAATTTTGAGATGAAGGATCTGGGAGAAGCTGATGTTATCCTTAATATAAAACTGGTAAAAGAGATCAATGGTGGGGTGATTCTTACACAGTCTCACTATGTGGAGAAGGTGTTAAGTCGCTTTGGTTATAGCGACTATAAACCTGTCTCAACACCATATAATGCCAGTTTAATTCTTAGAAAGAACAAAAGGATAATGCGAGATCAACTGAGATACTCTCAGATCATTGGTTCATTAATATATTTAGCGAGCGCTACAAGACCTGACATCTCGTTTGCTGTAAGCAAACTGAGCCGGTTTGTTTCAAACCCGGGAGATGATCATTGGAAGGCTCTTGAAAGAGTAATGCGCTATCTGAAGGGGACAATGAACTATGGAATTCACTACACCGGGTACCCAAGGGTACTAGAAGGGTACAGTGATTCAAATTGGATCTCTAATGCTGATGAGATAAAGGCCACAAGTGGATATGTGTTTACACTTAGTGGTGGAGCTGTTTCCTGAAAGTCTTGCAAGCAGACCATCTTAACAAGGTCAACTATGGAAGCAGAACCCACAGCATTAGATACCGCCACTGTTGAGGCTGAGTGGCTTCGTGAGCTCCTTATGGACTTGCCGATAGTTGAAAAACCGTTACCGGCAATCCTAATGAACTGTGACAATCAAACGGTAATTGTCAAGGTGAATAGTTCAAAGGATAACATGAAGTCATCTAGACATGTGAAAAGGCGGTTGAAATCTGTCAGGAAATTGAGAAACTCCGGAGTTATAGCCCTGGACTATGTTCAGACGGCTAAAAATCTGGCAGATCAGTTTACAAAGGGTCTTTCACGAAATGTGATAGACAATGCATCTATGGAATTGAGCTTGAGACCCACGTGAGTCATTCTATAGTGGAAACCTGTCCTATGTGATCGGAGATCCCGTGAATTAGGATGGTGAAACAAACTAAAGTCTGACGGTGAGAAGAGAACCTTTGTGAAAAGGGCTCATTCCGTGTATAAGGTGCATTTCTCTTCTAATCTGTATGGCAGGTTGGTCTATACCTTAATGTGTTCCAGGTGGTTTCTTTAAAACAAATGAGTTGTTTTCTTGAAACAAAGATGTTGTCCTACAGAACATCTGAAAGGAACACACCTATATGAGTTTGACTACTGGTCATGGTCTATGAGAACCGGGTATTCTCTAAAAACTCAAGAAGGGCCTGGAGTATGACTTATAAGCTCCAAACCGCGGGGATGCTCTTGCAGCCTAGTATCAGTGTAGGGCTCTGGTCAAACTTGTTTACATAAAACTGGCAATTCAAGGCATAGTCCATTGCACAGTTGTGAATAAGTGTAGCCTTTATCCTAGATGGAAGTTCAACTTAACAGTCTCTGTCGAATACTGGTATATCAATGAGGGAATGAGGGCATTTCTAGTGCGGCTTGAATTTCTTGGTGGGGATTGTTGGAGTAATGGGCTTGGCCCATTCATTCCATTGCATTAAAAGAATTTAAAGCCCACTATTAATGCTAGGGAATCAATGCTTAATTCCGTACCGGGAATTGAGGAGGATCTCAACCGACTTAAAAGGTGGACTTCGTGTACACCACTTGAGAAGCCGGTAAGAGGAGGACGGTGAACCACACGCGCGCGCGCGCTCGCTCGCCTCGCCGAGCCGTGGCCGTGGACGAGGCGAGGCGAGGCGAGGCGAGGCGCGGCCGGGCGGTGCGGTGCGCGTGCGCGTGCGCGGCCGGACGTGACGTGCGACGTGATGAGAACGTTTTTGCAGTAAAGAGCATTCAAACAGAGGGTTAATGTCGATTCTAATGACCAGCACCCTCTCCTCCCATCCTCACTCATCTCAAGCACTCATCCAGGTACTCCTCTTTCAGGAGACCTCTCCCTTCTCCCTCAGCTGCTTTCTGCCTTCCCCACCGGTAGCACTGCGCGCACAGGTCTAGCGAGAGCAGGGCCTCCGGAACCTCTGCTCGCTGAAGGTCCTGCACGGGACGCGGGCAATTAGGTTTTTGGGGAGCGTCTTGACGCGACTGCTCGCTCCCTGAACGACTCCTTCGTCTACTTCCCGGCGCAACCGCTCGTGCGAACGACTACTTCGTCTACTTCCCGGCGTAACCGCTCGTGCGAACGACTACTTCGTCTACTTCCCGGCGTGACCGTTCGTGGGACTGCACTGCGAACATCTTCCTGCATCGACATAGTTCGGCTACTTCGAGCAAGGCCAGTCGAATAGCATGTCTATTCCAGCTGGTAACGGCGCAACCGGTGCCTCCGGCACTGGTCCCGCCTTGGGGTACTTACTAAACCTACTCTTGTTTAATTCTTTGTTCATGCTTATTAGTGAGAATAACATGAACACTAGCACATATATTGTACACACATTATCACTCATCTATATCATGAAATTGATATTAATATTTGGAATTAAAATATACCGAAAATTGCCTAGTTATCTAACAGATTCAAGTATCCGTTTTGGTCATCTTTGTACCTTTTGATTTTTCACCTTTTCCTCATCTGAAGGCATCTGAAGACAACAACGGAGTATCCGTTTAGATTTAAGATTTGCAGGAGAAATTATATTGCTGATTTGCTTGATTGCTGTAGCATTTTTATGTTCCTTACTACATCAGATGTATAGTTCTACCCGATCAATTTAGAAGCTCTATTGTCCCGAGCAGGGCTTCTCTCTGCTCTGTGGTAGATTACCAGTACCCTCTCACTTGTGAAAATCATTTTAAAGTATCAATCAACATGTTAACTACAGCTGATCTCAAGTAGTTGCCAAATTCGTTTTGCTTTATGTGAACTTAGAATTTATTTCTTGCGATGCCATTTAAGCTAAATGCTCATGAGCTTGAATACTATTGACATAAAGGCAGCTGAATTGTGCATGGCCTATATACAAAAATAATGCACCTAGAGATGATTTCTCGATGGACTCGCTCCAGTGCAACATTTATAAAGCTTCAAATTGCTTACGGCTGAGGATGATACCATTGTTTCCTTTTGTCCTAACCATGTTTGTCAGTACATCTCTTCTGTGTTCACTGTGTACCAACATAGCAGTAGATGTTCTCCTGAAAGAATTTGATCTGCTTCATCATTTAAACTTAGACGGGAGGCAACAAGGTTCTATGTTCAGTGTTAAGCTTGATGCCTCCTGAATTAGTTGTTGGTCCTACTCGTACACAATTTTGTTAGTTGAGTACCCATGAAAGCCCTTCTTCATAATTATCTTTCACATGCTCTACATTTATATAGAACTATTTTCTTAGCTGTAGTGTTTTAAATATGGCGAAACTACCACTTAAGTGGAACAGAAGCCTGGTGACTCCCAATTATAGTCAGGTCTGATGAAAGTGAAAACAATCTTATCTGAAATAGAAGGAATTTTTTAATTATATCATAGATGATTAGCTTATCAACGCGGGAATTAAGAACGCGCGTGTAGCGCGGTGGTTGGGCTGCCAATGGGCAACCAAACGGTCGGGGGGTTCGAGCCCCGGTCTCGCACCTTGCAGGAGCACATATTTGCGCGGTGGAACGGATGTGTCCAGTTGTGGCCATCCTCGCATGGGTTGTACTCGGACGCTGCAAAAAAAATCCCGCTCGCTAGCATAGTTAGGGTTCAGAGGATTTTCTCGATCGAAAGAATAGTTAGGGTTCGGAGGATTTTCTCGACCAAAAGAAAGTTGAGTTTCTTCTTAATACAATGCTGTAGGGGCGGTCTTTCCCCCACCCGTCGAGTTTTTTTTAAGAAAAGCTTTAATGGGGGTGGCTGCTTTCTTTTAGGCTATAGGAGTGACGTTGTTTCCAATAATATAACATCATCTATGAATGTGGTTTTCAGGGGGCACATACTAGTTAAAATCTTGGAGATTGTTGCAAAAGGACAGTGAGAGAATATCGCACAAGCACGCCATATTATGGAGTTGGTGGCCGTGGAGTCTTTTTTTTTACCAAGAATGAGTGTCCGTTCAAGGGTAGACTATGTGTTTGGTGTCACATATAATATGTATTTTATATTTTTTCACCCCATTTTCAGAGTTTATGATTTGGATGAGTAATAATGTGACTATCAAGGTATGCATCATAATGCAAAAAAGGGAACTTTTCCCCTATCCAAAAAAGGGTATATGCGCTGTAATGCAGAGGCTGCAATGTTTGATTTTCGGTTATCTGGAAAATATCGTATGTTCATTTTCAAAACAGGTTTCATGGTATTGTTCGTATCTAATGTATAGCACATTCATTTTCCCACCTTGGATTGTTATAGCTGCCTGTTTCACAAAGTGGGTAGTACCTGGTGGCTGTAGGTTTACTCCATCCAGTCACAAATTAGTGATATTTTAGATATCAACAGAGTCTCCAAAGCGTAAGATTAACTAGTACCTTTTGTTATAAAATATTTATGAAATATGGTAGAAGTATGTTTTTATAAAACTAAAGTTCGAGACAAATACGCTAATATCATTTTTCAAAATCTCCAAACCCAACGCATAAAATTTAATCGATCAAAGTTAAGAAAGTGAAACCGTCACTTATTTGTGACTGGGATGGAGGGAGCATTTGCCATGGCTTCAGGCCTTCAGGATGTACACAAGAACTAAGCTGACGTGACGGGAAACATGCTTTGCTTCTCTATTCAATGCCAGCTAGAGGTACTTCAATAATGTAAACGAAAATTTACCATATAAATCATGAAAAAAGTTACAGCCATCCTAATAACTCTTCTGTCGCTGTTTTTATAGATTTTCCGGCTTCGACCCTGGTAGTAACCAAACGGTGATTGTTTTTTTTTGTTCGTATCCAAGGTGCGAAAACTATCTTTTGAAAAGAAAGTAGTCGAAACTTTTGATTATGCGCTTTTCCTCTTCCTGTTTCTGAATCAGCATGTGCTCCTTTTTCCAACGGAACCAATCCGGCCGTAATCTCCCGATTGTTATCTCGATCAGCAATCAGCTACTCCTTCCGTTCCAAATTATAATTCGTTTTGATAAATTTAAGCACATAAATTTTACTACGTATCTAGATATATATATGCATAACAAAATCTATATATCTAAATTTGTCAAAACAAACTACAATTTGGAACGAAGATAGAACGAAGATAGTACAAGTTAGGCATTCTTTTAGCAATAAAGCAACTGTAACTTTATACACCTGCACAGACTAGGAATACACGTAGTAGCTATTAAACTCACAGAAAACTTAATCAGGCTGGTTTACGCCGCCGCCGACGATCACCGGCACGCACGGCGGAGCGCATGCTGACATGAGGAAGAACATTTGAAGAAAGCCCCGCGCCCGTATCTCAGTGTTTGGTTCGACGGTTAGAGAGCGTGAGCGTTGGAACCGAAGGATTTTGGGGGCGCAGCAGCGTGATTGCAACAGCTAGCGACAGGGCCGTTCAGGTTCAAGTATAGCTTAGCCGCGTGAGGCCCCCGCCACCACCTTGCCCTTGTCCATGTCCATGTGCGCCAGGAATATCTGTTTTGTGTGTGGATCCCGTCGAACTTCGAAGGCGGCCAACTGGCGGCCGTTGGATCGAGCACGTCGACGTCCAGGGTTGGGTTCGCGGTGCCCTGGGGATTCCATGGCCCATCTCCATCGGGAGCAAATTGAAAGCTGCACCATCATCACTCACTGATACATGCATGCAACTATGCAAGGATGGACCGATGGTGGATTTATTGTTGGCAGAATTCAAATTTGCTCGAGATTTGTGCGAAGCCCCTACATTTTGTTGTTGTTATGTTGAGGAATTAAACCTCCTCTGGTTGATCATACAGACGAAAGGTAGAGTGAGACACCGCAAACTATTCCGCAACCTTCTGTATTTCATTCAGACTTCCTTTTCAAAAAATTTAATTCAGACTCACAAAAAAAAATTCGCGTAAGCTCGATTACGTGTACGTTCAGCTAGTGGACGCAGAAAACTAACAAAACGAAGTCACAATCCATACTTGTTAGTAGCTGAGACGACGGGTGCACACTCGCCGAATTAATCGTAATGTATCTGGGCATAGTAACGCTGAAGACTTGTGCCAAGAACTCGTCAAAAAAAAACAGAGGAGAGGCATGCTCGCTTGTGTCATCGATCGCCAACCGATGCATCCATGAAAGACAAAGTTTCAATTTCCTTGGCCCCTCCACGCACGCCAGCTACTCGATCCACGCACGCAAAGCTAATCGCATCAGCGCGCAATAATTGACCAGAAAAGGTTGGACAAATTAAATCAAAGAGCTTTTTACATCTAAACCCAGCTAGAACACTGAGAAAGACTGAAACGATCGCAGCAACGACCAAGCACGTGCCACCATCCATCCATCAATCATCGATCGATCGATCGATCGATTCATCCAAGAACAATTTGAAACAACATCCCCTTCATTAGGTTACATCATCCATCAAACACTCGACTTTTTCTTTCTCTTTTTTTGGATATAACACTCGACTGCTTGGTATCATCATCGATCAAGAACAACATCTACCAAAGCCCTGGAAAAAGGAGGAGGAAAAATCGAAGCAGCGTTTATGTATACTGTTTCTTAATATGTACTCGATCGTACTCACCATGGTCGAAGCAAGCAAGAAGGAACGAACAGAGAGGGAGAATCGAAGAAGGCAGCCAAAACTAGAGACTTGACATGATCGAAGAAGTGAGTTGCTTCATGACCATCCGTAGACGAGGTGGAGGTACCGGTCCTTGATCCACTTGAAGCTCTTGCGGAAGGAGCCCTTCACCTTGCCCTCCACGGCGTACGCCTTGTACGCCGCCACCCGCCGCTTGCGCTCCATGTCCGGGTCCCCCAGCGCCAGCCACCGCCGCTTCGACGACTTGCTCCGCTTCAGGTCCCCGTCCGCCGCCGCGCCGCCGCCGTACTCGTACTGGTACGAGTACGACGACATCCCCATCCCGCCACCAGCTCCGCCGGCGCTGTACGAGTAGGACCGGAAGTCCGGCCGCGCGCCTCCGCCGCCGCCGCCGTAGTACGGCTCGATCTGCATGCGCCCCCCCGCGTACGACTTGGACCGATCCATGGCGGATACCACCAACTGGGTGGGTTCTTGGCGGTGGAGGCAGAGGAGGAGAGCTTCTTGGCGATTAGTAGGGGGCTCAGCGACGGTTGGGGGGACGAAGCAGACAAGAAATGGAGGGAGGCGGAGGCGGCTTTGGTGGTTGGGAATGTCTGCTGGGTTGGGAATTTGGGATGGAAACGGCAGACTAGACTAAGCATCCAAGCGCGCGGTTTTGTCAACGGCCGTGTGTTGAAATACTGCCAGTTGCCGTGACCGTGAGAATTTTTTGCTCAAAGAATGAAAGATTTTTTTCTCTTCTCTCTTTTCTTAATTCCAACAAGCAAAAGGAGGACCTTTCAAAAAAAAAACAAGAAAAAGGAGGAGGCGCCGGCACGAGAGGTTGATGTGGATTTGATTTAATTTCAAGCGGAGCGAATTGGTGCGGTGGCAGTGGTATCTTCTGGTAGGTTTACACATGGGATTAGAGCTGATTACGCGGGAACTAATCCAGTTGGTTCGTGGTCGGCCAGCCGACGCGGATTGGATTATGTGTGCGCGTGACGGCTGAGTGACAGACTGACAGGCATGGTTTGGTTAGTTGGAGTGGGGAGGTGCCAGCAGAGTATGTGAGGCCATATATGCATTGGCTAGGTCATGCTGCCACAAACAGATTAAGGCCTCCTGCTAATTAAGCTTTCACTTTTAACATCTCGCAACTATTACACACAGGATGCAAGAGGTGGCGGAAATGATATGCATTCGTAAACCATAAACACTTGTGAGTCAACAGGCTAGAGCTACACAAAGCAACTCTTGTTCGACTGAGTTTTTGCTGACATCCTGGCCGGACAGAAATGCCAACAAGAACAGTGCCCACGCACTTGATACACCATTTCAGCTGAATAAAGACGGCACCCTGAAACGTGATCCATCAAATTTACGGAGTTAACTAAATACATCAAAGCCGGGGCGCGTCCAGATACCTGGATCATTAGGGTCAGGGTTCTTTCCCAGTTTATCTTCTGCACACAAAAGGAGTTGGCACCCCTGTTTCGTAAAGATTCAAGGAAGAAAGATGAAGAAAGGAACTGAAAAAAAGGATTGAACCCCACATCATTTCCTGCCTGTATAAACATTCAAGACCGAGCGATTCGCGATACTTGAAATTGTCAGTGTCAAACTCTTGATTAGCAGCACTTAGGTTATTGTCAAGGACTCCAGGGCTGGTAACATCCTGCAGTGTAAATAGCAATCAAGAGATAGGAGTGTAAACGTAGTGATGAACCAATCACACAACTTTCTTACTAGCAATACCTACCTAGTGCGTTAGCTGGGAGCGTCTTCAGTTCCATTACCAGATTCTGGAAGAGAAAAATGGTTAGACAACGGGAAAACACCAAATGGCGCTTATGATAAAGGAAAGTAAGGAGGAAAAAAGGGATGGATACCCTGAATAACTTCTAAATTTTCTTCTTTGTATACCCCAACAGGTGAACCATGCACAGACAGGAGCATCTCACCATTCTTGGGTAACCTTACGGTTTTGGGTGTCATGCCGAAGGACAGCTGGTTACTCACAACCTGTTGAAGGATTATGTTTAAACTCAAAAGGTGAGATTGCAAGGGAATCCAGAAGCAACTCATCCACTTGGAGCAGACATGATGCGTACTGCGGAAGTACAAATTAAAGTAATACAATGTGTTACCAGGTCTGTAAACCACAAAGAGGAAAAATGCATACCCCAGGAGTCTGAAAAGCATCTGCTCCTGCCCTTTGGCCTTCAGGTAGCTGCTCACTACAAGCCTTCATAGCAACATACACTGATAAGAGTGGTGAAGGGTAAAGCAGAAACATCTGGTGTCCGGACACACAGAAATACTTACAAAATCACTGAAACTGCTAATGTGCCCATAGAAATCCTTTCCAACTACATATGTGGTGATAAAATGATTTAAGCACGTTGCTACTGGTTACTTCTCATCAAGTAAATAAACAATTAGTAGGTAGATGACATGGTCTAACCTGAAATACCAGGGCACTGAAGGCCACCAGCATTTGGCAATGATGCGATTGAAGCTTGCAGATTCTTGTCATCTACAAAGTCTCCAATTATGCATCTGTCACCGCCATTCCATTTCAGCTCAAGCACATCATATTTTTCATTAGGGACAGCTGATAAATTGGGCAAGTTCTCCTGAAAATATTCCAAGGCATTTGCCTCTAGCTGCTCCTTGGATAAGTAGGACCGCACCAATTG
Source organism: Panicum hallii (assembly GCF_002211085.1). Classification (NCBI taxonomy): domain Eukaryota; kingdom Viridiplantae; phylum Streptophyta; class Magnoliopsida; order Poales; family Poaceae; genus Panicum; species Panicum hallii. The sequence goes on along the minus strand of NC_038046.1, from coordinate 18,196,217 downwards.
CAACCAAGAACATATGTCCCCAGCCTCTGCTTTTTTTATTGCTTTGATGGCAGTAATCTGGCGTTCACCTGTTTATTGGACCCCTGGATTAGCAATTTGAATCATAATCATTGCATGAGACTACCAAATGCGATGAACAGTACATTCCATTGGCCTTCAACAATAGCGGCTCAGCAGGGTTTAATGAATCATGAATCATAATTTGAAGCCACTATTCTGAATCTGCTAAAACAGAATTACTTTCAACAGTTAACCCACCATCAGGTTTTCTGATGCCATTCATTATGGTAGTTTCACATAATTTTTGTTAGATTCATACGATTCTTCCATCTAAGAACTCGAACAGCTAACCAAATTAGCTGTGGAAGTGGATTGTTGCTGCCAATAAGAGCTCCCGAGAAACAGGGCAAGTGAACCACCCATTCCGCTTGATCAACTGGTACATCTAGCGCAGTATACTTGAGAGCAACGAAATCCTTCGCATCCTAATCTTGCCCAAATTACAGAAACTACGGCCGCATGATATGTTTGCAAGGCGCATCAATTAAGAGGGGAAATTTAGAGCATTCCGCTGGCATAGATGGGGAAGGAGGGAGTGGGGAGGGGTTTAGGGTGCCGTACTTTCTTGGTGGCTTTCCCATGCCAGGCGCTCCTCCAACGGCGCGTCGGCGCCTGGTGGCTCCTCCGGCTGCGGTTTGGTGGGGGGCGCTCGCCGCCGCCGCCTCGGCGGCATCGAGGAGGATCTCGTGAAGGCAAGGGATGCGGGGGAAGATTCCGTGGGGAGAAGAGAAACCGGTAAAAATGTTAGGGCGTGTTCGATACAAAGTATTTTTGGAGTTTTAGATAAATACTATAGTTTTATAAAATATTTTAGTTTATAGAAGCTTAAAGGTGTGTGTGGATGTAACAAGCTTTGTAGTTTTAAAAATATAGTATCATTGAAATTGTAGTTTTTTGGAGTTTAAAAAACTCCAATCCAGATCTTTTTTCTAAGCTGTGATTTTACACATCTTTTAACTTATAAAACTACAGTTTCTTGATACTATAGTTTTCTAAAATCACAACATTTAAACAGACCCTTATTCTCTATTTACCCCATATTTTGTTGACGGCCCATTCCCACCCTGTGTGACTGCCTCTACTCGAGTATTTTTTCGGTAATGCTATACATCAAGCGTTCGATAACGCTTAATTTTTCGGACGCATTCCAGCCGCGATAGCATCAATGGAAATGCTCAATGCAGCATGTCTAATACTTGTTATAAATATCAGATGGGTCCCATCCGAGACCGAGGCACCCACCAGCATTAAGATTCAGTATCTGTTTCATCTCCTTCGCTCGCAGGTATCGCCATGAACTGCCCCGAGAGCAGCAAGGTCATGGTGGTCTGGCTCCCTTCCCATCTCCCTCCTTCATCCCTCTATCCTGCGTACCCATCTAGCCAGCACCTAGTGACCCCTAATTTCCTCAAGACTCTCCCCACGCCGTCCACCTATAGTTGGCCACCTGGGATGGGCCAAACGGGCGGCACGAAACCTGGCCTAAAAAAGCCCAGTTCGAGCCCGGCCTGGCATGATGGCAATCGTGCCCGGGCCGGCCCGGCACGATGGAGCAGGCCGTGCCTAGGCCGCCACCCTAGCCTATAGTACTGGCCTAGGCACAGCCCAACTAATGGCCAAGCCCGATGACGGCTCGGTTTCCCAGCCTGCTATAGGCGTTGGTCCGTTGCCCCCCCCCCCAGCCTGCGAGCCGTTGGCCCAGCCCACTAGCCGTTGGGAGGGGGGCATATATGCCCTGCCGGATCGACCTCCCTCAGCACTTGAAACCCTAGCCTCCGGCTCCTTCCACTCGCCTCCCCGACGCCTCGCCTTCTTGTCTCTCTCTCCGCTCTCCGCTCCCCTCCCAAAACCCTAGCTCTCCAGCGGCCGGCAGCGGCCACCGCTGGCCTCTCCTCTGCACCTGTTATGGCCATAATCTGACCGGGCTAGAAGTGGGCCATGGAGCAAGATGGGCTTGGAAGGCAGTCACGATAAACTTGCGAATCGGACCCTGTACAAGAGAATGGGGCCAGAAAGGCCGTGTAATTTAGATATAGGCAGTTAAGATTCGTGTCGTGTTTGGTTAAGGTTAGTTAAAGAGGACAAGTCTACGGACTATAAATATGTACCATGAATAAACAAGAAGGACAGAATCATTCATCAACAACTCTCGGCGCATCGCCTCCCCTGTTTTAGGGTTTTCATCGGGTAAGTGCCATGCGGCCCCGATCATGCTTTGCGTGATCGGGGTAGCATTACCCTTGCTCGTTTGTTCATATGTTGCTCGTTCTGAAGCCTCGTAGATGGCGAGTGGCATTAGTTATCCTAGCACGCATAGAGTGATGTTATTCTTTTGCATCTTAATCACGCTTTGTTCGTTGCTCTCGTGTGCTTAATCATCGTGTTCGATCACGAATGCGATGATTGTATCTTGTTTCATCTTTATCAGCAGATCCGATCTGTTATGGCTAGTTTCTGTTTATTTAGAAGCTTGGTTCGATATGTGCATGATTAGGCCTTGCAAACGAGTTGAATGTTCCGATAGGACGCGTTAGTATCGGCTTGTAGCTTGAACAGGGGTCGCTCTAGGAATCGGCTTTTCGGTTGTTTTTGTAATCTCTGTTTAGATTGTTTGTTCCGATGCTTTCGTGTATCTGTTAGGCTCAATCACGTGTAGGATGTTCCGATCGTGCAGTGAGGGCTTAGTTATCGTGGGTTGGATTAGATTGATATTTACGAAGCAAGGCTTATTTAAATATATATATATATATATATATATACGTTGCATGTTGCCTGTTCCAAAGATCCGATCCGGTATTGATGCAATCGGCTCTCTATAGCCGATACCGGGGAGGAGGTAATGAGCCGACCACGGCTCGGACTAATCTTTACACATGTTTGTGTACGCAGGAGTTTGACATGTCACACCTTCCTGATCAGGTGCAGGATCAGGTGGCACGCCTAGCGACTTCAAGCCAGGTTGTGCGCCAGATCACTGGGCCGTTGACCAAGGGACCGGGGCCCACCAGCCGTCCCGGAAGCCTCCCGGCTCCTCGTGTTGCCTGTCATTGCCCGCCAGTGGGTTTTGGCCGACAACACATTCTGGCACGCCCGGTGGGACCATCTTCATCGACTTCGTCATCACTATCTTCATCGACTTCGTCATCACCATCTTCATCGACTTCATCATCACCGATTGACTGCGTCAACCGCGGACGGTAGAATGGCAAGAGATGATCCAATCACTTATGAAGAGCTCTCTGCCGAGCATAAGCAAAGATACGACGAAATCAAGGCTCAATTTGAAGCTGACCTCATCGGCTCTTTTGAAAGGACTCGCAACCACGGTGTCAGGTGGAGAGGGTTTTCACCTGAGGGTGCTCTTGATGGAGTAGATCTATCTACCCCTTCTGAAGATCGCACTAGAGCTTTGCGGCAGGAGGTAAATTATGCGGTGGCTCATTCATTGCACCAGCATTCTGAAAGTTTGGTCAACGCTTTTGAGCGTGTAGCTTTGCGAGTGGTCCAAGAAATTATGAAGCATCAACATTCTCCAACTGGGCCTACTTTGGGAAGTTATAAGGGAGAATTGCCGTTCCAGACCAGACCTCCATTGCCTTATGCACTTGCAGCTAGAGAATCATATGGCGCTCCAGCTTATGTGGTTTATAAAGTGGGAGGTGATCCCATGGATCACCAGTTCTTCAGCGAGCCACCCAAGGAAATCCCACATGGCTACATGTGTGCATACATACCGGACAGCAATAACCCGGTACATTCCGCACAAAAAGTAGTTGGAGGGGTTTCTAGAGCCGACGCAGACAAGCAAGCGTGGCTAGCAACTTATGCTACCGGGCCGAGTCATGACAGTATGCACTCGGCCCCTGGATTACAAATAGCGGAGCAAATCAGCGCCATTCTGAGGGATCAGTTTGGCATATTACCAAAGAGGAGAGCAATCGGCTATACTAAGCCGTATCCAAGTGACTACGATCTAATTCCATTGCCGCCCAAGTATCGGCTCCCTGAGTTTACCAAGTTCAGTGGAGCAGAAGGTTCTAGTTGTATCGAACATGTGAGCCGATATTTGGTACAGTTGGGTATGATCTCTGTATCAGATCCGTTGCGAGTAAGGTTCTTCTCGCAATCGCTCACAGGACCGGCCTTTGGGTGGTATACGTCATTAGGTCCTGACTCCATCCGAACCTGGAAGCAGCTGGAAGAACAATTCCATATTCAGTACCATTCAGAAGCTGCAGAGGCGGGAATTGCTGATCTGGCGCAGCTCCGACAGAAGCGTGGAGAAACCGTGGCAGAGTTCGTTCGACGCTTCAGGGAGATGAAGAACAGGTGTTATTCAACACGGATCTCAGAAAAGGAAGCTGTCGAGTTGGCGTCATTGGGATTATTGAAGCCGATCAGAGATCTGGCTTTTCAATTGGAGTTCACTTCCTTGGCGCATCTAGTCCAAAAGTTGATGACGCATGAGCAGCGTCACCCTGAGCTGTACCAAGAAAAATTTAAGTGCCAAGGAGCGCTAGCTGATACAGAAGAAGCCGATGACTCCGGGGAAGAAATGGAAGTATCAGTTGCAAAATGGGCTCGTGGTGCAAATCCCGTACCATGCAAGTGGGTAAAGCAAACTGGGCCAGCGAAGGGGTACGATTTTGATGTGAGTAAAGTCGAACAAATTTTCGACTTGTTATTAAAAGAAAAGCAGTTGAAGTTTCCAGAAGGATACAAACCTCCCACGGCACAGGAGTTAAAAGGAAGATCATATTGTAAATGGCATGATTCTTTTACCCACAGCACCAGTGATTGCAAGGAGCTCCGTCGGCAAATCCAATCGGCTATTGAGCAGGGCCGATTGATCATAGGCCAGACCGCCATGAAAGTCGACACTCAACCGTTCCCTGGTGTCAATATGGTGGAAAATTACGACCGGTCTGCAAGGCAACAACTGGATTTCGCGCTTGGCATCAACATGGCGGGGGTGAAATCACGCCGTCAGGGCAATAACAGAGAGGCTGATCCCAGTGATCGGCCCCAAAAAGAGAAGAAAGAGTACGTCACAGAGAGACAAGTAAGGTATGTAAGGAATCAACGGCCAACTTCCTCTGATCTTCTCAGGAAATATGAATACCAATACCAGCAGCGTCTCTAGCGGGAATCTGAGGAAGAAGAATATGAGCGTCGCACCGTAAAACGCTTGAAGAAGCACGAAGATGCCCGTGATCATTGGCACTGCCCGTTCTTCAGGTACTGTTGGGATTCAGGTATGAGCCGACTGCCTACTGTCAGGGATTGCCCAGAGTGTGGACCAATGAAGTCAGAAGTAAGGGATTCAGTTTTCTGGCAGCTAGGACCTGCTCCAACCCGGCAAGAGCGGGTTCGGTCACCACGAAAGGGAGATAAAGAAGAAGATAGATATCATCGTCCACGTTGGTGCCCCAATGGACTTAATCGTTCCCAGAAGCGCAGGGTTCAGCGGCTGCGTAGCTTGGAGGAGGCCGAGGCCAAGTACATCGAGACTTTAAGGAAAGCGCGACCAGATCTGGCAGAACAAGTCCATTATGTGCAGGAAAAAGAGTCGCGCCCACCCAGAAAGGAGTGGCGGCCCAAGTCAACGAAAGCCGATAAGAAGGTATCGGCTGATGCACACATGGTTTTTGTACTTCCTGCAGAGTTCCATGCTCGGACCCAGGAGGAGCCGTCAGTAGCCTAGCTTGATTTGGGACCACGGCTGGTGATATTTGAAAAGCCACAAGCCAAGAACTACAAGCACCTGAAGGCCTTGTATCTTAAAGGGTATATTAATGGTTAGCCTGTTAATAAAATGCTGGTGGATACGGGAGCGGTAGTTAACATCATGCCGTACTTAGTTCTGCGCCGTTTGGGGCGGTCCACCGGAGATCTAATTAAGACCAACGTCACGCTGAGTGACTTTAATGGGCAGACTTCAGAAGCTCAGGGCGTCCTCAGTGTGGATCTCACCGTTGGAAACAAGACCGACCCAACTTCGTTCTTCGTCGTCAACAGCAAAAGTACTTACAATGTTTTACTTGGCAGGGACTGGATTCACACCAACTGTTGCATTCCCTCCACAATGCATCAATGTTTGATCCAGTGGGATGGAGACGAGGTGGAGGTGGTCCAGGCAGACGACTCGATCGAAATTTCGCATGCTGCCATGAGCATCTGGGATGCAGAAGATCAAGAGCCGATTTCAGGGATGAGCCTAGAAGGGTGTGACCGCATCGAGGCTACAAAAAACGGAGTAAGGCTGGTCTTATCCACCGGCCTTACAGAATAAAGGGGCCGCAAGGAGCTAGACGTTGCAGCGAAGCCATAGAGGCCGATTCCTGCAATCGGCCCCAAAAAATTGAATTTGTAAGGTCAAGTGTTCTAAATAGTTGTTATGGGATGGCCAGTGCTAGGAGCCGGCCTTATTCTTTTTGTAAAAACTTGGAAAATAATGGGATGCGTGGAACGGCCGATCTTAACGATCGGCCGGAATTCTTTTTACTGTCTTCCTTTTCCATCTGCAGGAGGGGAAGCTAGGATACGGTTTCACGTCGGCTGACGAACTTGAGGAGATAGATATTGGTCCTGGGGATAAGCCACGACCAACGTTTATAAGTAGGAAGTTGCACCCATCTCTACGAGAGCCGATGATAACTTTGCTGAAGGGATATGCCGATTGCTTTGCTTGGGATTACACAGAGATGCCTGGGCTGGATAGGAGTATAGTTGAACATCGGCTCCCTCTTAAGAGCGGATTTCGACCATTCCAGCAGCGGGCACGGCAGATGAAAGCCGAAGTCCTGGTTGAAGTAAAGAAAGAAGTAGAAAAGATGTTAGAAGCTGGATTTATCAGGACTTGCAGATACACTGAATGGATCTCCAGCGTTGTGCCCGTACAGAAGAAGGATGGCCGATGGCAGGTTTGCGTGGATTTCAGAGATCTCAACAGGGCCACTCCTAAGGACGAATATCCAATGCTTGTTGCAGAAATATTGATTAATGCAGCTGCCGGTCACAAAATTTTGAGTTTCATGGATGGTAATGCTGGGTATAATCAGATTTTTATGGCCCCTGAAGATATACACAAGAGTGCATTCAGAGTACCCGGAGCGGTGGGTCTATTCGAGTACGTGGTTATGACCTTCGGTCTGAAAAATGCTGGTGCTACGTATCAGCGTGCCATGAACCACATCTTCCATGATTTGATCGGCAACTTGGTAGAAGTTTACATCGATGACGTCGTGGTAAAGTCAGCATTGGTTGAGGGACATCTGGAAGATTTACAGCAGGTTCTGGAACGAACTAGAAAGTTCGGGCTCAGGATGAACCCGAAAAAGTGCGCCTTTGGTGTGTCAGCCGGGCAGTTCTTGGGTTTTTTGGTTCATGAAAGAGGAATAGAGATTGGCTTAAAAAGCTAGGAAGCTGTACGCACTATGGTGCCACCCACTACCAAGAAGGAGCTCCAGCAACTTATTGGCAAGATTAACTTCGTCAGGAGGTTTATTTCTAATCTATCTGGGCGGATTGAACCCTTTATGGAGTTAGTGAAAATCAGAACCAATGAAGAATTCCGCTGGGGAGCAGAACAGCAGCGGGCATTCGAAGAAATTAAAGAATATTTGTCGAGACCGCCTGTGTTGGTGCCACCACAACAGGATAGGCCATTTTACATATATTTGTCAGTTGGCGATACCTCTATTGCTTCACTGGTAGTACAATTATATGATGGCAAGGAGAGGGTGGTATTCTATCTCTGCAGGAGAATGTTGGACGCAGAGACAAGGTACCCTGATATGGAGAAACTTTGTCTTTGTTTATTTTTTACGTGCACCAAGCTTCGCCATATCCTGCCATAAGCTAAGGTAATCATCATTTGCAGATCGTACGTCATAAAACACATGCTATCGGCTCCTGTATTGAAAGGCCGATTGGGAAAATGGATGTTTGCATTATCAGAGTTCGATATCCGATATCAACCCGCAAAAACAGTTAAAGGGCAGGCGTTAGCGGATCTCATTGCTGAGAGGGTTAATACCAATATAGCAGCACTTTCTGTACGAGCTTGGGCTATGTATTTTGATGGATCAGTTTGTGGAGACGGATGTGGCATCGGCATCTTACTGGTATCGCCTCGGGGGGCAACGTATTCTTTCTCGATCAGATTACCTGCTATCTGTACCAACAACCTTGCCGAATATGAGGCGGTGCATAAAGGCCTGAAATTGCTTCTGGAGGCCGGAGCTGAAGCAGTGGAAGTCTTCGGGGATTCAAAATTGGTAATCTCCCAACTTACGGAAGAATATAGATGCGAAAGTGAGCTGCTGTTCCCGGTGTGGGTTCAATGCCAGGAGCTAATGGCCCAGTTGAGGTATATAAATTTTTATTGGATACCTAGGGCTCGGAATGCAGAGGCCAATGATCTAGCGCAACTGGCTTCAGGGTACAAAACCGATGGGTCAAATCATCAGGTGTACTTACTGGACCAGGGAGATTGGAGAGCCGATATCTTCAATTACTTGAAGAATTCGGCTCGGGGGGCACCCAAGAGGATACGGTACAAAGCCAAGAGGTATGTCCTGATAGGGGATGATATGTTTTACAGGACCTTGGAAGGGTTATTGCTTAAGTGTTTGGGGCCGGTCGAATCCAATCGGCTCCTGCATGAAGTTCATGAAGGAACATGTGGGACTCATCAATCGGCTCACAAGATGAAGTGGCTAATTAGGCGATCAGGGTGTTACTGGCCCACCATGCTTGAAGATTGTTTTAAGTATTATAAAGGGTGTCAAGCATGTCAGAGGTTCGGAAAGATCCAGATGGTGCCAGCATCCGTGATGAACCCCATCATTAAACCATGGCCGTTCAGAGGCTGGGGTATGGATATGATCGGCAAAATCAATCCTCCATCTAGCAAGGGTCATCAGTTCATTTTAGCTATCACAGATTATTTCACCAAATGGGTGGAAGCAGTCCCAATGAAATCAGTGGCATCTAAGGTTGTTATTCAGTTCGTCAAGGAACACGTCATTCACAGATTTGGGATCCCACAGACCATTACAATAGATGGTGGTTCGGTTTTTATTTCAGAAGAATTCAAGAAGTTTGCCGCTGATATGGGTATCAAGCTGATTAGATCGTCTCCATATTATGCTTAGGCAAATGGATAGGCCGAAGCGTCCAATCAGAGCCTTATCAAGTTGATCAAGAGGAAGATTGATGAATACCCCAGACGCTGGCACGAGGTCCTGTCAGAAGCACTGTGGGCATACCGTGTATCCTGTCATAGGGCGACAAAAACTTCCCCTTATCACTTGGTCTACGGGCAGGAAGCCGTGTTACCATGGGAAGTTACGGCCGGGTCAAGGCGCGTAGAATTCCAGAATGACTTGTCTGCTGAAGAATATGCTACTCTGATGAGTGACAATGTGGAGGACCTCACGGAACTCAGGCTATGGTCGCTAGAGAAGATTAAGGAGAATAAGGCTAAGGTAGCCCGTGCATACAATAAAAAGGTCAAACTGAAGGAATTTCAAGTAGGAGACTTGGTCTGGGAAGCAGTACTACCATTAGGAACTAAGGACGCGGCATATGGCAAGTGGTCCCCGAATTGGCACGGGCCGTACAGGGTTGACCAGGTCCTACCTGGAAATGCGTACATGCTTGAAGAATTGGTTGGCGTCAAGTTTTCAGTGGCAGTCAACGGCCAACATCTTAAGAAATACTTCCCAAGTATGTGGGCTGACGAACAGTGAAGCCGATGGCACCCATCAGGCAATAAGCCGATATGGCCAGCAAACTAAGAAAGGTAACACGGGCCGAGTCGATGGCGTTTTGACAAGACAAGAAACGAAAAAGGAGGCCGATGAGTATGATCGGCCCATACGTTAACAAAAGACATCAGAACAGCCGAGGTGAAACAATCGACTCTAGAAGTTTTGTAGCAGTTAATCACCACAGGTCAGCTAATGGCCGATGTACAACCATCGACTTCAGGGTCACGACATGAAAATATAGAGTTCATCTTGGGCGGGTCTTCTGGAGGAAATCATCGATGGCAGCAATGGCATCAAGGCGGATGCGGTCAACTTCAGCAATCACTGCTTCATCTTCTTCGTCCGCCCCCGGCACCACTTGCTTGCTTAGGCCGCTCAGCTCGGCCAGGTCTGCCTTCAGCTCAGCGGTCAAGACTGCTGCCTCCTGTTTGGAACCTGCAATAAGATCCTTCTCCTCTTGAATGCGCTGTTTGGTGGCCCGGACTTTAGCCTCAAGGTCTTCTAGTTCTCTCTCCAGGAGATGAAGCCGCTGGGCAGAGGCAGTTGTGTCAACCTTGGCGTCGAGTTCTGCTTTCTTCTTGTTGACTGATTGGCACATCTCGGTGATGATAGTCCTTAAGAGCGACTGGGAACGCCGAGTCTCAATCCGACGGCGAGCCTCTGCCACTTTTGCTCGGAAAGAAGGGAGGTACCCGGCTGGCAAAAGCTTGACTTGAAGGCTCACAGGGAGCTGGGAGTTGACCTCGTCAAGGATCTGCTTCACCGCGCTGGAATCCTGGATCAGGGCGTCAATCGGACCCGATAGGAGATCCTTCATACGGAGAAGACGATTGGCAATGCTGGTCAAGCCCAGGGGAGAGTCATCGGCTTCCAATATGGCCGATCCGATTGAGGCAGGATCAAACGCGAGGAGCTCTGAAAGATCCAGATTCTGGCGGAAAAGAGGGTGAGTAAGGCATAGAGGAAAAAGACCAAAGTAGTAAAAAAGAATAAGGCATACCTGTCCCGAGAGAGATGTAGTGATAGCCGATGAAGGAACGATCGGCTCCTGAGGGCGCGCCCCTTCCGAAGGCTGAGCGACGACGGTAGAGGCCAGAGGAGCCACGCCTCCAGAAGAAGAAGCAACAGCCGATGAGGTGGCGGTCGGCTCTGCTGGATGTGTCTCTCGTGCAGGGAGATCGGCAGTAACTGAAGTGATGGATGGTCTTTCCATAGAAGGGCTAACAAGGGACGCGGTCACGACAGGCTCCTGCGGACCTGGCGAAGCAGCCGAGACGTCAGCCGATGCAGAAGGATCCTCCAGGATTGCTGCACCAGGATCGCGAAGAGTGATCAAAGCCCTGATGGGCACATCCACGTCCTCTAGCACTTTCGAAGATGAGCCCTTCTGGCATAGGGGCTCCTCCCCGCTGGAGACGTCCACGACGGCAGGCTGCAAGGGGACAGAGTATGATTAAAGAAGACAGCCACGAACAGAAGTCCGATTACGAAGATAGGAGGAAGATCCGAACCTGGTTAACAACTGGAATTTCTGGATTAGGGGAAGATGGCGCAGTTTCCTTCCGAACCTTTCTGACCAGGACCTTCCTCGTCTTAGCGCGAGCTCGAGGGGCAACAGCCTCAGAAGATTGCCTCCGCTTGGGGGTCAGCTTTGCAATACTGGGCTGGATTTGCATGATGCTCTTCGAAGGAGATGGTGTGTTTTTGCCGAAAAGGACCACAGGGGTGATCGGCGAGAAACGGAAGGGCGATCCATCATCATTTGTCGACTCTGGGCCATCTTCCTGCTACAGAAATGAAAGACGAAGTCAGAAAGGGTTCAATAAGGTCAAAAGAGAAACATTAGTCGAGAAGCAATACCTCTCCAGCGGGAATTTCATATTCGGAATGAACCTGCTGCAGCATCGGACCCAGAGCTCTTCGGAAAACGTGGGTTTTCCACATCGACCACCACCCCTCAAACTCGACAGTTGAAGAAGTGAAGGTTAGATTGGCAGGGACAGATAGGGGAAGGTCTGTAAACAGACCGTAGCACCTCTGGGTGGTCAAGGCATCAGGGAGATCCACCCTATTGGATGTCAAGAAGTGAAGAAGAAAATGGGGAGGCACCTGCCCAAGACCAAACTGCCGGGCTGCCACGACTGGCTGGTAGAATTCATAACTAGGCTTGATGATCCGATTAGAGGTACTCATGCCAACTGGAAGAAGGCAAGGCCAAACCATGATGGAATATAGGCGCCTAGTGTAAGCGTCATGGGAAAGATCGGCCAGCCGGAACATAGCTGGGTTCTTGAAAAGTTCAGAATCGGCATATGGAAGGAAGTTTGGGTTAACTAGGACTTTGTAGAAAATCCTGAACCAGCGAGAAGCATCTAGGGGATTCAATTTCCCGCCGGGGAGACTGTATAAAGCCTGCCCAAAACTGGTACACCTAATCTGTCTCCCACTCAGATCAGGGAAAGAATTGCCAACTAAGGAAGGGAAATTGGGGATGGAACTTTGGAAATAAAGGTGAGCCCACAATTGGATGAACCACCACGGACCACCAGTTCTGAGTTTCTTCTGTGAAAGAAGGCTCGAAGTCATCAGATGAAGGTATCTGTAAAGTTCCCCAAGAAATAGTTTACCAAGGCCAACAGGGTGACCCTTGGCCAGCTCGTAAGCCAGGGAGAGGTAATTCTTGGTTGGGGCAAGGGAAGGGCTGCAGAAGAGGAAATGTTCAAGCCACAGATTTAGAAAGGCCGTGTGCTCCTTCTCCGATACAGGACCCTTGCTCTTCTGATGTTGGCTCAAGTATGTACTCCAGTTAGTACATTCTGCCTTGGAAGACAGTTTGAAGGGAACTATAGAGAGTCTATAAGCAGAAGGACAAGCTGATGATATGTCTAAGCCAGTGATCATCATGACATCCAGCAGCGTTGGTGTCATCGGACCGTGCCCAAAAAGAAAACAATTCAAGGCATCGGACCAGAAGTAGCCGATAGTCTTCAGAAGGTTCTCATCTTTTTCAAGAGGAGAAAGGGACAGAGACAGGGCATTGGCTATCCCGATGGATTCCCATAGGGGCTGGTAGGCATCCGCCATTCTGTTGTACCAAACTATCCAACCTTCAGGAGGATTTGGCCAAGCGCGGAGGCTATCTGACCAAGACTCTAGGTCTATGTCCTGACTCACAAAAGGGATCTGATTGGCTTCGGATGAAATCAGATCTACGGGCTTCTCGAAGGAACGAGGCCCGAGGCAGTAAGAATTGGGGGAAAAAGGGTGTGGTAAGAAGATATCGGAAGCCTGAAAAAACCCCAAGGAAACAAGGTTGCCGAGGAAAGAGTCATTTAACCACGCAGTAAATTTCACAGTTGCTGTATTAAATTAATGGGGGTCGAAGTTTACCTTCAGACCAAAGACGGCGGTGGCGGTGTTTGAAGATTCCGCCATCAGGAGTCTTGAATCGAGATCTTGGAGAGTAGATCTAGGGTTGGCGGCGCAGGATCGAGTGTGCGTTTCAAGGAGCAGAGGAGGATCTTGCGGCTAGGGTTTATGAGCAAAAGAGTTGCGCAGTCAGCCTGGATTCCAGAATCACCAGAAATCTGCTTTGGATTTGAGGTCCGGCAGAGGGTAAAACAAATTGGAAGGTTATTTCGGATCCGGATTGGTATATTCTAAGGCCGATGTGTTGCCATCGGCTCTTGAGCAGATTGTTATGTGCAAGAAAATTATTGATACAAAGAGGATTCCATTCACAGCAAGCCAGTAAGTACAAAAAAAGAGCTAACTGCTCTTTGAAACAAACTAATGGTGGTACTACAGCCTACCACTAGTACACGCGAGTAGTCTTGCGGCGCTTGGTCGGCGGAGCAACACTAGCATCACTATCATCGCTACTGTTGTCACTGTTGCCATCATTCTCGCTGCTGGTGTGGGTGAAGCTGTCATCATCTTCGGCTTTCTCGGTGTTGTCGGAAGCTTCGTCTGATGACCTGCCAAAGAGGAAGTTACCTGCCATTGGGTCTTCATCGGAAGAAAAGGAATCGACTTTTTCTTCTGAGGAGGAGAAGTCTTCGCCCCAAGATGCATCATCTTCGTCCTCCTCCAGCTCGGCTCCGAAGAGGAGTGCAAGATCCTCGCCATCGGTCAGAGATTCATCATCCTCCGACTGGAAATGGAAATCCCATTCTTCTGCATCCCAGTGTGGGGGAGCACAGACTTCGTAAGCAGCTATCGGATCATATTCTGGAGTTGGCTCTTGGGAGGTTTCGGATTCAAAAGAGATGACAGAGGAAGCAGCAGAAGAAGAGGCCATAACAAGAGAGAAGAAGGAAGCGTAATGACTAATGGCTGTGAGAGAAAGATGACTGGGGAGATGCCGGGGGTAAGTTTATAAAGGTAAACAGAGAGGTGAAGTGAATCAGCACCGTGACAGTTCCCTAGGAGACTGATACAAAGCAGGCACATCCATTGGAAGTCGAAAGGGCGTGGCTGTACGGATCGGAAGCCGAAGGGTCGAGGCGATTTTAAAAATAGGTGATTTCGGAATTACCATTGCCGAAACCAGGGGGCATGTGCTATCGCCATAATCTGACCGGGCCAGAAGTGGAACATGGAGCAAGATGGGCTTGGAAGGCAGTCACGATAAACTTGCGAATCGGACCGTGTACAGGAGAATGGGGCCAGAAAGGCCGTGTAATTTAGATATAGGCAGTTAAGATTCGTGTCGTGTTTGGTTAGGGTTAGTTAAAGAGGACAAGTCTACAGACTATAAATATGTACCATGAATAAACAAGAAGGACAGAATCATTCATCAACAACTCTCGGCGCATCGCCTCCCCTGTTTTAGGGTTTTCATCGGGTAAGTGCCATGCGGCCCCGATCATGCTTTGCGTGATCGGGGTAGCATTACCCTTGCTCGTTTGTTCATATGTTGCTCGTTCTGAAGCCTCGTAGATGGCGAGTGGCATTAGTTATCCTAGCACGCATAGAGTGATGTTATTCTTTTGCATCTTAATCACGCTTTGTTCGTTGCTCTCGTGTGCTTAATCATCGTGTTCGATCACGAACGCGATGATTGTATCTTGTTTCGTCTTTATCAGTAGATCCGATCTGTTATGGCTAGTTTCTGTTTATTTAGAAGCTTGGTTTGATATGTGCATGATTAGGCCTTGCAAACGAGTTGAATGTTCCGACAGGACGCGTTAGTATCGGCTTGTAGCTTGAACAGGGGTCGCTCTAGGAATCGGCTTTTCGGTTGTTTCTGTAATCTCTGTTTAGATTGTTTGTTCCGATGCTTTCGTGTATCTGTTAGGCTCAATCACGTGTAGGATGTTCCGATCGTGCAGTGAGGGCTTAGTTATCGTGGGTTGGATTAGATTGATATTTACGAAGCAAGGCTTATTTATATATATATATATATATATATATATATACACGTTGCATGTTGGCTGTTCCAAAGATCCGATCCGGTATTGATGCAATCGGCTCTCTATAGCCGATACCGGGGAGGAGGTAATGAGCCGACTACGGCTCGGACTAATCTTTACACATGTTTGTGTACGCAGGAGTTTGACACGTCACACCTTCCTGATTAGGTGCAGGATCAGGTGGCACGCCTAGAGACTTCAAGTTAGGGTGTGCGCCAGATCACTGGGCCGTTGACCGAGGGACCGGGGCCCACCAGCCGTCCCGGAAGCCTCCCGGCTCCTCGTGTTGCCTGTCATTGCCCGCCAGTGGGTTTTGGCCGACAACGGCACCCTGACCGACTCGTCGCCTCCAGCTCTCACCTCGCTCTCTCCGCCCACTCTTGCCACTGGATCTTGAGCACGCTCGTGTTCTAGATCTGGAGCTCTCATCCTCTCCTCAACTCGGCGGCCGCCATGGTGCTCCGATAGATCTATTGCCGATTTGTGAAGCTATGTTGAACCATGGTGCTCCGGTGATCCGGTCTCGTGGATCCTTGGTCTTGTTCTTGTATTCTTGCTCTAGAGCTCCTTCTCGTGGTCTCGTAGATCCTGGTGCCCTGGTCCTGGTGCTCCATCTAGCAGCCGCTATGGTGCTCCGGCTTTGCATATCGGTTGCAGATCTGTGAAGTCATGAGGAACCAGTGGGTCGTTTGGTCGTTGACCTCGTTGACTGCTCTGGTGCTCCAGTCCTGCAGCAGGTAAACCCCATTTCCTTGGTCTTGTTCTTCTGTTCTTGTGCCTCTGTTCTTGTTCTTATGTTCTTGTTCTTTTGCAGGCCGTTGAGGGACTAGAGCAGCCGCGATGGCCACCAACGACGAAGGGTACTCCATCAATGATGATCTTCGTATGATGGGGCTCCCTGGAGATGACGAAGAGGACCTTGTGGTGGACCAGGAAGCCCTGTTCGGCCGTAGCACCGCCTCGCCAATTAATCTTGCTGCTGACAACGGTGATGGTGATGGTGCAGGTGATGCGGCTGGTGCTAGTGCCGAGCCCGACACCGTGACCATCAGCGCCAAGAGGAGGCGCCCGTGCACCTCTGATGTATGGAATGATTTCGACAAGGTCTACAAAATTGTGGACGGTAAGAACATTCGCTCCCAAGTTGTATGCAAGTATTGTAAAACTGTCTACTCTGGTATGTCTTCCAATGGTACTGGTCATCTGCAATAGCATAGAGAGAGATGTGAAGTTAGAAATGCTAAGTCGCGTGAGTCTCGTATGTCTCAAACCATGATCCAGTTTAACCCTGATGGTAGTGTGTGGCATTGGGAGTATAATGCTGAGGTTGCTCGTACCCAGCTCTGTCGTTTGATTGCTAGACTTGATCTTCCTATATGTTTGGGTGAGGTTGATGCTTTTGAGGAGTACATTAAAATTGCCTACAACCCTAGGTTTGCTTCTGTGTCTAGGTAGACCACGACTAGAGATATTGTGAAGTATTATGCTGATTGTCATGCTAAGCTTATTGCAACTTTGGGTGATGGGGTTTCTTCTGTTGCTCTTACATCTATGATATATGGTCTGGAAATGCTAAGGACTACCTTAGTGTGGTTGCCCATTTTGTTAACTCTGATTGGCAATTAGAAAAAAGGATAATTGATCTTAGGCTCATTGATGTGTCTCACTCTGGAGAGATATTGCTGAGCGTTTGCTTCATGTGCTTGAGGAGTATGCTTTGGCTGATGAGGTGTTTGCTATTACTTTAGATAATGCCTCTGCTAATTCTAATGCGGTGGAAAGACTGACCCCTAGATTGTCTGCTTATGTTGGTGAACTCTTTTTGCATCAACGTTGTGCCTCTCACATAATTAATCTGATTGTTAAGTGTGGCTTGAAAAGGCTTAAGCCTTACCTGGAGGTATTCAGAACTGCAATTTCATTCTTGAACTCTTCTAACCAGCGCATTGCTGCATACAAAAACTATTGCATTGCTACTGGTGCACGACCTAGAAAGTTTGGTTTGGACATGGAACACATTCAGTGTGTTCCTCCAGACTCACTATCCCAGGGGACAAGGTGATCCTATGCTCTTGACTGAAGCACATTGATATGTTGGTGAGAAGATCTTTGAATTTCTTCAACTTTTCTATGACTCAACTTTATGATTTAACTATTGCACTCTCTGGTATTTATTATCCTACATCTCCACTAATACTGCATCATATAATTGAGATTGTTGGCCACCTAAATTCTTTGAGAATGATAGTTTACTTAAAAATGTTGTAGTCCCTATGAAAGATAAATACCTGAAGTATTGGAGTGACATTCTCATACTTTATTCTGTTGCATTCATCTTGGATCCTAGAGCTAAGTTAAGAGGTTTCAACAATGTGTTACTGTTGTTAGCTAAACTTACTGGTACTATTATTCTGCTTACTTCACTGAGGTAAGAGCTGAGCTTGCAACCATGTTTAACATGTATAATAGTAAGTTTGGTACAGTGAGATTGCAGAAGTCTGCGCAACAACCCTCTATTGGTAGGAAGAAAATAGGCTGGGGTAAGATTTTTGCATTTGATGGTGCTGGCTGGGGTAAGATTTTTGCATTTGATGGTGCTGGTGCTTCATGTTCAAGTTCATCTGGTATGGGTTCTTGTATTTCCTCCACACCCTCTCTATCTAGAAGGACCTCAGCAAGTGCCGTGCTGCATGCAGCAAGCACTACTGCTGACCTTGGTATTGGATCTGAATTGTCTTCATATTTAGATAGTGACATTGTGGACCAATATGATGCTGATGACTTCAACATCTTAATCTGGTGGTATGAGCACAAACTAACCTATCCAGTATTTTCAATCTTAGCTAAGGATGTTTTAACTCTCCCTATTTCTACCATCTCTTCAGAATCTGCATTTAGTATTACTGGCAGGATCATTGAAGAAAGGCGGCGTCGACTAAACCCGGAGATGGAGGAGATGCTCACCTGCACCAAGGATTGGGAAGCTTGTCAAGCAAGGGCCCAACACTCAGTGGAGAATAAAGATCTTGAAACTTCATTTAGAGAACTTTTTCTTGATGGTCCAAGTTTGTAATTGTAATATTGGGGTGTAACTGTACTGTAATGTGGTTGAACTTGAACTATTTGACTTGAGCTGGGCTGGACTCTTTTCCTATCTAGAGTTTTCTCACTAGGTGTGAGTTTTTACCTAGATAGATTTTTAATGAGGCAGCCATTGCACTATAGCTCAATAATATTCAATATTTGGATCATCTCTTATCTCTAGGCCTGTCTTTGTTTCTTTCTCTTTTGAATTATAAGTTTTCTTGATCTGGTACCGTGAAACTGCTTGAATGATTCATGTTTTCCGCTTGATACATAGAGCATGAGTTGAATGAGTGGTGATTTGTGGCATAGTGTCTGGGCCGGCACAGACATGTAGGGCGCGTGCCGAGTGGCCTGGCCCGGCCCTATTACGAGGGCTTAGGGTCGTGCCTAGGCCGCTGAGTCGGCACGTCGGGCGGTCCAGCCTGGCCTGATTAACTGATCGGGCTAGATAGGGCCAGGCCGAATCGTGCCTAGGCCAAGCCGTGCTAGGACCGGATCGTGCCGAGCGACCCATTTGGAGAAGAGAAACCGGTAAAAATGTTAGGGCGTGTTTGATACAAAGTATTTTTGGAGTATTAGATAAATACTATAGTTTTACAAAATACTTTAGTTTATAAAAGCTTATAGGTGTTTGGATGTAACAAACTTTGTAGTTTTAAAAATCGTAGTATTGTTGAAATCGTAGTCTTTTTGGAGTTCAAAAAACTCCAATCCAGATCTTTGTTCTAAACCTGTGGTTTTACACATCTTTTAACTTATAAAACTACAGTTTCTTGATACTATAGTTTTCTAAAATCACAACATTCAAACGGACCCTTATTCTCTATTTAGCCCATGTTTTGTTGACGGCCCATTCCCAGCCCGTGTTTTTGCCCCTGCTCGAGTATTTTTCTTCGATAATGCTACATCATACGTTCAATACCGCTT
This sequence comes from Panicum hallii, assembly GCF_002211085.1. Lineage (NCBI taxonomy): Eukaryota > Viridiplantae > Streptophyta > Magnoliopsida > Poales > Poaceae > Panicum > Panicum hallii. The sequence goes on along the minus strand of NC_038046.1, from coordinate 18,176,953 downwards.
AATTTCTTGGACGCATTCCAGCCGAGGTAGCATCAATGCAAATGCTCAATGCAACTTGTCTCATGCTTGGTACAAATATCAGATGGGTCCCACCTGAGACTTATCCCACCAAGGCACCTACCAGCATTAGGATTCAGCATTATTTGATCTGCTTCGCTCACAGGTATCGCCATGAACTGCCCCGAGAGCAGCAAGGTCATGGTGGTCTGCCTTCCTTCCCATCTCCCTCCTTCATCCCTCTATCCTACGTACCCATCCAGCCAACACCTAGTAACTCCTAATTTTCTCAAGACTCTCCTCACGCCGTCCACCCGCTCTTGTCGCCTCCGCTCTCCTCTTTCTTTCCCCTCGCCCTGTATCCCTCTTCTCCTGGCGAGTGAGCATCTGGTGCCTCTCGGCCGCATGCCCTTGCTGGTGGGGCCGGTGGTAGAAGTCACCAACGTCCCCCTTCTGCTTACCTTTCTCACTCTGAGATTTGTGAGGTCTCAATATTTGATTCCGGTTGTTGCAATGACTTATTTGAGATGTGTTATGGCGAGGATTCGGCATTGGATGCTTGTAGAAATGTATTTTCTTAGAATCCTTTCTATTTTGTTGCAGTAGATCATTTGGGATGTTCAGGTTGTCTCATTTCCATGTTGCAATTATAAATTATTCTTGCAACATTCACGTGTCAGATGTGCAACTAACAATAACAGTACGTGCAACATTAAGATTTTTTTCATCTTGTTGTTCGCGGCTGTGTTTTTCTCTCCTGATTGGATGGTAAATGAGATATCTTTTTCATATTTCTTATGTTGCAACTATATTTGGACGTGTTGTTCAAGAATTTTTCTGAGGCATATGGTATTTTGGGATGTTCCGTCTGATCACGATACCTATATTGCGGTGGGAGTTTCACGGAGGGAGCTGCGTGCCGTCCGACGCTAGACCCTGACGTCGGATGTCCGGGCGCTAGTAAATCCTTTTTTTTTTGTTTCGTCATCAGTCAATTAATTTTACTGCTGATCTAGAACTTCTGAACTTGTGATGTGAATGTGATTACTGCCGATGTTATTCCTGTGTGAACAACGTTATTGTTCGTTAGCTTCGACCTTGCATGTGTGCTGCTGAAATATAGTCATGTTGTTGTTGTTGGTTCGTTTCGAAGTATCTGTTGAAGAGAGACTGTAATCCAGGAGATTGTTTAGTTTGAGGAGCAAAATATGTTTGGGCCGCTTCACAGTTTTCGTTTCTCATGCATTACCTCACTTCTGAGTTCTGAATTAGATTGGCAACGTACTAATAGCAAGTGGTGTGTTCTCCTCGATCTTATCATCTCTCGTGCTCATATTTGAATTTGATATTTCTAACACCTTGCTTCCTTGCGAGCAGCATTTTTTTTTATCAATTCTACTACCTGATCTATCAAAATAGAAAAGAAATAAATCCAGTAAGCTAGGAGCATTGCCGGTGCAGAACTGCAGATTGTTCAGTTCAGTATCCTTTTTTTTTGGAGCAACCAGTTTGAAACACCCTTGTGGCCTGCATCTATCTGGGGTAAATACCACATGCCTAGATACTACTCTTCATATAAGTCCTAATTTTATTTACCATTACAGGTACTACAGTAACATGTATATGATGACACTGATCAAGATGGTCATCAATCAGCGTTCAGCACTAGAACAATATCAAGTGTCATACGGCCGTGGACGTCATCTCGACCTTGTTGCTGCTGCCGTCGTCGACGAATCTCTTCCAGTACCAGTGCTGGCCCCAGATGGTGTCCATCTCCTCGATGGGGATCCCCTTGGTCTCCGGCAGGAAGAAGTAGACGAAGAGCGTCATGACCACCTCCCATGCGCCGAAGAAGTAGAAGAGGCCGAACTTGAGGCGGCAGAGCAGCATGAGGAAGACCTGCGCGATGGCGAAGGTGAAGGTCATGTTGAACACCACCACCGCGCTCTGCGCCGCCGACCGGATCTCCAGCGGGAAGATCTCGCTCGGCACCAGCCACCCCAGCGGGCCCCACGACCACGCGAACGCCGACACGAACACGCAGATGCAGAACACCACGCCGATGGCGTACGGCCGCGAGATCTCCGCCACGCCACTCGTCCCGAACTTGACCGCGATCAGCGTCCCAAGCACGAACTGCCGCCATGCATATAGATTGGATTATTTATCTACCATTATTAAGGTTGAAAGGATAATGAATGGATTAAAGAAGGTACCTGGGCAAGGATCATTTGGGTGCCGCCCTGGAGGAGGAGCTTGCGGCGGCCGAGGCGGTCGACGGTGGCGATGGAGACGAAGGTGGCGATCATGTTGACAAGGCCGGTGATGACGGCGGACATGAGCGAGGCGGTGCCGCCGAAGCCGATGGTCTTGAAGAGGACGGGGGCGTAGAACATGACGACGTTGATCCCCGTGAGTTGCTGCAGCGTCGGGATGAGGAGGGCCATCGCCAGCTGCGGCCGGTACCGGCGCTGCAGGAGCGTGCTCCAGGGGTTTTTCGCGATGGCCTCGGTGGCGTCGCTGGCTGCGACAAGGTCGTCGAACTCGAGGTCGACGTCGTCGGTGCCGCGGATGCGGCGGAGCATGACGCGGGCCTTCTCCGGCTTGCCGCGGGCGACCAGGGAGTTGGGCGTGTCGGGGAGGAAGATGGAGCCGCCGACCATGATGACGGCCGGGACGGCGGCGAGGCCGAGGCCGACGCGCCAGCCCCAGCCGCCGGGGATCTTGGCCGTGAAGTAGTTGATGAGGTTCGCGGCAAGGATGCCGATGGTGATCATGAGCTGGAAGCTGATGTTGAGCATGCCCCGCATCTTCGCCGGCGCCATCTCCGACAGGTACAGCGGCACGGACTGCACGCCACGGAGGAATTTATTTGGACATCACACAGTCATACACGGCATGCAAATTGGAGTAGATCCAATTTCCTGATCCGATCTTAATTACTATATATACCTGATTGCTGAAGCCGACGCCGATGCCGAGGAAGATCCTCCCGATGATGAGCATGGCGACGTTCTGCGCGAGTCCGTTGAGGATTGCGCCGGCGAGGAAGATGACGCCGCCGCCGAGCATGGACACCCTGCGGCCGCAGCTCTTGGTGATGTATCCGGCGAAGAGGGAGGCGACGAGCGCGGCGAGGTAGAGGGAGGAGGTGAAGAGCGTGAGCAGCGTGCTGTCGAACTTGCAGTACTGGTTGGTCTCCACCACCTCCTGCTCCTTGGCGTACACCGACGGGAAGAACTTGAGCAGGAACGGGTCCATGGACGTCACACCGCCTGTATTGGATCATTGCATTTCATCATCCGGAGTACTTCATGCATGGATGATCAATACCGCAAATTAAATCACTTACCGGAGATGCCGATGTCGTAGCCGAAGATGAGGCCGCCGGAGGAGGCGACGAGGCAGGCGAGGAAGACGAAGACCGTCATCTTCCCCGGGTACTCCTTGCCCTTCTCGGTGAAGTTGCCGCCGGCCATGATCGACGGCCGATGCACCGAAACAACACCGTACCCAGGAAGCGGAGGGAGAAGGGGATCGTCGGAAGAGAGGAAGTAGGATGAATTGGCAGTCGAGTAAACGTAGGTATTTATACGGAATATATAGAAGGTAGTTAGAGAGAGAGAGAATAGAGCCCTATCCAATCTTATCCATTGTAATCCCGAGTAAATCCGTCCAAGAAAAGATTTCTACTGCTCATTACCTTGCTATAATTTTTTTTGGATAATGACCCAATGAACTAGTATGATTGCCAGCTGACCGTTATCCCATGGATCCTACGCTAGCTAGGACGCGTCTCCAACCAAGTCCCTGAGAGCCACGGTAACAAACTCATCCCATCCTCCGCGTGCAGCAAGATAGGATCCATCCATTTCCTCGACGTGTACGGAGTACCTGACGCCGCACTCTACGCTGGCAGGCAGCTAGCCGCTCCATGGTGGATGGCTAGCTCCACGTTGGATTACTGCGCGCGGCACGCTCGCATTGATCGTGTCAGCGTGTGGATTTGTTTTTTTTAACGTTTTTTTTTCACACCAAAGGTATTTCGTATTTCTCTGGACTCTAGGGTTACTTTTGTTTACTAGTTCGTTCGTGCATGGATGCAGAGCAAATTCGTCTGATGCAAAGACGGAAAATGGAGAAGTAGAGTGCTGCTGCCTAGAAGGGAAACTATAATTTTCAATGGCATAGAAGGGATGCGTATAATTTTTGATGGCATACAAGGATTAAATTTTTTTCTCTCTAGATACTACGGGCTTACGCGGTCACGCTAGCTAGACCTTGCGAGCTTTGATGGGCTTTATTGTTGGCTCGGACTCATTTCTTTGTTGCTGGGCTGACTCCATTCATCGAACAGAAGGGGGGCCGGCGTACCGCACGAAGGCCAAAACCTACTCTGCTGGAAACGCCACCGCACTCCCACGGTCCCACCGGAGGTACTCCGCCCAGCAGCTCCGGCAGCCACCGGCCGCCGTCGCGGTGATCTGGTGCGTGCGGCGATCGGACTCATTGAGCTCGACACTGCATTCCGCCGCCGGTTAGGAAGCCTCATGTATTCCCTAGCGCGGCTATGGCCCCCCACCACACTACACAGAAATGCCCTTACTCGCTCGCCACCGCCGCCGTCTGTGCTTCGGCGAATGTCGTCCGTTTAGTTAGTGGCGGCTCGATGCATCTGAGTTCCGGATTTTCCTTAGAAATTTTGACATCGTCAAGGTAATCATCCCTTTTATTTGCTTTCTTCCTTCGTTTTTCGATTTGCAGAATCTTGACTAGAAATTGGGTAAAGGTTTGAGTGACCTTAGGCTTAGCTACTACCCATGTCAAAAATGCATTTGTGCGTTTTCAGAATTAGAGGGAAAAAGATGTATTGTTCTAGATGCTGACACACAAAATTTTCTTCCGAAACTTGACCATATATTCGCTACAAGAGAAATACAAATTTCTTATTATTTTTCTTCAAAAAGTGATAGACTCTTTGTATTTTCACAGAAGGCGTACGGTCAACAAATTTTGTGTGTCAATATAATTATCCTCGATCAATGTGTATGCATTTTTTTCCAGTGCAGTGTAGATGAGCATATGCTTCTTTTGGCTGCACTTATAGAAATTGTGCTTGAAGCATTGAACCAGTGTCTGCTCATCCATTCACATAATAAATATATATTATCTGGGATTGGGAACAATAACTGACATGATTAGTCACCCTATATAGGATGCTCCTGTGGAGTTTTCCACCAAGTACTGAATTACTGACTCGCTGAGACACTGAGTCAATGATTGCGCAAACAAAGTATGTTTCTTTTTCTTTATTGACGAAGAAGACTGCATTACAGAAAGGGGGAAAATAAGGTTGGACATAAAATTGTCACAAGAACAGAATCAGAAAAAGGAAAGACCGCATTATCTTTGAATTATAAAATTGCAACTCAAAGCGAGTCCCAGATGTTGCAAATAACTAGTATTACTTGGTGGCAACTGACTCCTATTCATAAGCCATGTGCTAATACAGTGGGAAGATCAAAATACATTCCATGCTAGTGCTATCAAATTATTACTACGCAACACTGGAGTAACTAATAAGATCTTTCAATTATTCATTAAATGATGATACCTCCATGTTTTATGGCATCTCATGACTTTCAGATGAGACGAAAGGCATTGGGGGCATACGAAGATTCTCCAATCTCCCTGTTAACATGTTTACCACCTTTATCATTGCGGGTCAGTTTCTTGGGTTCCATTGAATGCACCATAGTGCCACAATGGCCAGCTGTCTAACCTTTTCTTTCTCATCTCCTGTCATTTCCCTAGCTACCAGGTCCTGCCCAGTTATTACTTTCTCAAAGATTCACTCTGGGAGATAAACCTCATTTTGGCCGTCGACACTTGGGTCTGAGTTCTTCCTTCCGCTTACTATTTCCAAGACCAGCATGCCAAAACTGTAAAGATCTGACTTGTGGGATACACCCCCAAAATTACGAGAATAGAGCACTGGCGCAATATACCCCATAGTAGTGCCTCTTGCTGCTGTCAAGGTAATGATGCTTTGATCCCTTGCGCACAATTTTTGCAAGGCCAAAGTCTGTGATCTTTGGATTGAAGTTGTAGTCCAGCAAGATGTTGTGAGGCTTGATATCAAATTGGAGGATGCGCTTGTTGCATCCTTGATGTAGGTATTCCATTCCACGGGCAATGCCTAAAGCAACATCTACCATTTTGTTTGGTACTATGAGCTCTTGAGAGGTATTAGCATAACACGAGAAAATATATTTCTCCAATGACTCATTGGGCATGAATTCATGAATAAGGGCATCGTCCAGTTCCTTTTAAGCAAAATCCCAATAGACTTACAATATTTGCATGATGAATTAGTCTTATAGTTGCAACTTCATTGATGAATTCTTCTCCCTCACCTGTAGAGTTCTCTAACATTTTGGCAGCCACAGGCACTCCATTTGGTAGCTCGCCTTTGTATACAAACCCAAATCCACCCTCGCCTACTTTTTCCTTGAATCGCCTTGCTATCTTCTTAACTTCAGAGAAAGTGTACCTTGTGGGTTTCGAGCTGCCACATGTCTTCAGAAACATTTGACCTTCAAGTGTATCTCCTCGTTATACCTTGTCTTGAGTGAAAGATAGAGTGCAGTAGCCACCAATAACAAAAAGAACGACTAATGCGGCTACAGAGGATGTAGCTGACAAGAAAAGAATAGGAAATCAGCATACTGTATCAGGATAGAAAGGCACCCCTTTATTTTTGTGTTTTTGATCAGACTTTCTTGGCCTTAATTTGATTGCTGAGGCTTGCTACCCAGATGATCTGCAGCGCTACTTTGCAAGATAAGCTGACAATGCAAATATTTATGAAATTCAAAGAATTGCTTAGTAGCATCTCAATAGTCGAAATCAAACATTGTTATGATATATAATGTATGGAACCCACATTAAGAAAAACCGGACCATGTGGATATGGATTTGACCAGTAAGAGGTCATACCGGGATTCATGCATAAAGTTTGATTCCTCTATGGGCTGAATCCGCAGCATCGCCCACCATGTTCACACCGTGTGCAATTGTCAAAAATCTCACGTCCATAAAAACAATAATATGATGTAGTCACCGTCACGGAGAAATTGAGTATTCCTTCCGCTTTCTCCTTGAGTGTTGAGCCAACACTTTGGATCGTCAGAAAGAAGCTATCAGATACGTACGACCCTGCAATCTAATGGAAAAACATACTGGTCTGCATAAACATCTCACCCAAAGTTGGTCGTGTTGCTAAGGCACGAGATTGGTCCGTAGATATAATCGGCAACACGATCACTTGGTGTGAACTCTGTTAAGCAGCTTACTACTTGGTATGAACTCTATTAATCAGCTTACCATCGCCGCCTATCCAAAATTAATGCATAAGGCTGACTCCAACCCGGCTCAGCCAATTTGGCAGCCATTTTGTGGTTTGCAAGGCCGAGCTATTTTGCCAGCCCACCTTGGCCCGCCGGGTCTCCAACGCGCCGAGCCAGAATGGCTCCCGCAGCCCGTGAAAGTGTGGTTGGCGCCAAAGCAGGGACATTTCCCTCGTCCGCCATCCCGAACCGTAGAGGGCACGCCTCGCCTGTTGGCGCGTGACGATTTTCGGCCGGCGTGACCTGCCGGAGGCGGCGGCGCGAGTGCGACGGCAGGACCCACCTGCCCCTCCCCTGCATTTGTAGGAACGACGGCGCCTTCCCTATCAACTGGACCCTACGACGGCGCGAGCGTTGTCCGGTTTACTCCCTGGTACGACGGCACGACGGCGCGACGACGAACATAGGTAATGTTCCTGGCGGCCTTCTTGTGATCGATCTCCGTATTGCCGTAGTAATGGTGCTCTGGTTTACTCGCAGGATCTCCCCCAATCATCTCCATGTCGTCGGTGCGGCTTGTGTCAGGCGTGTTCTCGAGTGCACGCAAGAGAAGGCTCCGTCTTGAAGCCGAGGCGAGTCAGGCCGTCCTCCTGGCCACATCACGCCGTACTTGAAAATGGGGTGGATCAGTTCCGATGCATCGTGTTATTTTGAGGGATAGGGAAGGCGCTTGGGCTGAGCTTGTGAAGCGTTACTTCGCGGAACAACCTATGTTCGACAACGCCACATTCCGCCGCCGGTAAAGATGGCACCTACAAGCAATTGATTAGTCGGATTATTGTATTGCAATTTGTTAACAATCGCTTGTATGACTGTGTTGTAGTTTTCGGATGAAAAAAAGTGTATTTAACAACATCTATGAGAAGCTTGCTGCCAAGAACGAATATTTTCAGCAGAGAGCCGATGGCCTTGGACGCATGGGATTTCATGGCAAGCATAAGTGCGTTGTGGCTATGCGGATGCTTGCCTATGGCACTATAGCCGACTCCCTTGATCATGGTTATGCCATGGCAGAGAGTACCGTTTTGGAATGTGTTAAGGAGTTTGCCAGCACGATCATTTCTGAGTTTGAAGAAGACTACCTAAGACCACCTAACCAGGCTGAGTTGAATCGGATTCTTGCAGAGAATGAGGCTCGAGGCTTTCCCGGGATGATTGGAAGTATCGATTGCATGCATTGGGAGTGGGGTTCTTGTCCGGTTAGTTGGCAAGGGCAATATATTGGACGAACGGGGCGACCGACTGTTGTCCTTGAGGCTATTGCAACAAAAGACTTGCGTGTTTGGCATGCATTCTTTGGAATGCCAGGATCAAGCAATGACTTGAATGTGTTGGATCGCTCACATGTGTTTGATGATCTGGCCAATGGAAGAACTCACCCCGTAGAATACTTTGTGAATGGTAACAAGTATGATATGACATACTATCTTGCCGATAAGATATATCCTGATTGGGCGACGTTTGTTAAAACTAAAAGTGACCCTATAAATTCGAAGGACAAGACATTCGCCGAAGCTCAAGAAGCTGCAAGAAAGGTGTGGAGCGTTGTTTTGGTGTCCTTCGGTCGAAGTTTCGGATAATTCAACAAGCCGGGAGACTCTGGAGTCCTCAAGATATAAATACCATAATGCGTGCATGTATCATTCTTCACAACATGATTATAGAGTCGGAGCGGGACATGGAGACAGATGAGAACGAGTTTCGTGAGGCCAATGACCCACCAATTCTTAGGGACAGAACTATAGCCGAGCTTAATGACTACATGGCTGCATACCATAAAATCCAGGACCGGCCGACATCCAAGCGCCTGCAACAAGACCTCATCGAGCACCATTGGATGTTGAAAGGAAACGAGATAGGGCCATATGCGCGGAGGTCTCGGCAGTAGTTGAATTTCAGTGGTCATTTTGGTGGTCTTGAATTGCAGTGGTTATTTGGTGTAGTAGTAGTAGTAGTAGTCACGTTCTAGTAGTAGTAGTCAGGTTCTGGACTTTCTAGTAGTACTCAGGTTCTGGACTTTCTAGTAGTAGTCAGGTTCTAGTAGTAGTAGTCAGGTTCTTTTGCTGTGTTCTGGCTCTCGAGTACCAGAACATTGTTGTTGTAAATATTTACAAGAACATTGTAATCAGGTCCTGCTAGGTCTTGTGTTGTGTAATCAGGTACCAGGTACCAGAACAATGTGTAGGTGTCGAGTACCAGAACAATGTGTAATCAGAACATTGTTGTTATAAATATTTACAAGAACATTGTAATCAGGTCCTGCTAGGTCTTGTGTTGTGTAATCAGGTACCAGAACAATGTGTAGGTGTCGAGTACCAGAACTTGTTGTAATCAGAACATTGTTGTTGCTCTCGGGTACCAGACAGCTCTTGAGTACCAGACAACATGGCAAACATAGTACATCAGGTCCACATGCTCCAATGTTACAAATGAAATGGCAAACATAGTATATCAGGTCCACACACATATTGGTCACACATAATCTTACACATCAGTTTTGTTCAACAATAAGAAATTTAACACATGAAATCACTGAAATCAAACATAATACATCAGGGGTGATGGTCATCTGTAGCACCAGAGGTAGATTTAGCCGGGTTTATTCCTTCCTTCTCCAGTATGTCTCTCTGTTTCTTGGCAATCCAAAACCGAACAGAAGGACAGAAAGAATTCAGATCAGTGAACATTATTTGGGCTTCAGTCTGAAACCTGTTGGTTTCCATTATATCTCTTTGTAGCTTGATCTGTTCAAGGGAAACTTCCCTTTGGTCATGAGAGATCTCCCTCTGCAGTTCAATTTTCTTCTCCCCTTGTTCAATCTTAGCAAGCAATGCTTTTTGCTGTAGGTCAAACTTCGCCCGTTCAATAGCAATCAACTCTTCCTTCTGTTTTGCTTCTTGTTCATCTAGCTGCTGTCCTCTATTATGTATTTTCTGCAACATTTCGACAGCAACACTTGACGATGACTCCTCTACAGCTGCACGCCGCTTCTTCACGCTGTCACGGCCTTCCGGTCTTTCAATCTGTGCACGAGTAGCAGGGGTCTCCAATGCAGGAGCTGGCTGATTATCTTTGTTCACAGGCTGTTTAGGCTTGTTGCACTCCAACAGGTAATTGTTCCATTTTGGTTCTTCACGCATTATCTCCCAACAATGTGCAAACTGCCATGGTTTGATTTGCTCATAAACTCTTATAGCATCTTTGACCTGCAGACAACCAGTACATTGTGAAGTAAGACAACCAGTACAATTTGAAGCAGACAACCAGTACAATGAGACATAAGTCAATACCTTATCCAAATCATTCTTGCCACTTTCATTCCTTCTCTGAATAGCCGAATGAATTGCAGTAAATTTGCTCACTGCCTTTCGTATCGTAGTCCATCGGTTCTGAATAGAGACTTGGGTTCTATTGCTACCTATGTCCCAATTCTCAAGAAAATACTTATGCAGTCTAGCATAAAATGCATTGCTAGTCTGGGATGCACCTGCAATCATTTTAAGAACTATGTAATTTTGTGTGGTCATTATGTCAATATTCTATGAAGATTACAATGACCCTGTGTGGCAAAAGGTACCTGTGCATGCATCTGTGGAAATGTTGAGCCATCCAGACACTATGACCCTATCCTCTTGAGGGAGGAATGCTTTACCACGATGAGAAAACCCTTTCTTGTTGGCAGCACCAGTGGCAAATTGCTCCCCATCTATCTCCTCAATTTCTTCAGTGTTTACTTGAGATGGCACATTGGGTTCACTAAATTCCTTCAGTCCAAAAGCAGTGGAATTAGGCACAATTTTTTAACATGTAACTCTCTACAAACAATGAAGAAAAGTAAAGATATACCATGTGTGTAGTTTGCAACTCCAAATCGAAGTCATTTGCCATGAACACTTCGGATGCATTGGTATTACCACCATATCCTGACAAATGCCCCTCCATTCTGCAATAACATATGCAATCAATTGCTGGTTCAGATCACAAAGAACACACATGCAAGTTCAGAATATAGTACATATATATTACAAGAAATATGGTGCATTGCAACAGGTCTCACAAAGTTCAGATCACAAGAAACACAAAGTCTAGTACATATAAATTACATAAACAGGGTGTACTGCAAAAGGTCTCACAAACACACAAACTTAGTTCAGAGTTCCACATAACAAGATACATAAAGCCTCCTCTAAAACACTGGAATAACTAGGCATCACTGTCAGAGGAAGGGTGGTAGCATCGGCCATGGAGTCAATGGCAAAATCAAGGGTCTTCTCAGGGGACGTCATCTGGAATGGGAAGGGGACGCAAACAAGTTAGACCCGATCCCCTTCTTCCCCATCCAGATTTTGAGGCTCTGCGGCACAGCAGAGTAGAAATGCTATTGGAATCGAGCAAAACCGCGCAAAATACACTCGTACCTAGCAAATCTAGATCGATTGGGGAACCCTAGGGTACCCATCGGTTCCCCATCCCATGGATAGCTCGCCGTGCATGCGAAATCTGACCCAGAACCCTAGGGTAGAACAACGAATCGAGGTGGGGAAGGTCAAGGCGAAGCTTACCTTGCTCGCCGGCGTGTCTGCGCCGCCTGGGTCGTCGCTTCCCTGCTCCTCTTCCGCGTCGCTCGTCGTCCGCCTGGTCCTCTGCGGGAGAGCTGGTCGTTTGTTTCGGGCGGGCTGGCGGTTGGCCGAATCGCGTTTGCCTCCGGGCCGAGCGGGCGGCATTTTGCCACTTCTCTCTCCTAGAATCCATTTTGCAACGCGCGTTTGCATGCCGGGTTGGACGCGGTGCCGTGCGCTACAGTGCCGCTGCGGGAGCCAATTTACATTTGCCTTGGCTGTTGGCGCGCCGGTTGGAGTGAGTCTACCGGTGGGAAGGATTGCTCGGGGTTGACCAGTGATGAATCTAGCCAATATATGAAGGGGGGCTCATATCTCTTCTCTTCTTCTTCCTCCTCTATATTTTTTATTCTTTCTTCCTAAAAATGAAGAAAGTTTAGGAGGGTATTCATTGATCTTGGGGAGGTAAGGAGGCTTGAGCCCCCCTTTAAATCTGCCTCTGGGGTCGACTGTGCTATGAGGGAGTGCTACTGACATGAGCTTCTAACTGCAGGAGGCAGAGTTGTCCACACGCGGGGAGAGCGTCAGGTAACCTCTCTTGTAATCTATGGTGGTCACTTTGAAACTGTAACTCTTGGTCTGTGGGTAAACCAGAATGGTGTCCTGGCCGGAGCATGCTAGCTTCAGGCCTGGTGCTCTGCATAATGATGATGTATTGCTGGATTCAAGCCAGAAAGGGAACCTAATCTCCGGCCCATGGTTGCTGCATCGAGATGGCGGACAGTTGCTGAAGAAGTCTTCATCATCCCATGCCGTAGTCATGGAGATTCCTTCTTTGAGAAGACACAGCAGCAGGGCTGTGACAAGAAATCCAGTCATCTTGTTGTGATGATAGTAACTGAGAGAAGAAGAGGAAGATGAATGCTGCAAGCTTTGCAAAGCATCAGCTCTTATAGATTATTACTAACTTCAAGGGTAGGGCTAAGTTGTGCAGTAGTGTTATTAATTGTAATCATGTGTCATTTGAAAAAAAATTATAACTATGTGGCTGAGGAGGAATTCCGATCCAACTCTGACTGGAAACTTCCTGCCGCGCGCTCCGTGATCGCAGAATCAATTCAAACCAGTCCTGTCCCATCAACTATAAATAGCTGTGGAAGAAAGAAGCCCTTCCCTGTGGAAGAGGATGTTTTTTGATTTTGCTTGGAAAATACTTCCCCCGTCCAAAAAAAAACGTAACCCTCATTTTTCGAAGTCAAACAATTTCAAATTTGACCAAATTTATTTTAAAAGAATTATTAACATTTAGTTTGGTCAATCAAACAATATCCCAATCATGCAGAGCTAGCCTCGGGTAGCTAATTAATCTTCTTGACTTCTCAATAGAAAATAAATATTACTACCGGATACAAAGGGGGGCTAGGGGGCTCAAGCCCCCCTACCTTCTCAAGATTAATGGATAACCCCTAAGTCCCCTTCTGTTAAATCCGGACCCATGGGACTGTGCACATGGCGTACATATTCTAGACAGGGGATGGGATATGGTCCATGCCCTACATCAGTTGTAACTATTCGACCGGTAATAGAACTAGTCGGAACAAGCTACCCAAAAAATACTCGGGTAGAACTCATGAGCCTGTATCCGGCTAGAATTTCCATGTAACGCTGTCCCTCAAACTATATAAGGGAGGGCAGAGACCCCCTCCAAATAAGATCACCCCGATCAACACCTAAGGCAATACAAACCACATATAGGACGTAGGATATTACGCTCTCGGTGGCCCGAACCTGTCTAAACTTTGTGTTCCTTATACCTTCGAGTTTCTGATCTCGGCGACACCCTACCTATAAACTCACCACCTCGGGGGTATCCTTTGGTGGCGTGGCAGTAAAATACCGCCAGCTGGCGCGCCAGGTAGGGGTGTTCATCGAGCATCCACCAGAGAACTCGATGGCATCTCAACACCATGCTCGATGAGGGTACAACATTCATTTTCGGCTCTTGGATCTGCGTCGCCAACGGTCAGGTGGCTTCAACGGCCACCTAGCCAACTCCAGGAAGCTGGAGGCCTCTATACCAAGTTGATGCAGAGACCTCAACAAGTTTGTCGGCAACCTTTGTCGGTGTTTTACCGGCTGCCCACCGAAGGGTATACCCAAGGTGGTAAATTTAGGTGAGGAGACGCTGAGATCATGAACTCGAAGGTGCAAGGAACATAAGATTTAGACAGGTTCGGGCCGTGAGGTGCGTAATACCCTACGTCCTGTATGGTGGTTTGTATTCTCTTGGGTGTTGATGTTGTGTTTTGAATGGGTCCCTGCCCCCTTATATATCCAGGAGGTCAGGGTTACATGGATCTAGTCAATACTAGCCAAGGAATTGTACCCAGGTATAACTCGAGTAGTTTCCTTCTGTATCGACTAGCTTTATCTCCTACTCAAACGAGTAGAAAACAACATAAATAAGAGATAAGATGGGTTTTATCTCTTAACCCTATTTAAACTACGTTATGTACACAGCCCTGTAGCTCCGGGTCTGACCAGCCCCCGAGCTCTTCATAGCTGAGTACTGTAGGCTTCTTGAGTACTTTTGAAGCAGTCTTCGGCTTATCTTGAAGCTCCGTCTTGAAGTTCTTCTTCGAGTATTTTCTTGGCTGCATCGAAGCTATGAGGTGCTCATGCCCCGAATTACTTCCTTGATATGGTGTGCGATTGAAAAATCGCACTCCATATGGAGTAGCCCTTGAGCCTTAGGTTGAATCGGAGAATCAGGCTGAGGGTTGCATTAGTCTTGAATCTTCCTTACTTACTTTTCTAATAAATTCAAAAAAATAAGTAGTCGATGCCACATATCCCGCAACCCCCGAGCGTTGAATCCAAATCTCTCAGGTTTGGAAATAAGGATCCAAAAGTCGTGGCATGCAGTGTAAAAATATCCCCATGATAAATAACTGGTGTGATGGTACAAATGATGGAAGTTAGATCTAGAATTCGAAAAACCTCTTTTTTCGGGACAGTTAACCCTGAAAAAATGATTAATCGAATATTTTATCTAAACAATCCACCAAATGACCCCTCATCTTTCGAATATTCCCTGAAATGACTCTTCAACTTCGAAACAGTAAAACTGTATCCAGCCGCTGGTTATTTAACCCTGCGGTAACGCCAAGTTAAAACTGTGCTTCCAATCTGCAATCCGCTAAGAACTTCCCGAAACTCCCAAATAGAACCGCACTCTGCCTTCACCCTCTTGGAGAGACCCAATCCAACCAAAATCTCCCCGCCCCTTTCCCCGCAGCCCCCGAGCAACTTGTGGCGAGCGGATCTGAAAATGGCGCCCAAGAGATCTGAGAAGGATGGGAAGAAGAAGGAGGTGCAGCCGCCGTCCGGGGAGTGGACACACAGTAAGTGCTCCCTCAACGACCTCAATAAGCTTGTTTCCGAGGGATTGCTCCAAGATAAGAGTCTTGTCAACTGGCGCCCCTCTTTTCGGGAACCTTTCCCCATGGAAAATGTAGACGAAATCGTCACATTTCACCATTTTGCCAAACGGGGTCTGGCCCTCCCCTCTTGCTCTTTTTTCCATGGCCTTCTTTATTTTTACGGGCTTGAGCTCCATCATCTCAACCCGAATTCCATTTGCCATATCGCGATCTTCATCCATTTCTGTGAAGCCTTCCTCGGAATCGAACCCCATTGGGATCTTTTCCGCTTCCTTTTCCGAGTAAAACCTCAACCCACAACCAAGAATCTGTCCGTTGTAGGGGGCGCCTGCATCCAACTCAGACAGCAAGCCGGCGATAGATACCTGTCCTATAAATTTCCCTCCAACATTCCTGGATGGAAGAACCACTGGTTCTACATCGAAAATCATGCGCCCCAACTTCCAGAAAAATCCGGCAAACCCCCCAGTCGTGAGGCCAGAGTGGAACACCGAGCTCCCCAGAGGAGACCTGGACCAAGTCGATGAGTTGCTAGCCATCATAGCAGCTCACAAAGAAATAGGGGTAACCGGAGCATCTGTAATGTTCTCTTTCTTCAAGCGCCGGATCCAGCCACTCCAACAACACCACACCTTAGGCTTCGAGTACATAGGCGCTGAAGATTGCTCTCGGATATGTGCAGAAGAACTGACTGATGACGCCACACTCCCCCGGGTCAGGCGAGTGCTGCTGGACGTGGATGCGGTTCCCTACATCCCGCAGCTGTTTTCTGCGCAAAATCCTCCAAAGCCAGTAAATATTCGACTACTTTTTGTTGAAAACAAATTCTGCTGTTCTGCCACTGCTAACTGAAAACCGTCTGCAGGGACACACAGAATTATACCGGAGCTACCATCCACAACCCGACATCCCTCGGTCAGACCACCTTCTCCTCAGCGCCGCAGCCGAAGCGAAGAGGGCTCGAGTAGCCGAGGCTCTGCCCGGCAGCGAGTCCACTAAAGGCGGGAGCCCCCTGGCGGAAAGGGAAGCCTAGGGGGAGGCGAGAAGGGACAACTCCCCTGGACCATCCGTGGAGTTGACCGAAACTCTGCCTTCAGTCCCGCAGGGTCGTCGGGTTGTGCGCAAACGGAAAGCACAAGTAATGGAGTCCTCCAGGTATGAATTTCCTGCCTTGTTGTTATATATCGGCATTGTTGCATGCTAACATTATCCTTTTGCAGTCCGCCTGCTTCTCCTCCCGAGCCCAAGCGCCAAGAGGTGGGAACGGATCCATCAGCTTCTGCGATAGGAGCGGTTACCGTTGCCGTGGTGGGAACGGATCCATCAGCTTCTGCGACAGGAGCGGTTACCGTTGCCGTGGCGGGCACCGCGCCACCAGCTGGTGTGACCCCGCCGCCAGCAACGAGTACCGTGGTTGAGACGCCCCGGGCTCTGAGAGTGAAGATGGCTGTCATGAAAAAGTCTTCGCTGTGAGTATAAATCTTTTCTTGCACAATGAACATCCTGTTCTTCTCGACTTGTGCAATAACATAACTGAGTCTACTTCATTAGGTCTTCAAGCGAGATGAGGTACAAGTCGAAACCTGCCGCAGCTGCCCCAGTCCCCGAGCCACCAGCCTCAGAGGAGCCCACGCCCAAGGAGCCAGCCTCTGAGGCGGACACAACACTGCCCGACCTGCCACCCCCCGAGCCCCAGCAAGCCGAAGCCAGGGCTGGTGGTGAGGAACAAGACGAGGCCCCTGAAGCCACTCCTTCTGAAGAAGCCATAGGGACCTCAAGGAGCCCCGGAGACCTGTTGATGGCCGGACGCAGCTACCAGAACATCATCACCACAGATTTGGTCGATGATCCAATGCTGACGGACGACAATATAAAAACCTTCAAGAAGGCCTACAAAGAGTTGTATGATTTTGCCGTGGTAAGACATGATTACTCTTCTGCCAATGTACGTTGTTAATTTGCTTGTCTTAATCTCCCTCCTTATGCAGAATGTGATCAAGCATTCATAGAAGAAGACCGAAAAGCTGAAAGCGGTCGTAAGTGGCCACCAGGAGCTAGCTGCCAAGGACAAACGCATATCCGAGGAGCTGATGAAGAACATCTATCTTCGGAGAGAACTTGACAAGCTGAAGCAAGAGCAGACTTGAGAGACGTGGCTCCTCAAGAACAATCTACGCAATCTTGAGGAACAACTCAAGGAACAAAAGAAGGCACACCAAGGCAAGCCCTTCCTTCCCTCGAGTACTTCCACTTAACAATTTATCCTGGGTTCTGAAAATATCTTCACCGCAGAGCTTACGAAAATCTTAACATATAAGGAAGAGCTGCTTACTGACATGAAGAATATGTTGTATCACCGTACAGATGACGTCGAGAGACGGCAGAAGGTCATCGCCGACACCGAACAACAATTCGCCAGCAGCCTTCACCAGATCAAGACGCTGGGCGAAGAGAAGGAGCAGCGGCAAAAGGAGCTGGAGGACCTCAGGGGAGCCGCCAAGAAGCTTGTGGACATTGTGGACCCACAAGAAGATGGCGAAGCAGGCGAGCGGCCTTTGCTGGGAGCGACTTCTCAGAGCACCGCAGAAGGTCGTCAAGTTCCTCACTGAAGCCCCGTTCGCGTGTGTCAGCCATGCTCTTGCCTTTGTGAAATCCTTTTGGCCGGAAGCTCAACTAGAAACATTTGCACAGGGAGTGGCTGCGGAGTGTATTGAAGAACAATTCAACGAGTACCTCCAAGAAGCCCAACCTGTAGCAGAACAAATAGTAAAAAGTGTACTGCAGGATAAAGATGTAAAAATAAGTACTCATTTCCTTGTATATATATTCTTATTTGATGTCTCTACTTGTATGTGCCTCAACTGAATTGTCATCCAGATTTAAAGGCCAAGTAGTCGACACTACCCCGGGTGCAGCGACCCTAGAAGTAGTCGTAGCAGTTCCGGGTAGGAACCCATCCAACAAGTTAGATACAACCCAATCGAGCAGGTCTAACCAGTTAGGAAAGAACGCGAGCATCGTCATGAGACTGCCGTGCTTATGGCAAGAAAAAAAATGAAGCTACCCCGAATGCAACGACTCTGGGTGTAGTCGAAATCGCTCCTTATGTGAGTGCGTCCAACAAGTTAGGTATAAACCAATCGAACGGATCGAACTCATTGGGAAAGAATGCGAGCATCGTCGCGTGACTGCCGTGCTTATGGCAAGAAATCGAAACTACCCCGAGTGCAACGACTCTGGGCGTAGACAAAATAGCTCCTCGTGTGAGCCCGTCCAACAAGGTAGGTATAAACGAATTGAACGGATCGAACTTGTTGGGAAAAATGCGATCATCGTCGCAAGCGACCATCAAAGGTCATGGCAAAAGTCGACTCATACAAAGCATGAACGTGGCCGAAACCTCTGTCAAAACTTATAACATGAAGTCGATAGAACATGAATGTGGCCGTAACCTCCGTCAGAACTCATGACAAGAAGTCAATTTATAAAACAAGAACGTGGCCGGAGCCTCCATCTGTCAACAAAAAAAATTTACATTCCGAATTTTGTGACACGTAGCCTCCAAATTGATTCGGAAGAAAAGGGCCGCCTAGGCGTCCGGAGAACAGCTATCCCCGCGGGCTTCCTCATGGGTAGAACTTGTGGACATTCTGAATGTTCCAAGAATTCGGGACATCTTGGCTCTCGGGGTATTGTAGTCGATACGACCCTGGTCTTGTAACCTGCTTGATGACGAATGGACCTTTCCACCTTGAGTTGAGCTTGTGTAAGCCGGACTCGTCTTGGATGCGGCATAGGACCAGATCGCCTATATTAAGCGATCGTTCCCGCACGTTGCGATTGTGATATCGCCGGATCCCCTGCAGGTATCGAGCTGACTGAACAAGAGCGGTGCAGCGAGCCTCTTCAACAGAATCGAGCTCTAACTGCCTTGCTTCGTCCACCTCGCCTTCATTGTACATTTCAACCCTTGGGGATTTCCACATGATGCCGGCCGGCAAGATAGCTTCAGAGCCATAGATGAGGAGGAATGGTGTTTGTCCTATGGCTTTGGACGGCTGAGTCCGAAGCCCCCAGATGACATGTGGCAATTCGTGTATCCTCTTTCCTCCTTTCTTGTTATTTTCGTCACAGAGTCATTTCTTGAGGCCATCGATTATCATGCCGTTCGCCCTTTCGACTTGACCATTGGCTCTTGGGTGTGCAACAGAGACATATTTGATCTCGATGCACGCATTTTCACAGAACTCCCAGAACTGGTTGGCCGTGAAATTTGATCCCAAGTCTGTGATTATGGTATTCGGGAAGCCGAAGCGATGCAAGATATCGGAGATGAAATCAACATCTCGATTTGGTGTGAGCTTGGCTATCGGCTTGTACTCGATCCACTTAGTAAACTTGTCAATAGCCACCAATACATGGGTAAAACCGGCTGGCGCCGTTTTGAAGGGCCCAATCATATCAAGGCTCCAGCAAGTAAACGGTCAGGATGGCGGTATGGTGATGAGACTGTGAGCTGGGACGTGAGATTGCTTGCCAAAGAATTGGCAGTTTTGGCATCTCCGCACAAGGTTCTCAGCATCGGACACTGCGGTGGGCCACCAGAAACCAGCTCTGTATACTTTCCCTACCAGCGTTCTGAAGCTGCATGGTTGCCGCAAACTCCCTCATGTATCTCCCGCAGTATATCGTAGCCGTCTTCTTTCGTGACGCACTTCATGAGAACGCCTGAACGTGCGCCACGCCAGTAAAGCTTGCTGTCGACTAGGACGAACCCCTTACTTCTGCGCATGACACGAGCTGTCTCTGCGCTTCTTGCATCCATCCCCGCTGGTAGTCTTTGATCCCGGATGAAATTGATATAAGCATCTCTCCAGTCCTCACCAAGCATCATAACCTCCCGATCAGGTTGTTGAGGGCCCGCATCGGTGGTTACCTGAGGTGAGGACTTGATGGATGGCTGCTTTAACTCCTGGACAAAGACTTCCGCTGGAACCTGTGCACGAGTAGACCCCAGCTTAAATAGTACATTTGCACCAATATTATGCTCCCGTACCACATGATGAACCTCCAAGCCAGAAAACTTGTTTTCCAGCTTACGCACTTCTTGTACATAAGCGTCCCACTCTTTGTTGACTTGCTGAACAACTAGAAGTGAATCACCATATATAAGAATTCGCTTGATGTCTAGTGATATCGCTAAACATAGCCCGTGAAGGAGTGCTTCATATTCGGCTTCGTTATTGGATACCTCCCAAAGGATCTGGAGGACATACTTCAGTTGTTCGCCTCTTGGAGAAATAAATAGGACTCCAGCACCACCGCCATCGAGCTTAAGAGACCCATTGAAATACATGGTCCAGTGCTCAGGCCTGTCGACTGGAGTTGGAATTTGATTCTCTCTCCACTCAGCCATAAAATCGATTAGAGATTGAGACTTGATTGCAGTGCGTGGCTTGAAGTCAATAGACAAAGCCCCCAGTTCCACTGCCCACTTTGATATACGCCCCGTGGCATCTTGATTATGGAGAATATCCGCCAACAGAAAATCCGTAATCACAGTGATCTTGTACTCGTCAAAATAATGGCGCAACTTTCTTGATGTAATCAGAATTGTATATAATAGTTTCTGAACTACCGGGTATCGTACCTTGGATTCGGAGAGTACCTCGCTGACAAAGTACACAGGCCTCTGCACTCCAAATGCATGGCCTTCCTCACTTCGCTCGACTACAATAGCACTGCTGACAACATGAGTTATTGCCGCAATGTAAAGTAGTAGATCTTCTCCCAGCAATGGTGCTGTGAGGACCGGAGGAGACTGAAGGTGATGCTTCAGGTCTTGTAAGGCTCGCTCGGCCTCCTCCGTCCACTGAAACTTGTCTTGGCGCTTCAGGAGCTTGAAAAACGGTAGTGCTTGTTGAGATCGGTGTAGTCAACACACATTCTCCATTCATTATTCTTTTTCCTTACAAGGATGGGATTAGCTACCCACTCTGAATGAATCACTTCTTTAATGAAGCCAGCCGCGAGGAGTTTAGCTATTTCCCGTTTAATTGCCTCACGCTTGTCGTGAGCAAACCTTCGAAGGTGTTGATTTTTGGGCACAGCCTGTGGGTGTATATTCAGACTATGCTCGATCAGTTCCCTGGGCATCCCTGGCATATCCGCTAGTTTCCACGCGAATATATCTCAGTTAGCCCGAAGGAAACTGACGAGCGCGAGTTCCTATTTCTCATCTAAGCCCGCGCCGATGACGGCGGTCTTAGATGAGTCACCCTCCTGGAGCTGGATTGACTTGAGGGCCACATCACCAATCGACTGAATGCTCGACTTGCTGGCCTTTCTTGAAGGGATCTCCAGCCTGGCTTGGGAGAGGTGCTGCGCGGCCGCGAGTACTTCCCCTAAAGCATCTGGCACACACTAGTCGAAGCATATTGGATCGCCTCCTGGTTGCAATCATATGACTTCTTTAAGTCGCCTCGGAGAGTGAGTACCCCAATTTGTCCTGGCATCTTAAGAAGCAGATAAACATAATGTAGCACTGCCATGAATTTGGCGAGTGCCGGACGACCCAGTATAGCATGATAAGAAGATTCGAAGTTAGCAACTTCGAATTTAATGAACTCGGTGTGGTAGTTCTCCCTCGTGCCGAAGGTGACTTGAAGAACCACCGTGCCAAGTGGGTGTGCCACATTACCTGAGACAATGCCATAGAAAGGAGACTTGCTTGGAACCAGCATGTCCGTGAAGTCCAGACCCATCTTTCTCAAAGTGCTGGCAAAGATGAGTTTGAGACCACTCCCACCGTCGATGAGCACCCTGGTGATCCTGACTTCTGCCACCACCGGGTCCAGGACCAGAGGGAACTTACAGGGCTCCGAAAAGCTTGTCCACTGATCATCACGGGAGAACGAGATGAGCACCTCTGACCAGCGGAGTGGTCGTGGTGCCGTCGGCTCGACGGACATGATCTCCCGAAGAAGCAGTTTTGCTCCTGCCTGGAGCCGAAGTCTCCATCTTCCCTGAAGATGACGTTGACGTTCTTTGAAGCATCCTGGAACTTTGCGTTGCGCCCTTGGTCCCCTTGGTCGTCGTCTTCGGGTTCTTTGTCCATTGGCTTCTTGTTCTTCTTGCCACCACCAGAATTGTTGAATGTCCTCCGGAGGTGGTAGCAATCGATTGCCGCGTGATTGGCACCTGAATGCCATGGGCATTTCTTCTGCAGGAGCTTCTCGAACTCCTCCTGCGTTGTCGACTTCTTGCCTCGCAAGGGATGATCCATAGCTGCGATAAGATCATCTGGCTTGCGCTTTCGGGGTAGACCCGAATAGTCCCGCTGGCTCTTGTCATTGCGGTTGTCATGAGGACGCCTCAAATTGTTATCATTGCGCCTCGGGAACCGCTCCTGCATCTTCTCTTCCTGCTCGAACCAGTCGTGCATCTCTTCCTGCTCCAAGGCCATCGGGAAGTAGACGACCTTGGTGATGTTGGAACCCCCTGCGACTTCAATGGCGGTGGAGTAGCAACGTAGCCATTGCTGAGGAGCTTGCTTGCCATCATACTTGGTGATGCCGATCAGCTTGAATCCCTCAGGGTACTTGTAACTGCTGAACCGTGCGGAGAAAGCTAGGAAACGGTCGCTGCAGTTAGTACCTTCTGTCTCGATTCTTCGCGCACTTTGCGCCTAGAATCGATCACGGACAGCGCATCGCGGCCTTCATTGATGCACTGGCGTAGATCTTTTGGAGGAGGCCGATGATTGGCCTATCGTGGGTTACCTCCTGGAGGTGGCTGCTGCCTCCCGCTAGGGGCCTGACTCCCGCGGCCGTTGTCGTTGTTGCTGCGGTGAGGCCGAGGACGGCCGCCTGCCGTTCGGCTGTGAGCCTGGCTTCGGCTTTCGCCCACGCGCTCCTCCCTGAGGGTAGACACCGGGTTTTGCTGATCAAGCTGAATCCAAGCCCTCTGTGCATAATGAAGTGCTTGACGCACGTTCGGATCGTTACTGCGCTTGAGTATGGCCATGACCCTGGCGATGTTGGCCATCAGAGTCCTTAAACCCCGCTCGCTTACGGCAGCGAATTCAGCGTCAAGCTCGCAATACATGGATCGCATGCGCTCATTGACCCTCCTTCGGCGAGCTGCACGAGCCCTGTAACGAGTCCTCCGTGCCTCACGATCGGCGTCATTCTCATCGCCGGCGTTGGTAGTGGCCTCATCTTCAGATACCGCATCATATTCGATGATGGGCAAGTCGCCATCGTCCTCACCTTCCTCCACCATCAGCACCTGGCGTGAGATGAGCTCGTCAGAGCTCACGTCGACTAGCTTGGTCGACTCCTCAGCCACGGTGGCTAACGGCCTGCCCTCCTGAAAAGGCAAAGGCTCGAGGTGTGCCACAAGTCAATCTTCGGCCTCGAGTAGATCAGAAAGTTTCATGCCCTTCCAATGCACGAAACGCCCCTCCAGGGTGGAGGTGATCATCAGACCGTTGGCACCAAAATAACCCGAAGCCCCCCAACGAGCGGTGGCTTCGGGCTTTCCATGTTGGAGTAGAGAGTCCAAGTCCTTCTCCAATGTGGAGAGGGACTCAGAGATGTTGGCCTCCTGAAGATCAGTGGCCAAATCATGCAGACCGAGTCGCGATCGACTACACGAGCCCTTAGATTGGAACAAGTCCTACCCAAGGGAAGTTGTTACCGTGCCGGATGAAGTCGCGCCGGAAGTGAACTCCTCCTCGATCCTCGTAGCGAACTCATGAATTGACAAATCATCAAGATCATCAACGAACTTGTCGAGGTCGCTTTGAGAACCCGTTGCGGGGGTTTTTGGCTTCATGTCGATGAGGAACCGACGGAAACTGCCCGCACCATCTGCGATGCAGACCCACGAGCCAAAAGCAAACGTTGTAACCTAAGAAGGTACTGACCTGGTGAACTGGAAAGATGCCAACGAGTTCGCCGGTGGATCTTCGATGCGCTCCCCTACCTGGCGCATATGGAGTAGCCCCCGAGCCTTAGATTCAATTGGAGAATCAGGCTGAGGGTCGCATTAATCTTGAATCTTCCTTACTTACTTTTCAAATAAATTCGAAAAAATAAGTAGTCGATGCCACATATCCCGCAGCCCCCGAGCCTTGAATCCAAAGCTCTCAGGTTTGGAAATAAGGATCCAAAAGTCATGGCATTGGTTTTACTCTGAAATTCCGAGAAAAAGTCTTCACCTTCTGCATAGTGAAATTGAGCCTCCCACTGGTTTATTTAACCGCGCGATGACTTAGGGTTTCTTCTGCACTCTTAGTCTTCATATGAGTTGTCTTCGAGTAGTTTTGCGGCGTTCAGCCCCCGAGCTTACGAGTTAGGAGAGCCGAAGGAGTCATGTCGAGTAGTGTGCATCGCCCAGCCCCTGAGCCTGGGAACTAACGGAACTGTGATGGCACGCCGTGTTGCCTAGAGGGTTATTGCTGAAGCTTGATCTGAAAAAAGACAATGCATACATTATGTAGCATAATGCGAAGATACCGAGTAGTACTCAGTAATAACGAGAAGACACCAAAATTTACTCGGTGTAAAAATGGATGTGTCGAACTCTTTTTTAGACCATTTAAATCTCCCGAGTAGTATGCCTGTTACGTTTAAGCACCTGGTCCTATTTTAGCCATTGCTCATAGCGTGTATGGGATCCTTGTCTCGTGTACGCGTAAAGGCATTAGACATGATAGAAGAGCCGAGGTTTCACGGATTAAGGCATGTGCTACCCAAGTAGATTAGCGACCGTTAAGAGGAGACAACGAGCAGAAAGTAGTCCTCATGCGACAAAGAGGATGCGCAGTGCACAAAAGGTAGTCGATGAAGTGTAGCTCTGGAGGGTTTCAATGCCCATCGAGAGTCATACACGGATAAGTAGTCGGCGAAGTGTAGCTCTGGAGGGTTTCAATGCCCGTCGAGAGGCGTACATAGATAGGTAGTCGATCATGGTGTAGCCCCCGAGGGTTTCATGCCCGTCGAGAGGCGTACTAAAAAAGATAGCCGATCTCATGAAGAACAAGTCGGAAAAGGTATAAGTCACTTAGCTTGATTCGTGGATGAATGTCGACGAAGCCGTGGAGCTCATCGATGGAGCTATGATGGTTTGTTGATGAAGATCGACTAGTCGGAGTTGATTCCGACTAGTTTTCAAGTCGAGACGAGTAGTTGATGTAGTCGTCGGCGGGTCGCCGATCGTCCTCGCGAAGTCGAAGTAGTTGAACTCATTGCTGCTGCGCGTGGACAATGCGGCACAATCCAAAGTTGAACCAGGTCATCTAGGTCGGCAGCCGTGGTGCATCGACGTTGCAGCGTGAGGTGAAGTCGAGCCGAGTAGTCGAGGTCGATGTAGCCGTTCGCTGAAGGATCCGATCTCGAACTCGATGAATCGATCCGCCGATGCATATGTACGAAGTAGCAATTCGCCACCTTGAGTGGTTTGATATTGATGAAGAGGTCCTTCAAATTCGCCCAATGATCGCGACGATCTGCCCCATGGTGGGCGCCAGAAGCAGACTCCTCCTCGGTCCTCATAGCGGATCCATGAATTGACAAGTCGTCAAGATTATCAGCGAACTTGTCAAAGTCGCTATGAGGACCCACCGCGGAAGTTTTCGGCTTCACGTCGACGAGGAATCAACGGAAACTGCCCGCACCATCTGCAACGCAGATCCACGAGCTAAAAACAAATGTCGTGCCCTGAGAGGGTACTGACCTGGTGAACTGGAAAGATGCCATCGAGTTCGCCGGTGGATCTTCGACATGCTCCCCTACCTGGCGCGCCAGCTGTCGGTGTTTTACTGGCTACCCACCGAAGGGTATAACCAAGGTGGTAAATTTAGGTGAGGAGATGCCGAGATCAGGAACTCGAAGGTGCAAGGAACACAAGATTTAGACATGTTCGGACCGCGAGGTGCGTAATACCCTACGTCTTGTATGGTGGTTTGTATTCCCTTGGGTGTTGATGTTGTGTTTTGAATGGGTCCCTGCCCCCCTTATATATCCAGGAGGTCAGGGTTAGATGGATCTTGTCAATACTAGCCAAGGAATCATACCCAAGTATAACTCGAGTAGTTTCCTTCTATACCGACTAGCTTTATCTCCTACTCAAACGAGTAGAAAACAACATAAATAAGAGATAATACGGGCTTTATTTCTTAACCCTGTTTAAACTACGTTATGTACACAACCCCGTAGCCCCGGGTCTGACAACCTTGACGAGTTGCTGCTCCTCGATCACATTGGGGAGATCAAGACAGCATCCGTTTCCGACATGACTTCAACTCGTGCTGCACCAGGACTACTCGGATTGGACTCAAACCGATTTGAGGAGGCTACACGGTCTAAGTCCCTCTCTGACTTGGAGGAGGATTTAGACTGTCTTCTCAAACTCGGAGATGAGGGAGCCACCGCCTGTCGCCCTCCCCCCCCCCCCCCAATTTTTGACAACTACTCGGACTCAGACAAAAAGTACACGTTGACTAGTTGGGAGGCCCATGTTCTCGACAACCACTTGCAACCTGATGACCCCCCCCAAATCCTTCGTGGGTAATCACCTGGGTTTGACCATAATGACTATGCCGCAAGGCCGGTTCGTTTACTGGACGGGCTTAGAGCCCTCTGAGCTACTCGAGTACGACTCATGCCTTGTGGCCTTCACGCAGGAACTGCCTTTTCAGGAAGGCAAGCCCCTCTCTCCCATCTCGGAAGAGGGAGAGGGCAACACAGAGCTAGTCGAGTACAGCCATAGAGCTGAGACCTCACCGGATCGTCAAGTCTACATGGCTTCCCTTCGCAATGCGAATGACGATGAGCCGGGTCCCTAGTACGACGCTTAACTACTCACGAACGTGCTTGCCGATGAGCGTACGGCGGACGCCCCCCAAGACGAGAACGAGGAGCACAGAAGGATCCGGCGGTTTAAGAACACCAAGAGCGCCCAGTGCAGGCAAACATGGAAAACCGCGCATGCAACCCAATGCACCAGAGGAACCTCAACAATGCTTTCGCAGCAGTTGCAGATCGGGAGTATCGCACATTGATTGGCGCCATTGGAGAAGTAGCGCTCCTAGCTCAACAACTACCTCCAAAACCCTAGATACAATGGCTGCAATATTTAACCCAGCACGCGCTCGTGCAACTCAATGGGCAACAGCCAATGTCCTCAACTCAGAACATGCTCTCGAGATCTGAGTGCCATGGTGACTCTGCGCAAATTAGTCGCACCCCTGGAGGAGGTCCCGGATATCGGGAGAATGACAATCGTAAGCACAACCAGGACAATCCAGTTGGCCACGACAATCCCTAGTGCCAGCAGTCCGCACGTGGCAACGTCGAACAAGAGATGCAACAATCGATGCGCCCACCCCGCAACCGGCACGATGCAAGGCCTCAGGGCGAACCTCCACCCAAGGCTAGCCTCCAGAACGCTCCCACAACTGATCTAAGGCAGAAGATCAATGATGGCTGCGATACGCGGCGCATCATCGAGACAAGGAGAAGGGACCGACCTGACAGATACTACCATGATGATGATAATGACCGCTTCCCTGCTTTCACCTCCAACATCACCGAGAAATAGTACCCTAAGGATTTTAAACCAGTTGGCATCCCCAAGTACGATGGCAAGGGAGACCCGCAACAGTGGATTCGTTGCTACTCCGTCGCCATCAAGGTCTCAGGGGTATCAAACTCCACCAAGGCACTCTACTTCCCGGTAGCCTTGGAATCCACGCCCCTCACTTGTCTTGAAAGCCTTAAACCAAACTCCATCGACTCCTGGGAGGACCTCAAGCGAGCCTTCATCGAAAACTTTCAGGGATCCATTATCCGAGCAGGCACTCATCATGATTTGTCCCAGGTCAAGCAGGAGTTGAACAAGAACCTGAGGTCCTACACCCGGCAGTTCTTCGAGATGCGAGCCACCATCGCCACCATTACCAACGAGGACATCATCTGCTGCTTCCAGAACAGCCTCTTCTGGAAGCATACTTACCATGACTTCGGATGCAACCGCCCGACTACTACCGTGGAACTGCGTGACATGATGGCACGGTGGGCCGACTAGGAGGACAAGGAGAACGATCACTTCCCTAAGTGCAACAACAACAAGCAGGGCAACGGCAACAACCACTTTGACAAGGGCCAGCGGAACAACTCGGGGAACCCCCAAAAACGCAAGCCAGACCAATAAGTCGCGGCTGTTGAGCGCAATCCGCAGGGTAAGAAGTTGGGGAGCAATCAAGCACACTTTGAAAAAGTCCTGCACAAACAATGCTCGATGCACCCAAAGTCACAGCATACGCTCTTCGAGTGACGTCAGCCTTCGCAAGTCACTCAACGCTCCACTTCTTCCTCAAGATGGAAAGTAGAAGGATCAGGAGAACGACGATGAGGGTGACAAGTCGGGGGCTCAAGATTTCCAAGACCCGAAGAATGTCGTCAATATCATCTTCGGTGGAGACGGCGGCTTCCCCTCCAAGTGCGCACAGAAGCTGATCCTGCGTGAAATCCTCTCTATCGAGCCTGCCATATAGAAACCTCTCAGATACAGCAAGGTCCCAATCTCCTTCTCTAGGGATGATTAGTGGACCAACTTCTCCGAGTGGAAAAATTCCCGCTCATCCTAGATCCTATAGTGGCGGGCTCACAATTAACTCGAGTCTCATCGACGGCGGGAGCGGCCTCAACCTGCGCTTTGTGAGTACTTTGATGAAGATGGGGCTGAACATCTCCAAGATGCTCACCCCTAGTAGAGCTCCATTTTACGGCATCATCCCAGGAAATGTGGCTACACCACTCAGTTCAGTGGTCCTGCCAGTCACCTTTGGGACGAAGGACAACTACCGCATGGAGTACATCAAGTTTGAGGTGGCTGACTTTGAGTCGTCATACTACACCATCCACGGCAGGGCAGCTTTGGCCAAATTTATGGCCGTGCCTCACTACGTCTACCTACTACTCAAGATGCCAGGCAAGACAGGTGTACTCAAGTTCCGTAGCGACTTGAAGAAGTCGTACGACTGTGACCAAGAGGCATTCGACTCTCGTCGTAGATTCTTTTCTTCAGTTCGTCGAGGATCATGCCGTTGGTGTGCTCAACCTGGCTAGTGGCATGCGGGGGAGCCACTGAGACATACTTGACCTCGATGGTGCTGCATTCATAGAATTCCTAGAATTCACGCGAGTGGAAGTTGGATCCCAGATCTGTGATGTTGGTGTTGGGGAACCCAAATCGGTGCAGGATGTCGCAGATGAAGGTAACCACTTGATTCGCAGAGAGCTTTGTGATTGGCGTGTACTCGATCTACTTCGTGAACTTGTCGATGGCCACCAACACATGAGTGAAACCTCCTAGCGCAATTGTCAAGAGCCCTATCATGTCCAGACCCCAGCAAGCAAACAGCCATGAGGGTGGTATTGTGATGAGGTTGTGAGCAGGGGCGTGGGCCTGTTTGCCAAATAATTGGCACTTGGTGCACCGGCGGATGAGTTCTTCAGCGTCTGCCAAAGCCATTGGCTAGTAGAAATTTGATCTGAAGGCTTTCCCGACTAGTGTGTGTGAAGCAGCGTGGTTCCCGTACTCGCCGCTTTGGATCTCCTGGAGTATTTCTTTGCCTTCCTTTGTGCAGACACACTTCATGAGTATACTGGATGGTGATCCACGCTTGTATAGGTTGTCGCCAACCAGAACATACCCTTTGCTCTGCCTTAAGATGTGGGCAGCCTCGGCACTTTTCTCTTCAACGCCAGGGGGTAACTTAAGCTCCTTGATGAAATCGATGAAGGTCACCCGCCAGACAACCTCGATCATCAGTACCTCTTGATCGGGTTTCGTTGGACCCTGAGCGATGGTGTTTTGATCTATTATTTTAATGGACGGGTGATGTAGCTCGAGGACAAAAACTCCTGGGGGACATTTTCTCAATAGGAGCCCAGCTTCGAGAGCACGTCAGCCCCCATGGTGTTGTCACGAATCACATGATGAATCTCCAAGCCTAAGAAGTTGTTCTCGAGCTTGCGTATCTCCGCAACATATGCATCCATGGTGTTCTTGTTGACATCCCACTCTTTGTTGACTTGTTGAATTACCAGCAAGGAGTCACTGTAGACAAGTAATCGCTTGTTGCCAAGAGAGACTGTCAGGCATAGCCCATGCAACAGTGCCTCGTACTTGGCTTCATTATTTAAGACCTCGAATAGTATATGAAATATATATTTAAGTTGTTCTCCTATTGAACTGATGAAAAGTACTCCAGCACCATTGCCTCCAAGTTTGAGACCCAATGCTTTGGCAGGTTGGCTGGGGTAGCCACTTGGTTTTCTCACCACTCCACTATGAAATCAACTAGTGCTTGCGACTTGATGGCTGTGCGAGGCTTGAAGTCAAGGCTGAGAGCCCCCAGCTCCACTGCCCACTTGGAGATACGTCCAGTGGCATCCCGATTGTGGAGTATATCCACCAATGGGAAATCAGTGACAGCTGAAATCTTGTATGCGTTGAAGTAGTGGTGAAGCTTCCTGGAGGTAATGAATAAGGTGTAGAGTAGTTTCTGAATTGACGAGTAATGAATCTTGAATTCAGAAAGAACTTCACTAACGAAATAGACTGGCCGCTGCACACTGAAGGCATGGCCTTCCTCCTGGCGTTCCACCAGGATTGCCGTGCTGATGACATGAGTAGTCACGGCGATGTAGAGTAGCAGGTTCTCGTCTGGCTGTGGGGCTGTGAGGATAGGGGGCGATTGGAGATGATGCCTGAGGTCTTCCAGCTCCTGCTCTGCCTCCTCTGTCCACTGGAACTTGTCCTGCCATTTTAGCAACTTGAAAAAGGGTAAGCCCCATTCTCCAAGTCGCAAGATGAATCTGTTTAGGGCCGCCATACAACCTGTGAGCTTCTAGACATCCTTGATCATCCGTGGAGCCCCCATATCTATGATAGCAGTGATCTTCTTTGGGTTTGCTTCAATTCCTCGGTGACTGATGATGAAACCGAGTAGTTTCCCTTGTTGTACACCGAATATGCACTTAGTCGGGTTGAGCTTGCACCGGAACTTCCGCAGGCTGTTGAAGGTTTCTTCGAGATCGGAGATGAAATCATCATGGGTTCTGGTCTTAATGACCACGTCGTCCACGTAAGCTTCAATATTGCGATGTAGCTGATCAGCGAGGCATAGCTGGATGGCCCGCTGGTAGATTACTCCTGCGTTCTTCAGACCAAAAGATATGGTCGTGTAGGCGTATGTCCCGAAGGGGGTGATAAACGCCGTCTTGATCTAATCTTCTTCGTTGAGGGCAATGTGATGGTAGCCCGAGTAGCAATCAAGAAAAGAGAGCAGGACGCAGCCAATCGTAGAGTCAATGACTTGGTCGATGGGTGGGAGAGCGAAGTGGTCCTTCGGGCAGTGCCTATTGAGATCAATGTAATCCACACACATCTTTCATTCATTATTATTCTTTTTCAAAACTAATACAGGGTTAGCTAGCCACTCTGGGTGGTACAATTCTTTAACAAAACCAACCGTGAGAAGTTTTGCTAACTCCTTCTTGGTGGCCTCCCTCTTGTTTGGAGCGAAGCATCGTAGTCATTGCTTCTTTGCAGTGGCTTTAGGATAGACTTTTAGGCAATGCTCAATCAGTTCCTTGGGCACGCCTGGCATATCCGCTGGTTTCCATACGAATATGTCACAGTTAGCCCTAAGAAAGCTGATGAGCGTGCTTTCCTATTTTTCATCCAAACCGCCTCTGATCAGAGTTGTCTTGGATGGGTCGCCCTCCTGCAGCTGGATGGTCTTGATGCCGACTTTGCTGGGGTTAGGCTTCACCCTGGACTGGCTTGGCTTCTTTGTGGAAACCTCCATCTTTGTGTCGGCAAGCTTCTGTGCGGCCACGAAGACTTCTACAGAAGGGTCTGGCATGTGGGATGTTGCTGCGTACTCGATCGCAGTCGACAAGTTCTTCAAGTCACCGCGGAACGTTAGTATCCTTATCTTGCCTGGCATCTTCAATAGCAGGTAGACGTAGTGAGGTATAGCCATAAACTTGGCCAGAGCCGGTATGCCGAGGATGGCGTGGTATGATGACTTGAAGTCGGCCACCTCAAACTTGATGTACTCTGTGCGGCAGTTGTCTTTAGTCCCGAAGGTGACTGGCAGGAGCACCAGCCGAGCGGTGTAGCCGCATTTCCTAGGACGATGCCGTTTAACGGAGCCTTGCTTGGGGTGAGCATCTTGGTGATGTTCAGCCCCATCTTCTTCAGTGTACTCGCGAAGAGCAGGTTGAGGCTGCTCCAGCCATCGATGAGTACTCGGGTCAGCTGTGAGCCCGCCACGACAGGGTCTAGGACGAATAGGAATTTTCTTGGCTTGGAGAAGCTGGTCCACCGGTCCTCCCTGAAGAAGGAGATTGGAACCTCGCTGTATCTCAGAGGCCTCTGTATGGCTGACTCGACAGAAAGAATCTCTCGTAAGGAGAGTTTCTGCGTGCTTTGAGGAGAAGCCGTTGTCGTCGCCAAAGATGACGTTGATGACGTTCTTTAGGTCTTGATAAACTTTGGTCCCCGACTTGTCTCATTCGTCATCGTCCTCCTGATCCTTCCACTTTCCATCTTGATCAGGGAGTGGAGCATTGAGTGACTTGCGAAGGATGGTGCACTCGAAGAGCGTATGCTTGGACTTTGGGTGCATGGGGCATCGCTTGTGCAGGACTTTCTCAAACTGTGCCTGGTTGTTCCCCGACTTCTTGCTCCGCGCATTGCGCTCAACAGCCGCGACTTCATGGTCTGGCTTGCACTTTCGGGGGTTTCCCGAGTTGTTTCACTGGCCTTTGTCGGAGTGGTTGTTGTTGTTGCTCTGCTTGTCGTTGTTGCGCTTGGGGAAGTGCTTGTTCTCCTCATCCTCCTGATTGGCCCACCGTACCATCATGTCGCGGAGTTCCACTACAGTAGTCGTGCGGTTACGTCTGAAGTCGTGGTAGATGTGCTTCGACGCGAGACCATTCTGGAAGTAGCGGATGACGTCCTTGTTGGTGATGTTGGCGATGGTGGCGCGCATCTTGAAGAATCACCAGGTGTAGCACCTCAGGGTCTCGTTCATCTCCTGCTTAAGCTAGGATAAATCATGACAAGTACCTGCTCAGATCATGGATCCCTGTAAGTTGTCAATGAAGGTCCTTTTCAAATCCTCCCAGGAGTCGATGGAGTTCGGCTTGAGGCTCTAGAGCCATGTGAGTGGTGTGGATTCCAAGGACACCGGAAAGTAGAGCGCCTTGGTAGAGTTGGATCCACCTGACACTTTGATGGCAACGAAGTAGCAGCAAGTCCACTAGCATGGGTCTTGCTTGCAGTCATACTTGGGGATGTCGACTGGACTGAAGTCCTTGGGGTAGGAGCGATCGGTGATGTTCGACGTGAACTCGGGGAAGCGATCACTACCGTCGGCGTCGTGATGTCCGTCAGGTCGGTCCCTTCTCCTTGCCTTGATCTTCTGCCTTAGATCAGCCATATGGGCGTTATGCAGGCTGGCCTCGGGTTGAGCTCCGCCCTGGGGCCTAGCGTTGTGCTGGCTGCGAGATGGTCGCAGGGGTTGCTGGACCTCCTGGTCGATGTTGCCACGCGCGGACTGCTGACCTTGGCAATTGCCCTGGCCACCCTGATTGTCCTGGATGCACTGGTGGTTATCGCCCCCACCGGGGTCTGACTTCACCTCCGGGGGTGCGACTGGCCTATGCAGAGTCACCCCGACGCTCAGATCTCGAGAGAGTGTTCCGTACTGAGGACATTGGATTTTGCTCATCGAGTTGTACGAGCGCACGCTGGGTTAGGTACTGCAGCTTTTGCACCTAGGGTTCGGTGGTAGCTGTTGAACTAGGAACGCTGCCTCCGCAATGGCGCCAATCGGGGTGCGGTACTACCGATCCTAGGCAGCTACAAAGGCATTGTTGAGGTTCATGCACTGAGGCGGGTTGCGAGCGTGGATTTCCATGTTCTGCCTGCGCTTGGCATGCTTGGCTTTCCTCAGCCTCCGGATCCTT
This sequence comes from Panicum hallii, assembly GCF_002211085.1. Classification (NCBI taxonomy): domain Eukaryota; kingdom Viridiplantae; phylum Streptophyta; class Magnoliopsida; order Poales; family Poaceae; genus Panicum; species Panicum hallii. The sequence goes on along the minus strand of NC_038046.1, from coordinate 18,142,487 downwards.
CTGTGCTCTTCGTCCTTATCTTGGGGAGCGTCCATCGTACGCTCATCGCCGGATATATCCACGAGTAGTTCGACGTCAAAATCCGGGCCGAGCTCGTCGTCCTCCCCTGCGTTGCGTGGAGAGGCCATGTAGACTTGATGGTCCGACGATGTCTCAGCCGTGTGGCCGTACTCAACTAACTCTATGCTGCCCTCTTCCTCTTCAGTGATGTGAGAAATGGGCTCGTCTTCCTGGAAAGGCAGTTCCTACGTGAAGGCCACAAGGCAGGAGTCGTATTCGAGTAGCTCAGAGGGCTCCATGCCCTTCCAGTACATGAACCAGCCTTGTGGTGTAGTAGTTATAGTCAAACCCAGGTGACTACCCGAAAAGGATTCGGCGTCGTTATCTGAAACTGAGTAGGTGTCGAAGACAGGCCCCCCCGGCAAACGGCGGCTCAATCGTTTCCAATCGTGAGCAGATGATCTAAGTCCTCCTCCAAGTCGGAGAGGGACTCAAACCGCATAGCCTCCTGATAGACAGAGGCGGCATTGCGTAACCCGAATGGGAATCAGGTACACCCTTTCTCAGATCGGGTTGAGTCTGATCTGGAGAAGTCCTGGTGCAGCACGAGTTGAAGTCGCGTCGAAAGCAGACATCTTCTCAATCTCCCCCACAAGATTAGGGAGCAGCATCTCGTCGAGGTTGCCGACGAACTCATCGAGATCGCTGCGTTGGGTTGCTGCAGAGATCTCCGGCTTCCTGGTGTCGGCTAGGTGGCTGTTGAAACCACCCAAGCTGTCGGCGATGCAGATTCAGGACCTGAAGACGAACGTTGTGCCCTATTGAGCATGGCGCTAGTGAAGTCGAAAGATGTAATCGGGTTCTTGGTGGATGCTCGATGAACACCCCTACCTGGTGTCACACCCGGTTTAGAAAAGGTAACCGAATGCATCCCATATGTGCGCCAGGATCAAGTTCCGCACATACAGTAGACGTCACAAGCGAATATCCGAACAATGCATTAACGAATAAGGGTATAGTAGTACTTTATTACATGACCGACAGTCTTAACCTTAAGCGAACAAATAAATGTCGATAAATAGCAGCGGACTTCAACTTCACAGGCAGTTGACTGGGAGACACTCGCCTAGAAATCTCCAATATCCTCGGGAAACTCCGGAAAGTTGTCTTGTTCTGAGCAGCATTGGTTTTAATAAAGCAAGCGTGAGTACACTTATGGTTGGTACTCAGCAAGTGGAGTAAATTATATGACATGCAAGGCCAAATCAAGGATAAGCTGACATGGTTTGACTGCGATAAGCATATTAGTTGGTCAAGTTTTATTTAGCAAGCATTAACTAAGTTTAAGTTTATACCAACCCTTATATATAAACTGAGTAAATAAACAACATCAACCACAAAGAACAGCAGCTTAAATCATCTTTAGGTTCAATTATCATGTGAGGGTCCAAGCCGCTCTTAACCGCGAGCACGGCTGATATATCAGTTTTCACTCTGCAGAGGTTGTACACTTTACCCACAGCTCGTGTTTCCCTTGATGCCCGGGTTTGCAAGGCCCTTAAACACTTCCGAGGTGAGTGGCAGGGATTCACTACGAGGCCTTTACAAAGATTCCCTAACTTGTGACAATCCGCTAAGGTTTCAAGCCAAAGCGGTCATAACCCTCCCTATTGAGGAAAATACCTTAGCCAAGGTTCACATAGCTATGCGCCTCAAAGGACCGAGCTATACCCCGTCAATGCAACCCCTCTTGCCCTTTCGGTAAGATCATCACAAGCTAGGGTTTCTAATTAATTAGCCAAGACCAGAGCCATATAGTACTGTGGTTGTACTGTTTTCCTGGGTGGTTCTCCATGTTCCAATTCATTCGATAAGCTTGTTTGATTGCCATAACAATATTCCAAAGGACATGAAAGATATAGGAGGTAACATGGTTTCCAAACATCCAAAATTATTATTAAGCAACTAGCGTAACTATAACATAAATAAAATAACCCAGGTTTA